>NW_023501032.1:0-386457 GCF_013390195.1 Colletotrichum siamense | reverse complement strand
TATTAGAAAATAATAGCGCAGTAAAGGGAGGCTTTAGCGTTATTAGTAAAGCTTATAGAACTCTATATTAATTAATATCTTTACTATTAGGAATAAGTTACTTTCTTTTAAACTTTTGTATGTAGTAATCTTTATACCTATTTCATATAATGGTGTGGGCTCTTTGTACCTCTAGTAATAATTTATATGCCCCTATTTTCGTCTTTAACAGTAAGTAGTTGCTTCTCTTATTATCTTTCTATATTAGCCTGTGGTTTTCTTATAGCTAGGAAATATACCTGTGAAGGTTCTTAATAGTAGCAGAATATTAATATTATCGCTTTAGTGTAGTAAAAGTATAAGTAAGTTAATTACTATAAGTATCCTCTAGCTACACCTAAATAGCTTACTAATATTAATAACTACCTTAAGTCTATTATAGCTAGTTCTCTGCTGCTCTAATATATTAGCATAAAGTTTATAGCAAAGCTTAATAACTGCAGTTACTTAAGGGGGTTTTGCTTATACTTCCTATTATGCAAAATCCTTAAGCTGTAGAAGGATAGTATAAAGACCTTAGTTAATTATTGCTTAAGTAGAAATAATTTAGTATTTACTCTTAATCTTAAGGGTACCTTAAGATAAATACTCTCTAAAGTAATAGAATCCTAGCAGCTAGTAGTGTTACTTTAGGCATAGCGATCTAAGCTCTATTAGTTATAGATTAAATCGCCTATATGCTTGAATAAGGTCTATATCTTAAAGGAAAACTCCTTAAGGAATGCGACTAGTGTCTAAAATGCATAATTGAATATTATTAAATATCGAATTATCGTATATGTTAGCGTATAAGTAGAATATATATATAAGCGCAAACAGTAATAAGGTAGTCTAAGACATTAGATTGTCGCTTAAACCTTCCTACTATTATAAATACTTATTAATTATCTTAGTAATATTATGTTTATCTGCCCTAGCGAAAATATCTGTTTTGTATTCTATAGCTATAGATTTAGTATCTATAGACTTTGCTTAAATCTTACTAGTTATCCTATAGGATTTTAGTATAAAAACTTAGAATAAGTAGTGAGGTGTATTATGTAGTGTACTATAAATACCCTCAAATAGTTGAAATATGAGATATTCCTCCTTAATTAGGTTTAGATCCTAGAGCTAACCTGCTAAGCTGTTAATTGCTATATTTTATGCAGAAGTCTAATAAGTGTTACGTTAAACGTATTCTTATTATATTAACATAATACGATCAAACCGTTAAAAAGGCCTAAGGGAAACTAAAAGTTAAGGCAAGCATATGCTCTGAGGATTATATTCTGCCCTGCTGTTTAAAATCTACTACTGTTAAGCTTCCCCGCACGAAGCGCTTTACTAAGGTTAATCCTTAATCCTAGAGAGCTGTTACCCACCCTTTAAGTAAGGCGTTATTAAGGTTAAACTTTTTAAAGCTAATAACACCTTATTACGCTTTAGCTAATAGATACTAAATTATTACAGTTGCAGAGGCGTAAAGTCTATCTATAAATAGCCTAAGGATAATAGCCTTAACACTATAAGGTTGAACTCTCTCCTCCTAGGTTTTATAACTTTAAAGGCTGCTCTAAATGTATAAATCAGAAAAAATCTCATAGTTCTTATTGTTTGAGGTGGCGTTTTCAAATGAAATTTATGTTTATGCGCTAGGACCTTGAAGATTCATATGGAATGGTGCTGTTCTAATGGTGACTTGTAATGTATGTGATTGCTATTAAGAGCGGGTTAGGATAGCTAAGTGTAGCATGAACCTTTTGCATAGGGATGCTAGCTAGCATTCTAAAAGGTTGCTAATTAGTTAGAATATAACTTAGGTTGAGCAGTTTGTACGCTTATAAATGCTTATATAAAGGAGGTATAAAAAAGTAAAGCGTAGTATAAATGTATCGCATGGAGAGTTAGCATCAGCGTGTAACTAGCGTTTCGCTTCAAACTTAAACCTTTAGGTTAGATTTAGCACTATAGATTTATACGAAAGGACATCTTGAACTGAGGTGAGTGGGTGCCACGCAGATTCCACGACAATAAGGATTAGCATATCAGGCGTGCAAGCATACTCAAGAATACAGCCAATTAATAAGTAACAGTCATCCGTTGACTCTGCCTGAAATATCTGCCGCGGTTAGGGGCCAAACGCCGTCCATCAATCACACAGCGCATGCGCTATTGAAAGAAAGATTGTTCTACAATTAGCGATATCAGGGCTATTGATCGGCATACTTTTTCGTTGGGTGCACTGCTGTTTCAGAAAGCCGACTTTTTCACCTTCCACCCATTTGCAGCTGGTAAATGAACTCTTCGAAAACGGCATGCACCCGAAAAAAAAAAAAAAAAAAAAAAAAAAAAAAGTATGTACACCAACCAACAGCCCTGATTTTACAGTAGTGTTTTCAGAGATGTTATTTTTCTTCTCGCACGCAAGCGCTGTGCGTTGTCAAACCACTGAAAAAGAGGTCGATTGGCGTCGGGAAAAAAGCCCTTGAGGGGGCGACAAATCGCACACTGACAGGGTTCCTGGGTAAGCCGTATATACCCAAATGATTGCAGTACGTTGCAAAGTTCGATTGATGAATATGCCAACAATTGAGTTACATACAAATGCGAACCATGATCGCTTCGAGCAGAGACGCGGCGTATGAAAGCGATTCACGCGCTTGATTTTGTACTGTATTCTGCCCTGCATTGTGCTTGCACTCCTGTGGAAACGCAGATTCCCCCCAAGGAGCTTGAAGAGATAAAATGAATTAGCGCCCTAGTAGCCCTCCTTGGCGCTACCGAGCTCACCGTCGTTCACGAGAGGTCTCCGCATGACCCCGTAAAGCTGTGCTACTATATACTGAGCAACATCCTCTTAGGTTTTGAACAGCTCAGTTAGCGTCAAAGCGGCCAGCAGTCAGCATGCAATCACGGTATGCGTCTTGTACGTTTCAAATCGCCCAATGATTCTTGAATTATAGGTAAACACAGCAAGCATACAAAGTGCTCTCGGTCCGAATCGCTCCCCTCTT
This sequence comes from Colletotrichum siamense, assembly GCF_013390195.1. Lineage (NCBI taxonomy): Eukaryota > Fungi > Ascomycota > Sordariomycetes > Glomerellales > Glomerellaceae > Colletotrichum > Colletotrichum siamense. The sequence goes on along the minus strand of NW_023501032.1, from coordinate 383,422 downwards.
TCAGATTACTCATGAGCGCCGGTGCCTTTTCTGAGTGATCCCACAACGCCTTCTGGGAGTTCCGTTGGCGCCTACATTGCTTCGCCTTCCGTATTTTGCGACAGTGACGATCCCACAGGCGAGCTATTCGTGTTTGGACTGTGCGCAGACGCAGTTCGCGCCCCGAGATCGCATCTCTGTCTGATAATTGATGATTAAACCTATTCAGACTTTCGCCCAGTTCAGTGATTCTCGCCTGAGGCTGGTGATTGTTTTCCCTCATTTCATTCACGATGGCAGCCACGTCTGCCATCGTGACACTTCTGCCGTGGGGGATCGTTCGGATGTCGCTAGGGACAAAATGCCTCGTGCTTGGGTCTGTCGGCATTGACGGCAGTCCACAAGCTGACCTTGCGGGGTAGACTTGTTCGTGAATGTCGTCAGTGATCATGGGCACCAGTGCTGGTAGCACTAGAAAAGCTCGTGACATTCCCGCGAAAAGTTGTCGGCCATGTTCTTCTTTGAAGTATGCTGGCGAAGGCGCCGGTCTACTAGTCGATGGTATGACCGGAGAGACATCTATAATGCTGGTGATGGGTGATTTAATTCTTGATGAAGTTTACTTTGCGAATGGAATGCAACTGATTGTGGGTGTGACCTGGCAGACCTTTGTGATGATGAATGGTGCGTGAGGAAGTGGCATTCCTGATTTTCATACTCCCTGCAGCTTCCCCTCTCTAGCTTATCCTCTCTGTGGCTTATCTTCTCTGTAGCTTACTCTCACTATAGCATACCCTCCCTGCGGCTTGCCCTCTTTGTAGCCTAGCTGTCCTGTAATAACTGCCTGTTATGTTCTAGAACGCCCAGTGCTATAGCGTCACTCAGATGCTTCATTACACATACTAAGCCGTATGGTACATTCGCAATTAAAACTATTTCCTGTATGTACTTTGTGTTTTCAAGAGTTTGTGTTTTTAAGACCTTATGCTTACTTATGAAAAAATATTCTCAGTTTGGGCGTAATAACATAGTATTGTTAGTAAGCATTAGCGTATATTTATTGCTCTATGCTGATATTGCTGCTTTATAGAAGCAAGATGTAGCTTTTAGGCGGTTGTGATTTCTCATATATTAGTGTATATCACTGCCTAACTTCCCTCTTACATACCTCTTACTGCAACCTGCTATTAGCAGGCTACAGCGCACTACACCAAAATCTTAACGTATATAAATATACTATTAACGCCCTTAATTACCTATTATAATAGCCTCACAGCTGCGCGCAGGTGCTACTAGCGCCTAACTTAGGCCTAAATCGCTAGTTTAGAACCCTTCCCCTCCCCCTACCTCTACTAAGCTATTATATCTATACCCCTAAGCGCTTACTATAGTAGAATTATTACCTCTTAATAGCTCTAAAAGGATAGAGCGTATAATAATTACTACTAAAGTATAGAAGCTATTCTATCTATTTAATACTTATTAGTAAGCCTATTAGATAATTATAGTATACTTAGACTAGCTAGTAAAAACCTATAGGGGATAACTATAGAAGGTATTTAGTAGTATTATATAGAAATTTATTACTTATATCTAGTAAGTAGTCACCCCTAGGCTCTTATAGGGTAATATAGCTGTAAAATCCTCTCCTTAGGGTTAAAATAATACTATATCTCTTTTTAAGATACTCCCTATTAGATAGAATATAGTAACTAGCTTAGCTTAGTTATATAGTATTTAGAAGCTTTATACTTTATTAAAGCTTACTATAGACTACTATCTACTCTTATAAGCCCCTAAAATCTTAGCGTAAGCTTATAAAGTTTTACTATATACCTTCTAGAATAGAATTACTAAAGCTTTAAACCTCCTATTAGTAGATATTACTTATATCTTATATACTACTTTAGGCTATGCTATTATTCTACGCTCTACTTCTATAAAAAAAGCCTTTCTTAAGCAAATAGAAGAGATTTATAAGGCTATAAGTGCTTAATCTCTTAACTTCCCCTAAAAATAGTATAAATACCTTATTAACTATATATTTATAGAAATCCTTAGGTATTTAGATAACTTTATTATTATAATTACTAAAGAAATAGTTAAAACTAATATCTATAAATATATAAGGCTATACCTAATATAAACCTATTTAATATAAAAAGGTGTAAACCTTATTATTTAAACTTAGTCTTAGATTATTATATTAGCTTAATCTTATAAAAATACTAAATAGCGCTTTTTCTATAAATCTACTTATATTTACCTTCTACTAGAGAAGAAATAGATACTTATACTTCACTCTAATAGGTACTAAAAGTATTATATTAGCTACTTTTATATTAGATCTTATTACTATAGCTAATATAGCTAAACTAATTATATTAGTATTAATACAGCTTTAACCTACCTAAATAACCTTAAATACCTAAATTATTATAGCGCCTTCTCTGCAAACTATAGTAACTATACTACTTACTTTACTTTAAAAGATAGTGTTTAGGTTATACCCTCTAAGCGTTAGCTCTAAAAAATCTAGTAAGTTATATATAATATGTTATTTATACTTAGGCTAAATAGCTCCTTTTATAGCTTACTTTCAGCTGCCTTTACTTCCTTAGCTTAGCTTAAAACAGCCTAATTAATAATTATTATTAGTAGTATAGCTCTACTTAATTATAAAATAGCTAATATAACTTAAACTACTATAGAAGATAACCTCTTTATCTTAAACTCCTCTTTAGAAGACTTTAAGCCTAAAGATGCTGAAATAGAGATATTAAACGCTCTCTCTACCTCTTACTCCTACTAAAAATAAGCTTATACTATTAAGTTTAATAATACTACTTATATTATAACACGCTAGAAGGATATAAAATAAGAGGCCCTTAAGGAAAGCCTAAAAAATAGCAGTTTACTTTAGCTTAACCTCTTTAAGCCTAAGAAGTCTATAACTCTATAAGCTTCTACTTCTTACCCTCTTTATAGCTTTAGTTATAATACTACCTTATATACTAAGGAACTAAGTTATTATAATAATATATAGTAAATCCCCCCCTTTAAGGATAACGCCTCACCTTAAATAAGCCTAAGGATACTATACTAGAGGCCTATATATTATATAGTGTAATATTAGGCGTAATAACCTTATAAACTATATATTACTATAAAGCTATACTAAGAAGTATATTAATATAGTCTTAATATAAGAACTTTATACTAATAAAAAGAAGGGAAAGCTATTCTTTATAAACTACCTTTTCTATAAAGTATTCTATTTTATTAATACTTAGGGATATTATAATTTAAATATTATTCTTTAAGTAATTATATATATTAGGAAAGGTTTAAAGGCTATTTAGACCTAGCCTTATAAAACTTATAACCTTATTTAGGTATAAATTTAGGGTGTAACTATTCTAAATATATATAGACCTAATATAGCAAATAATAATACTACTATTTATATTTTTTAGCACTTTATCCCTCTTTACTTTTTTACTAGTAGTAATTAGAATACTATAAACCCTTTTTAAGCTTTTAGCATAAGAATTACTAATAATAGCTTAAAAATTAAGACCTAAATAAATTAGAATAATCTTTCCCTTCTAAATAAGCTTAAAGTGCTAATATATAACGCTAGCTATACTATAGATTTATTTTAGTCTAATATTCTGCTTACTTTAATAGAGATAAATCCTGCTTTTCACTTTAAGGTAGATTATAAAGCTACTTTAGTCTATATCTTTATCCTTTTAGCTTTAGAACTAAGCCTTCTAGCTTAAGTATAGGTACTAGATAGTAAACTTAAGTGATTTATTACTTTCTATAAATAGAACCCTCTTTCTATTATTACTTTAGATATAACGCTAGTATAATATAATACTACTGCTAAATCTATCCTCTTCTGCTTTTTATAGGTGATAAATATTATAACTTGCTTACTTTAGTATACTTTAGGCCTAGCTATCTCAGCTTAGTAGTTACTTAAGTGCTAAGATGCTAAATAAAAATTATATAAGGTTTAGTATGCTTAATTCTTAAGCTGTAAGCTGTACTTATACCTCTCCTACCTCCTCTATAAAAGGGAAAAGCTTACTAAAATAGAACTCTAATAAGCTATTTATACTTATAAGATAGCTTAATACTATAATAAAGTAGATTATATAGTAAATATCTTTAATCTCTACTATATAATAAAATAGCGCTAAGTAAGGCTTAACTTCTATTTATTACCTCTAAAAATTAAAGATAAGGTGATTAAGTCTCTTACTATAAAGGTATAAGCTTTTAGAAGGGCCTTATTTAAATATTTCTTAGCTATAAATAATATTTAAAACTTAGATAGTATCTATATCCCCCCTCACTTTAATATCTTATAGGATACCTCTATCTCCCCTACCTAAGTAGCTACTATAACGCTTATAATAAGCATTACGCTTAGAGTTAATAATATTACTATTTATATACTTTAGGCTACTTAAATAGCTATAGCTAAGTCTATTTAAGCTTTTTTCTAAGCCTATTTAACCTCTAAGTACTACTTAAAGATTTTTAAAAAAGCTAAAGTAATCTTTATACCTAAGGGGGGGAAACTCCTAACTAAAATTACTTTATACTATCTTATATCCTTACTCTCCTACTTTAGAAAAAGCTTTAAGCGCTTATTCACTTAGTATACTGCTTATATAGTATTACTAGCTTAAATTATTAGCGTTTAATACTTTAAGGCCCTCCCTAAGCATAATGCAGTTAATTTTACTACTTATATAACCTATAAAATTAAAGCTACCCTTAAAGCTAGTTTAATTACTTCTTTTACTATACTTAACGCTAAAAGTACTTTTAACACTATCCTTTATAACTACTTCCTTATTAGGTTATAAAAGTAAGGATAGCTAGAACCCTTTATCTACTATATTAAGTTATTTATAACTAAACGTTAAGCTTAAATTTATATTAAGGGCACTATCTTAAAACCCTTCCCCCTTTATTATAAGCTCCCTTAAAGCTCCCCTACTTCTCTTATTTTATACTTACTCTATTTTATAAAGCTTCTACTATAGAACCCTAACTTTCGCTTTAGGTATACTAATAATATCTTAATATAAACTAAGTCCCCTTTTATAGAGGAAAACGCTAAGTTATTTATAACTAATATCACTTATATTCTACGCTAAGATACTAAAAATAAAGTCTTCTTTAAACTAAAGAAGAATAAAGCTATCTATATTTTGCAAAAATATAAGCTAATAAATCCCCTAATTAAGGCTAATAGCTTAATAATAACACCTAAAGATATTATAAAGTAGCTTAAGGTTACTTTTAACTATAGGTTCACTTTTATACTATACGTTTAGATTTAAGCTAATACTACCCTAAAATATACTAAATTCTTCTATAGCTTTAAGGTAGTATATAGGGGTTTTCCTCTTACCTTTATATATAAAGCTATCTCTTTAATTATTATTCCTACTACTATTTATAGTATAAAAGCCTAATTTCCTAACCTTTAGAAACCTAACTATATTCCTATCTAGTAGTACCTTAATATTACTCTAATTAAACTATTCTACTCTATAAATTAAAAAGGGTATTTCTAGCTTATTAATAGAGTAATTTACACTAATATCTAGGGAGTTCTACCTATATAATATACTACTCCTACCACTATATTATATTATAAATCTAGAATCCCCCCTATAGATATTACGTTTAAAGCTTATTAGCTTTACTTTACTATAAGACTTAGATATCTTAACCTTTATTACCTATTAGTCTAATACCTTTATATCTACCTATTAAACCCCTATTATAAGCTTATATAACTATAATATACTACTATAATGCTCTCCTACTACCCTCACTTAATTCTAATACTCTTATAGCTTCTAAGCTCTTCTTACCTTCTAAAGAAGATAGCTGCTACTAAATTTAAAGCTTAGCTTAAAGATATACCTAAAAATAATATTATTATTTATACTAATAGATCTAAACTTAAGTCTAGGGAAGTTAGCTATAGCTATATTATATTCTTAGGTGAAAAAGAAGAAAAGAAGAAAGCTAAGACGCCTTTTATATAAAGCTCTTAGTGCTTTAGCTTTACTAAAGTCTTTAATACTAAAGCTAAAGCTATAAACTTTAAGCTTTATATAGCTATATACTTATAAAGTCTAATAGGTATAGTTTATATTTATATTAATAACCTTAATATTATTAATACCCTAGAGGGATATAATAATATGCTTTTATCCTTATAAGTAACTATTCTTTAAGCTAGAGAGTATATCACTTTAGGGACCTCTCTTATCTTTATATACTAAGTTCCTAGTTATAAAGATATTCCTAGAAATAAGTTAGTAGATATACTTATAAAATAAGGAGCTTTAATAGCTCTTCTTAACCTTATCCTATTAGCTACTATAGCTACTATAAAGCATTTAGCGTAAAAGAAAATTACTAAGCACTACTAGGAATAGTAGTATATAAGCGAAAGACCTTAATATTATGCTTATAATAACTTTTAGTTAGCGTTTTAATACCTTCTAGAGCTAAAGCTCCTATAAAAACTCTTATACTACCTAATTACTACTTATTTAGAGTATAGTAATTTTAAGATATACTATAAGCACTTCACCTAGAGGTAATAAGGCGCTTAAAGATATAAATATAGAAAATAGAAATCCCCTATATATATAATATTCTATTATTTAACCTACTTAAAGAAATTTTAGTAGCTTTAGCTACTAATTAATAATAAGCTAGGATTATCCCTATTTAAGGACCTTAAGTACTACTAGAGATCTATAATTAGTAATCTAAAGTAATTTAAGAAGTTTAAAGAAATTATAAGTTTCTTTAGTAGTTAAAACTACTAAATAGTCTATTTATATAGATTTTATAGCTAATAACCCTCTTAAACTTTATTATACCTTATTCTACTTTAATTTTTTAGCCTAAATAATTTAAATTATTATAGGAAAATATAAAAATTAACTTACTAACTTTTCTAAGAAAATCCTAGTTTTCCTAATAAAATATAGTAAGCTATAAGTAATTTTACTTCTTTAGAAGCTTATAAGTAGCTTAAGTCTTAGCCTTAGCTACTAACTAAAGGCCCCCTACTTAGATTTTATAATAACGCTAGCCTTAGTATAATAAAGCTTAGACCTCTATAGTACTAGTCTCAGCTAGGTAATATAAGTTAAAAAAAGGGGATACCTATGCTATTTTCTAGCAGCAAAAGGCAGCCTCTAAGCCTAGAAATACTATATATAGGAGGTAATTAACTAGAGGACGCTTAATTTAAGGAGTAGGAATAGTATATAATAGATTTATAGATATATAGGCTTACCTTATATAATATATACCTTAGGGAGCGATCTAAGCCTAGCTCTAACGTTAGAAAATAGAATAACAATAATAATAAATCCTTAGATTACACGTAATACGTATGGTCAGCTAGGTGGCAGAGTTTGTATTGATTTTAGTACGTTGCTTATCTGAAGATTCATAAATAATTCGGATGAACTGAGCTCCCTAAAAAAAGGGCTGAGAATTAATTTCGGTTGTGACCATACCGCTCTGAAACCTAGCCGCCTAAGTATCTCAAAGGGAGAGAGGGGCAGGGATGCAAATTACAGTATATACAGGTATAGAATCAGATCGCAATGCCCTATAGTCAATATGGCCGAGGGCAGTCAGTAAACATAAACATAGGGTAGCAGGCAGCAGCTAATAGTACAGATAGTAGATAGCAATCCACTGCAGTCAATATAGGATTAGGAGGCAGGGTAGCTAGTAGAAGACTAAATAGTCAGCTAGAGAAGAAGACTGCATTAGATAAGTTAGCAGCAGTCTAACATAATAGGAGGGTAAGCTATAAGAAGAGTAATCTACTAGGAGAGTAATCTACTAGGAGAGTAAGCTACTAGGAGAGTAAGCTACTAGGAGAGTAAGCTACTAGGAGAGTAAGCTATTAGGAGAGTAAGCTACTAAGAGAGTAAGCTACTAAGAGGGTTAGGCACAAGGCAATCATACTAGGACTTAGCTACTAGGTAGTTAGGGATTACTATATATATATTTGTTAACAACAGGGACGGGGCAGCTTGCAACAAAGCGGTCAGATTGCCAGTAACAGGGTTTCTAGGCCTATAGTAAGCAGTATAATTAGTTAAGATGCAAGGTTATAAGGAGAGCTACACAATCAAACTGCTGCATAGTATTATACTTATAGGCGTAGGGATTTTCAGTGGAACTATGCGCATAAACTGCAGAAATAATGGCAGTATTGCCTAGCACAGAACGTGCTTTTAAGCACTATACTCTAGAATCCTAGATAATAGAGAATTAGCACCCTAACTACCTTAAAACACCACCCTCTCTTATAAGACTTACTATTCTTCTATCTTTTTACCTAAGCCTACCTGCTCTTAGCGCTTACACTATCAATCTTAAATAGTTATATTCTATATAGAGCATCAGCATCCAAACTAGCATAGCTTATAGCTCTAGTGCTAAATCCACTTCTTAATTATCACACTCCTAGATAAGGGATCACTATGCATATATAACTAAGAGCAAGGTCCTACTCTTATGCCATAACAGACTTATATAAGCTTATGCACTCTAATACTCTAGAGACCCCTTAGGATTATCTTATTACTAACGCCTAAGTAATTATCTCAGAAGCTAAGTCTATTATAGAGATAACTAAGAGGCTATAATTATACATTAAGCTCTATTATTACAACTACTATCTCTTAGTTAATACTACTTACATACACTATAGTAGGATAAAAAGATCACTAGCTAACCTATTTTCCTAGTCCTAGTTTATATAATAGATAGATTACTCTGCAGTTTATAAACAGGTAGTAGCCTTTAACATATTCACTACGCTTATAGCTTTTATTATGTCGCCACCTTCCTTAAGGTCTAAGACATAGCGTTATCTACTCTTAAGCCCTTATTAGAATGTTATAGCTACTTAAGAAAGCTATCTGAGCAATCATCAGACATTTACTGAGGATTATATGGCGGAGGAAGATAGGGCTTAATTTTATACTTCCACAGCATTAAGCACTATTATGACAGTTAGGGTTATTGCGAGGGTAATTTCTAGAAAAGGGTTAGTAGGGCAGACAATAGAAAACATCACCAAACTGAGACTAAATACTAAACTATACCTGCTTAGCCTTTCTTTCTGCTTTTATCTATAGTTATACTTATGTAAGGATAGAAAAAGGGTTTCTATCTCAGCAATTACCTTTCTTCTCTTAGACCTTAAGTTATATAGATAGTAGACCTGCTCAGGGCGAAACGTCACAAATTCAGAAGAAATTCTAATATCTAGAGATCTATCTGTAAGAGGATATAATTATTTATAGTCCTCTCAGCTGCTATAATAATTAGCAGGGTAGAGTTATATATAAAGATATCTTAAGTCTACAAATAATTAAGTCTCTATAATAACTGTGATCATACTATTATAGAAAAATATATATAATTAATTGATTTAAACTATCTTATAGCTTAGATATTATCTTATCCTTAGCTAGTTTTAGTTATTGCTGTAAGTCTGCGTTTTATATTGTAACTACCCTAAACCCCCTATAATAACTAAACCATATTGCTGTTAAGACTGCGAAGACTAACCTCTTTCTGCTATAGGATCTTTAAGTACTCTAGACAGTATGATTTCACGATAGATTAACGGCTTAGAGCGTGTATTAAGGTTTAAGTTAGCAATTTTAACTAGTAATATTATTATATAATTTGCGCAGCCCTCTCTTAGAAGAAAAATTGCTGAGTATTTTGAAACGCTTAACATCTCTCAGACTAGGAAATAGTGGAAAATTCAGTAAATAACTATCTTATTAATTGTTTAAAGATGAAAATTTCTTGTACTCTCTGTAAGGTAATGTTAATAAAAGCTGGCTTATAATAACTATGAGGAAGACGCAGAGCCTATTCACCCAGCACCCCCAAATATTAGGTATTATCTGCAGCTGTGTGATAGTAGTAGATAGTAGAAATAGTGCTTACACGATTATGCTTAAGCTTTGCGTAGCTTATAGCTAGGCGTAGCCTTAGCTTAGACTTAGTAGCAGAGAATAAAAACATATAGATTGAGGTTAAATAATAGAAAGCCTTAATATATAATTCTAGAAACACTATTCCTCTCAGCTCTAGGAGAATATAAGGCTATAAAAACTTAATAACTAGAAAATAGATAACTGCTTTACTGTTAAGTTAATATGTAGTAACAAATTTAGTGGTAGAATTAATGCTAATAGAAGCAGATAATAGTAACACCCCTTTATTGTGAGGAAGCTATACTATTAGTCTGTTTCATCTATATTGAAACTTCCTTATGCGCTATTATTTATAGTAAGCTTAGACTGCTATTTAATAAGATAATTAATACTAAGCTAAATAATCTAAAATAGTTTATACCTAGGTTGTTTTTGCATAATAGAGTATATATATTATGCAGTAAATACTAGCTGGCTGAGACCTATGCATAACATGCCTGGTAAACTAAGCTAGTGTTTATTCTATATTTAAGCGGTCTAGTTAGTGATAACTAATGCCAGCTTTAACGCTAGCGATCCTAAAAGAGCTGCTCCCTATTAGTATAGCTGTGGTTAGCAATAAACTAGCCAGAAATATTATAATAAATTAAACTATATAAATAAAAAGTGAGGAAATAGCTGTAGTAAAGCTGAAAGAGTAGTGCTTTATTAAGTTTCTTAGCCTGCTAAGAGTATCGCTAAGCAATATATGCTGTATTATGTACTAATTATGTTACTATAGGCGCTAAAGATATAGTTAGTATCTTTAATAGGTTGCTTACGTATGAATAATAATCAAAAGGTGGGCAAATCTACTAACCTATTAATTATATATAATATACTCTTTATATAGCTTACTGTATAAGCAAGCTAAGGTCTATTAACCAGCTATATTAATGAGTAACAGCTGAGGTGATAGTTATAGATAGCTTAGTATAGCTTATAATACTAGTGATAGGTTTAAGCTAGTATTAATAGAAGAGTAATAATACTACTTAATCGTCTTATAATATTGCTAACTAGTTAACTCTAGTGGTGGCTTAGAATCTAGTCTCCTAACTAAATATAGTGCATCTAAGCTTATATTATAGTTAGAATAAACCTACCTAGTAGTTTCAGTCTTCTCCTATTCTAGTTAATATTTTTAGGTTAGGTAGGGAAGCACACTCCTATACATGCGTGAACTACTATTAGTTGTAGTCGTTAGTGCCTATTATTAAATCACACTATTATAGCATAAACGCTTATTTTAATATTATAATTATAGTAGGAATTATTATAAATAAAAATGCTTAGTATAAGAGTAATTAAGAGACTATTACTAATAGTTTAGATGAAGGATAAGAGCAGGAGAATAAATTACTCTCATCTAATATAGGCTAAAACATACCTCTCTTATACTTATTCTTAACCCTAAACGCTACTAATACTATCTTATCTATTACTAATTATAGAGTTAGGCGTTTCTATATTCCTAACAGTATAAGAGCAAAAAGCCTCCCTTAGGAAGTCCTTTCCCTAGCATCCCCTCAAGGGCAGATTTCAAAGCACTAAGTACTTGCTGAATTACAAGCTAATTAGTACTTCTATATAAGGTAGGTATATATAGTATAAAGTAATCTCTATCTTTTACCCCTAAGTTGCTGTTATATAATATAGTGATACCTCCCTCTAATAATACCTAGTTTAAATATAGCCTCCTTATGTCTAATACTAGTAATGCTCTATTTCTAGCAGCACACTAATACTCCTCGCTTAATAAGCCTTATCTAATATCATGCTTCTAAGATCTCTTCCTTAATTTAAGTTACAGAAGGATTAATCTAAGCTGCTCTATTAACGCTAGCAGATTTATACGTTATATAATACTAAAAAGGCTTTAGAGGTGGAGTATACTATTATTAGCTCTTCACCTGCTATAAAAAGAGATATAAATTCTGATCCTACTATCTTACTACCCCCTTTTCACAGCTTTATTATTTCTATGATATTTCTAATATAATTATATTATTAATCGCTTAACAAAATAGTTATATTAAGTTATCTACTGCTAATCTATATCAACTTTAACCTGCTCTACCTAGTAACGTTATATCATAAGGAGGCTTAACTAGACGAAGATAGCAAGATTAAAAGGAGGCTATAGGGATAGGTTTATAATAAAGTAAAAAGTTAGGTTAAATAAGTAGCAGTAAGTAAACTATTATCTAACAGATAGATACTAGGAAGACCTTATAAGTTATATAAGTAGCTAGGGTCCCTCTACTACCTAATCGTTCTGCTTCTATCTATAATAAGGCATATATTTAGGGAAGATATAGAATAAATAAGACTGATCGTTATTCACTTATAGCTAAGATTATACCCTTAACTTTTACCCCTACTACTTATGCCTTCTGCTCGTTAGATTTAGTGTTAATATACCTCATTTAGATGCAAACGCTAGTTCTCTTAGAGGATAGAGGTGATATGTAAACTAGCTAATCTTATTCCATATTATAAAACTAGTAGCTAAAGATTATTATGCCTCTATATTAATATTAAGTTATAAACTTCTCAAAGTTTTGTTAGAATAGACGTTAAGTTAAGCAGGAGTCTCTCAGCCTCTAATAGAGATAGTAGGTTTAGCTAGACTAATTAATAAAATCAACCTACTACTGCTCTATTTACTCACCCTCAGATTAAGTCTTACTTAGGCTTGCTTAGGTCCTGCTCAGGTCCTGCTTAGGTCCTACTTAGGCTTACTTAGGTCCTACTTAGGTCCTACTTAGGTCCTGCTCAGGCTTACTTAGGCTTGCTTAGGTCCTACTCAAGTTCTACCTAAGCTCTGCCCAAGCTTAGGCTTAACCACGCTAGCTCTTACTACTATCTATCTAAACCAACTACATTACTATAGCTAGCAGCCTTCCCTAATGCTCAGCTATTTCTTTAGTACACTCTACTGATCTATAATAAGATATCTATAGTAAGCCTAGCTTTATTAAGGTAGACTAGTGCGAGCAAAGCAATACTAGAACATATATCTAGACAATTAAGTGAATAGCCTAGAAATCATATACATTCAGCAATAAGATATTAATTGATTACTAACATCTATAGTGAGCGTGCACTTATAGAATAATTATTACTAATTTACAGGTTATAAAAGCGCTAGAGCGCTAAAAGTTTAGGGGATCTCAAGCTCCCTCATCCCTAAACAAACTACTGAAGGCCTTATACTACTAAACTAAAAGCTACAGAAAATAGCTAAGCTGAGGTTATACTACTAACTAGAACATTATACTACTATAAGTAGTAGCGTTTAAGTAGGACTATTACTAAATATCCCTAATCTTATAGTAACTATAAGGGAAAGTAGTTACAAACCTCACTAGAAATAGACAGTTTACTACTAAGCAACTAAATAATATCACTACAGCCTCACTTCTCTATTAATACTCTCTTAAGGCAGCTATAAGCGCAGACAATATGCTAAAAGTAGCGAAAGCCCTCATAAGAAACAGCAAATCCTATATTATTTTAAGCAAGCCTAATATAGGACTAATTAGACAGGGAATATTATAGGTAGTTACTACGTATAGCTTACTGGAAATAACAGAAAGTATAGGTAATACTACAGCTACTCTATAGAGAATACCTTAGTAATACCTAACGCTAAGTATAAAATTTATGAAATCTAGAGGCTCCTAAAACAGTAGCTTACTATCAAGAACGGTATAATAGCAGGATCATAATATTACGTTCCAAAGTAGGGACGCTAAAAAGCAACCATTTCTAGTTGCCTAATCAGGCGGTTAGCAGCCGCCTCTAACCCGACTTTAAAGAGTGTGAGGGCTGGAGTAGTAGTCGGGTCGGTGACGACCGGCGAATGCCCGGTGTTGTATGTGATGCTCCTTTCTTTTTGGCGTTTTCGAGGGACCAATTACGTAGATATCTTGCATCATGCAACGCAGGAACACAGTCAGTTGCTCATTTGCAGCTGGGACGGCTCTGGCACGTTAGGCTTGAAAGCGACTGGCGATTTTGCTTGTCCTGCGACACTTCCCACACCGATATTCCGAAATCAAGCCCGAACCACCCCCACCGTCTCCTGTGTAACGAACCACTGGTCCAATTTCTTTAACCGCCAATGACCTGCATCCGGTTCAACACCTCCCTAATGGTCAGACGAACCACCACCCAGCAATGCAGTGAAATTGTGGCAGTTCGACTCGATTATCTGCCGTTCGCATTTTGTTTAACCTTCTGAATAAGTGCGGCGCCATCAGAAGAATCCCTGCATCCTGCAGAGCTGTCGCGGTTCAACCGCCATGGACTTCCGAAGGTCGGAAACACTAGCTCGTCATCATGTTCGAAGTGCTCCTTCGCGAGCTGGAACCGAGGAAAGGACGCCTAGCCCGATGCCTTACTCATAGATGATAGGCGGCGGGTGATTGGTGAGCCTCAGACTGCTGGGCCCGTCGGATGATTCGAACGACCCGATGGACGTACTGGACAGGTAGACTGACGTCTTGGTGTCTTGTGTATCATGCCGATTTAGGGCAGGCTGCAAGAATGCTGCACTGTCCCAGGCAGTGCTGACAGTGGCTGACGATTTGATAGATATGTGGGCAAGAGCTGTTCGCCTTACCTGTGCCCTTGCACACAACTGTATGGAGGCGGGCTCACGTATGATGGGGCTGGAGGAGCAGCGATAGAAATGTAGGGTTTCGGGTATCTTCCATTAAGTTGTGCCTGTTGACACGGTGTGTGCAATTGGCGCGTGAGGGTCGGTACCATCTTCTGAGGATGGTACAGCTCTCTGGTTGGCCGGTACCATCTTCTGAGGATGGTACAGCTCTCTGGTTGGCCGCAGCACCACAGGCAGGTCGGCCAAACACGGCGAGACATCCAGGTCGTGACCGTCTCAATCCCATGGTCGGTGCTAGGTTGCAGGCAGGAAAAGTCTTCCAGGTCGTCTCCCAGGCTTCCAGACCAACTTACGGATACCTGTTAAGAGCGCCATTACGAACTTCGTGTCATGTACACCAGTCCCACACAAGTGCCCAAGACTTTGCCCAACCTACCTTTCATATACTTAACATGGGACTCTATCGCGAGACCAAGACACTGAGGACGACACAATTGTCGAGTCTCAAGTTATGTCAGCAAGGCCATAAAAGGCGCATCGTCGTCACTGCGGTCCTGGAATGGACCGCAGACAACACCATCTAAATCCAGCCATTAACCCGATTCCTCTCGACGAACTTTTCTTATTGCTGCCGCGCCCACGACAGTCAGGCTCAAGAATTCCCAGGCAATGAGTACAAACGTCATCATGACCACTTAAGAAGAAGGTTCGCCCTCATGAATATGCACCTTTCCATTCCTGCCGTCGATGGGGAGGATTGAAGCCACTACTTTAATCCCACGTAGGCCCAAGTTAGTCAGTGGCGCATGCCGGCACGTTCATATAGCCTCTGATGTTGGCAGCTTCGTCTTCAATCAACTCCCGTCCGCTTGACAAAAGTCGTATTTCACTCTCGTCATCTTGTCGCGCAGCTGACCAAGAGACCGAACCAATGATCGTATGCTTTCGTCGGAAAGAAGCGACGCGGAAGCAGTGGACAAGATTGTAGAGCTGACCCTGGAAGGTTCGCGATTTCCAGCTTCGCACTCTCTGTTTCTGTAACTCCACTATGGGAAGGCAATGACAGTGCCAACTTCGCTGCTGACTCTTCTAGCTGAGAAGGGACCGCGGGGGAGGCTGTTGGTGTTTGGAGACATGATGAAGTGATACATTCATCCCGCGAATTGTTGAAGCAGTACGACCAGAACACCTTGCAGCCGAGAGCTTCCAGGCCTAGTTGAATAATCCGGCAAATAGCCTCTTGGTGTGATCAGAAGGTGGTAGCATGTGGGGGCGGATGAATACCAGGTGCTCAATCAATGTATTCCATTTCCCATGCAATCCATGCTGTTGCTGCCTTTGGGAGAGGTGAGCAGGCAGCAATCTGCATCCAAGCTGCATGTTTCCCTTTCCAAGCTCCTGTTATATTTTATCTGAGGTATGTACCTTAGGCATTCTTTGCGGTACTGACCCCATCAACCACATTCCAGCATTGCCCAGTAACGAGATGATTTCTTCTTTGGATAGACAGGTACGGCTTGATTTCCAAGTTCGTATCAACCCTCCCCCACGCATGCTGCTCCTGGAATCTATCCGCTAACATTTCCAATCTTATACCTTACATATAATCTCACCTATCCTTCACTCCACCAATCATTCATTGTTCTGCCGAGTTCTAACACAACCACGCAATAACATGCAAGACCAACTGAACACAAGTCAGCCATCTCAGCACACAGCAAAAGAATAGCCATTCTCTTTGCCTCGCCGTGAAGGATTTCAAGCAATACAACAAAGGTCACAGCCACATCCAACGTCAGCCCTAATCAGGAATGCTAGCTGGGCACAATCAGTACGACCCACGGGAACAAAGGTCATATAGTATCATAGAGGCCCATTAAGGTCAAGGGCGCAGGGATAGGATATCATCAAGGTTAACCGTTACCAACAGGAGGTCAGTCGTCCATTACAATATAATAATTTCACCCGCCCAGGCCGGCCTAGTCCAGCCCACTTATCTGTCAAGTCAGATATAGAAACAAGACCACAGGTACTCGTAGAAAAAAAGGCCATAACAAATCCAGTGTTTAATGGCTCTGTCGCGCTGTGGATGGTTCACACAGCCCGTCATGCCAAAAGCCGAAACAACTTTAGCAGATACAAAACACCATGCTAATTAACAACGCATCACAGCCACTTTGATGATAATTCCACAACCCAACACCAATAGCTTCAAGCAGCAATGCCCCAATACTTACTATGATCATTCGTAAAAGCGTACAGCGTGAAATCTCGCCTGAACTCAGGCGCGAAGCTGGGCGAACGCGGAGTTGCCGTGCGCGAGCCGACTGAATGCCTCATTAAAGACTGCCAGCAATCATTCTGCCTGAAACAACCCAAATTTAATCTTACAACCCACTGCCACAGGTACAGTGTTAGCCACGCCGGTCCATACCGGTATCCAATAACATCACAAATAATAATCTCCCGCTTTAAGGTCTTAAAAGACATACATTCTAGCTTTTTACCCCTTCTCGCAGCGCTTATTCTCGTCATCTGCCCTAATCATTATGCGGGATTATATGACCTGCCAAACCCTCCAGGGACCCATAAAATATCTCCGCGAGGGCAAAGCTATTAAGATTCCCACGCAGCTGTCCGACATGTTTAGAACGGCAGAAGCTCAGATACACGAACAGGAGACCCAGTGCCTGAAAACAGTCCAATACTCTACCATCCGCTCAAAAGATTTCAATTCGTTATCAAACGACATGAACAGCACAACGGGTGGTGTTTAGAGGTTTCATCTAGCACTGTTCAGCTAACACTACCTCAGGTAGGGCCATACTCTTAGACGACAGCAACCCATATAAAGTCAACCACTACAAACCTCATACCCTTCAAGTCCCCAGCCACCGGCATCATGGCGCTCGGAGCCCCATCGTCCCCCAAAAAGCGACAGCGGCCGCAGCCTGAAGTCTCAAGTCCTACCAGCGAGTGTGATGCGCATCGCAGATCATCATCACTGACAAGTTACTGGTGCTGTTTGTCGTCACTTACACGAGAAGGAGGTCGCAGGCTACTCTCAAAAGCCCCAACCTATTAACCTTCGTATTCTTTTCCCAGAAGACCTGCCGACACGGAGGGGTGACTTACATGATCAAGCGAAATTACATTGACTAAAACACAACTATCTTTATCGGCTTTCCTATTCGCATGAGTGTCGTAGAACTACAATTATCACAAAGCTTCAAGCCCTGGCGTCGATGCAACGTCAGAGACTGTAGAACCATCAATAACGTTCAACAAATACTTCAGATTATGGGCCTCATCATTGTGGCCAATAGCTCTAGCTGCATGGACATGAAGGATGCGTCGTTTGGAACAAGCAGCCCGAACGGAGGTGTTGGCTTCCCGGTAAACAAAGGACAAGCTTTATACATAGCTGAAGGCTTTGGACAAGATTTTGTACACCCAGCCGTCTTGAAGACATTTGGGATAACGCTCTAGACGCGGCCGTCCTATTATAATCAAGAGCGCATTTTGGTTGCCTCATATTCGCTAGCATATTTGCTGAACCTGCAAGATTTCCGCATGTGAAACTGGAGCTTTCTAAAGAACCCAAAGTGTAGACGGCATCTCCTGTCTTCTTGTGACCATGATTGCAAAATCCAAGGCCCGTATTGTCTCTGCGGATGGCGTCAAACTTGCAAGAGATGAGTTTATCGTCGAGGAACCACCATTTCAATAGAAGAAGCAAAAATACTTGGGAGACTTCCTCCCATGCTCTCCAACCAAGCATCATTGACAAAGTCTCTTCTCTTCTCCTCTGTGCGGAGTATACCGCAGAAATCGTCCGAAGCACACTCGGCATGAAGAAGACCACCATTCAACCCGAGCTTCTGCTAGCTCCAACGACCTGAACAGCCGATTCAGGGACACAGCAGTCTCCAGTTTCATCTGTGTGGATGCATTTAATCCCTGCATGTTACATTTCCTCATCCTTGGCATGAAATCCGTCTCCATGCGACAGCTATAATTATGGCCTCTGCTTCAGGTAGTGACCTCCGTCTAGCAAGTCTTCAAATCTGCAAGTCTCCAAACCCCGCCGCTGGAGATGGCTACGAATGCAGGCCCACGCTCGGGTGGTCTTTGCGACGAATGCCTTTTAAACCAACCAAGGCACCTCGCCGCATCTTTACTTCTTTCTTAACAGATTGGAACCATGTACTGTATGGTATTGAAACCCAAATTAGTTCCAGAACAGCCTCTCATTTTCTTCGCTAGCGGCGGAAATGGGCAAACAGTTTGGTGCGTCTATCTTTCGGGTGATGCGCTCCCGCGAGTGCGCATTTCATTTCCCTTAGGAAGATTCACACTAGACAGTTTTCTCTGCACAAGACATCAGAATCTGATTAAAATACGCTGTCCAGAAACCATGGAACCGTTTCAAACCATGTTCTTAAGTCAAGGCCATATTAAATCTCCTTACACATGTCACACCTGCTTTCCTCAACAGCCGACTTCATTCCAGACCTCTCATCTTGACCAGAGCCAAGGCTATCATAAGCCCCGCGTGCCCGACGTACAGCTCACCTTTGCTTGGGACCAGTGATTGGCAGTGGCACCGCGGGGCTACCACCACCAAATCATTTGAAACCAGTCTCAACTGATCAGCATTGTTTGGAAGATAATACACATGCCAATCAACACCTGTTGATTGCTGAATACCACAACAACGCACGAGTTTTCATGAACATGTCTGTGCAAGGTCCAAGTGAACTCTGCGGCTTTTTGCCGGTGCTCATGAAGAAGGCTGACATTGGACTTATCATGCGCCAACTACTGAAATGCAGAAGGCAAGGTCGCTCATGAAGCAACTTGCACCAAGATAGGCGCAGAAATCTCCCACATCATCATCCTCGGCTTCTTGGTGCATTACATCTATTTTATTGATATTTTGTCAAGAAGCCATGCAACCAGAATGGAAAACGCATCTTCAACACTGCACTCCAGAGAGGGCCATCTGGAGCAAATGTCACCACTTTGTTACCTCATGAATGTTTCCTACGAAGAGAAGCATTAAGTTATCAGACATTAGCTACTCTCATTCCACGCAGAACCGGCCTCCCCCTTTCTGAAAGATCAGTCGAGGCACCCATGTAGTCAAGAAGTAAGGGTGGCTGGAAGCGAGACTGAATGGCTTGCTCGCCATTCACCGTACCACAAGAAGACCGAAAGCATCTGCTGATGTATCACGGAGCAAGTGATTTTGTGCATGCTGAGAGATATTCTGCTCCTGGGCCGTGGGTCTGCATAGCCCAAGTGATTGACAGGCACGAATTACACTCCAAAATGTTCGACTACATCTCCCATAACATCCTATGATGTGGGCATGATCGGAGGCGTGATTGTTCAGGACATTGAACTTCTTCAGGTCGACTGTTAGAAAGTCAGGGGCTCACGAAAACTGAGGTCTTTAAATACTACGGAAACCGACCAATGACTTGTAGACATGGAAAAACTCTTGTTTGCGTGAATGGAACGCATAATCACCGGCCAGAGAAGAATAGCGGCCTCGCGCGCGAAGGCGACCGCACAATATATCTCGTCGGTACCATAAAAGAGGCCGTGTTGCTTCTCAATCACTCATATGCCGCCTTTGAGAACCATTCCTTAGCCTCATATGACGGCGTGGTATTCACTTTGCCAATCTTGGGACAGCGCCGACTGGAGAATCAGCAGAAACCGCCATTCTAGAGGCCGTCATCGGCCTACTATCTTACATAATATCGGTATCCAAGACGATGGCAAACCCACACATCTCAATCGTCGCAAAAGCTATTTGGTGTCTTCGCGGTCAGCATCGTGGACGTTTCGGTGGGCTCTATGGTTGAGTAACGCCGATCTCCTGTAGCTGTCTCCGTCTTGCTGAACCCTGTCTGTGAGACAGCAGTTGTATCAGAGGCGATTGCTGATAATAATGCTCATCATCAGTCGCAGCATGTGTGTACCTAGTTAGCTTCCCTCTCTAGACCATATCTGACACTAACATTCTCTGCATTAGCCACATATGCCTCCAATTGCAACCCAATATGTTTGCGGGATGTGTATCAAAAGGACTTGGGAGCTGGGCTTATTAGACTCAGACCGCCTTTACTGCGCGAGAGGTAGTGTCTGTGTCGGTACGAAGACACCTAGGCTTGGAAAAAGGGCGATCGAGCACGGCTTTCAATTTCAAGAGTTATAATTCGCATTGATGTTTTAACATGCTTCATATTCACACGTCCCAATCTTTACCACTTTACTTCTATCTTCATCAGCCTCGGTTAATGTCACTCTGTTTCATTCATCCTTTGACTGCCCACACCAGGTTCTGATCCCACTCCCTCGCTCATATGGTTCAGACCCAGATGTCAGCTCTTCTTAAACTCTCTTCACTCCACAATCCGGCCGATCACAGCCCCGAGTCCGGCTCCATGTCCAGGCCCAGGGTCAGTTCCGGTAGAGAGCCGTAGCCAAGTTCCAGGAGAAGAGGGGCTAGGGAAACGCAAACGTGCTGCTCAATGAATCCAAGTCTCAGAGATATGGAGTCCCAGTGTGTTGCATCATTCCAGTTCCAGTGATTCGACGCAGGGAAGAAAGTGAACGGTTTGTCTGGAGCAGGATGTCAGTCGGTCGAGGCTGTAGAAGTCAGTCAATCTAAGCAGCATGAGTTAAGCATCTCTGAACAGGTCTGCTATCCAATCACGTAGTCCGAAGCTGATGCCCCAGCAATTCTCCCGTAGTACGCTGGGGCGTGGCAGAACCACCCGTCCCTTCTTTTGAAAAGATGAGTGTGTCTGGGCGTGTCAGTATGCAAGACAACAACCACAAATGGTTCTTGGCGAGAAAGTCAAAATAACCGACAGTAAGAAACAGCAGACCGAAATGACCTTTGTTGTGAAATACGACAGCCGTCTGACGAGGGTGAGCGTACAATACCAATAGCATACAAGCGGTGTCCGGAAAATGTCATGAAGAATGAGTCTGTGGTTGGACAGCGAAGCCTCACTCTTTTGTAGAAGTTGAGAGTGCCTGATGAGCTGCTCAAGATGATGAAGGAATTGGGACGCAGTCAATCAACAATGATTCGAGCAAAGGGAGGTGTCTGACGATTGACCGACAGTTGATTGATTGCTGCAAAGGTCAGAAGATCCTGTCCAAGCCAAGCGATGGCGAAGGAGAAGCGATGGCGAAGGAGAAGATTGAGGACAGTCCCTCACGAGCAGACCAACAACCATATCTCAGGAGGCGTCAG
The DNA here is from genome assembly GCF_013390195.1 of Colletotrichum siamense. Lineage (NCBI taxonomy): Eukaryota > Fungi > Ascomycota > Sordariomycetes > Glomerellales > Glomerellaceae > Colletotrichum > Colletotrichum siamense. The sequence goes on along the minus strand of NW_023501032.1, from coordinate 361,458 downwards.
GACACCGTAAGCAACATGGGACTTGGAGACAAAAATAGACGAGCCTTTCCACAAGTTATGCGTAAACTTGCCAAGAACGGTGTTCTCTCGACGCAGGCTCATGTAGGGAGCAAGTAGGGAGTGTCAAGAGTATCAGTTCGGGTTGTCGATGGTATTCACGAGGAGACACAGGTTCTCAACCCGTTCTTGTGTGTGAGGGAGTGTCGTGTGTATTCGGGTATTCATTCGGGTCGCCGGCGCTTCATAAGGGGACGTCGGGTGTCGGCCCATTCTCGTGCAGGGGAGCAATGGGAGGGAGCTGATGTCGAAACCTTTCATCGAACTGTCGAGAATATTGCACCGGACCGTGGAGTCGTTCGATGGGGAGACATCAGGTCTCGACCCGGCTCGATTCGGTGGGAAGGAAGGATTCTTGAAAGTATTGAGTCGGGTCATTGAGGGTATAGCATCGGCCTTGAACCTGTACTCGAATGGGGAGGGATTGTCGGAAGTATTCAATCGGGTTGTCGAAAGTATTGCATCGGGTTGTCGGTGTGCTTGATGGGGAAACGTCGGTATCGGCCAGTGCTCAGCTGGAACGAGGGAGGAGGATTGTCGAGGGTATTGAATCGGGTTGTTGGAGGAGGAGGATTGTCGAAGGTATTGAATCGGGTTGTTGGAGGAGGAGGAGCTGTCGAAGTATTGAATCGGGTTGGTGGAGGAGGAGGAGCTGTCGAGGGTATTGAATCGGGTTGGTGGAGGAGGAGGAGCTGTCGAGGGTATTGAATCGGGTTAGTAGAGGAGGAGGGGTTGTCGAAGGTAGTGAATCGGGTTGTCGGTGTGTTGAAGGTCGGTTGGAGGAGGAGGAGCTGTCGAGGGTATTGAATCGGTTTGTCGGTGTGCTTGAAGGTCGGTTGGAGGAGGAGGGGCTGTCGAGGGTATTGAATCGGGTTGGTGGAGGAGGAGGAGCTGTCGAGGGTATTGAATCGGGTTGGTGGAGGAGGAGGAGCTGTCGAGGGTATTGAATCGGGTTAGTAGAGGAGGAGGGGTTGTCGAGGGTATTGAATCGGGTTATCGGTGTACTTGAAGGTCGGTTGGAGGAGGAGGGGCTGTCGAGGGTATCAAATCGCGGTGTCGAACTGCCTGTCTGTGAAATGACTGCTCACGGTAGCAGGGTCAGCAGAGGGACAAAAACCAAGAGTGAGCAGAAGAAAAGTACGTTGGAGCATGGCCATGCTATCGGCAGCGCGGTCTTGGCAGCGGTGATGCGGTGGGAATTTGTCGTGTTTTGAATGAAGAGAAGAAGAGTAGACGTTGGAATTGGGAGAAAGACGAGGGGCTGCGAAGGCCACTGATTGATACCTCGCCAGCTATCGGAATATGACGGGGAAGTCAGGTAGGCCCATGGGCGGGGCACCTGTCGTGCAGCCTCCGATCGTCATCCCAGGAAAGAGAAAGAGCATGTGTGGCGAAGCAAAATGCGCCCCAGAAATGATTTGGGCAGGTATGAACAGAAACGAAGGCAAGTGCTGGCGTGATGATACCTGTCGAGAAGGAGGGGGAAGAACATTGGCAGTCACGATGGCGACCCCGCGTTGCAGCCGATTGAATCCATTCTTGGCTACTTCGCGACAAAACGGCAGCAATGGGAGTCTTGAGTGGCAGTAAGACGGTCGAGACAAGTCACTTCGGCTGGCAAAGTGCAGCGAAGGCGCTGGTGAAAGCCAGCCTTCGTGAAGTTCTGTCATCGACGAGTGGTGGGAGAGATCCGAGGCACCAAGACGATCGAGACCGCGGATGACAACTCTGCCGTCGATCGTATGTCGCTTGACTGACGCTCCGATTGCAGCTTTCGTTGCGATACGTTGGCGCTCTACGGGCTGAGGGTCAAAGCCAGCGGAACTTAACAAGGCAGCATTCAAGACCATGCGAGTTCAGAATTGAGGCTTCAAGACCCGCCAAGATGATGTGGGATAAGTAAAGCTACCACAGTATCCTGATGACAGTCTTTTTCATTGATCCATCGCCCATTGCCTTTGCTACCTGATAGCTCTTACATATTCCGCGCAAAACGAGCTTCCATATGCTGCTTCCCGTCTTTCATACGCCCTCAACTGGTCCCTCAGCAACCCCTTGAATGAGGATGGTCGAGGCACTCGAGGCACTCGAGGACCTTGCTACCTTCCCTTCCCTGCCCGTTGAATGATAGTTGCGGGCTGGCCTGGACTTCAATGCTCAGGTTCTTCCGAGGCTCCGGTTGAGAAACCTTGTCGGCCAGTTGCTGGCCTGGCTGCACCTGAACAGACGGCTTGGGTGGCAATGGATGTCTCATCGGTGCCAAAAGAAAAATGTCCTGCAGAACAGCGTTCATTCGGATCCAGAATGTGCCAATGCTCTGGGGCCTCGCAGAGCTACTCTGGGTGCCGTGAGGCTGTTGGGACACAGAGGGCCTTTGGAAACATGAGTATTCGAACCCCCGTTAGTGCAAGTCGGGATGTAAGGAGGATGTGCCACGGCTCTGGAGCCTATTTCGGGTGCCATGAGGCTGTTTGAGCGCAAAGAGCCCTTGAAACCATGAGTATTCGAACCCCCGTTTGGGCAAGTGGGAGAACAACGGAGACGAAGATTCCGAGCCGAATGGAGACTGACAAGTTGAGCTGGTTAGAAAACGCCAGACCAGCTGGTAGATTGGAACAATTACTTGCGTGATGCATTGTGCATTGGAGCTGCAGGCGTGCCGCCAGGATGCCCAGCCAATCTGCATGGGGAGAACCTCCGATAATCATGGCTCGGTGTTGGCTGGGGAGAATCCTCAATCCGGCTGTTTCCCGGACGTAATTCCGTTGGCCGCAGATGCCTGACAATAAACTGCAAAGCTGGGCCGGGAGGCACTGCAAATCTGACAAAAAGTTCAAGATATTGAAGGATTGCGCAGCGTTTGGTGTGAGCCCAGGTCAAAAGATGGTGTGCTCGACTGAGGAAGAAGAAATGCCAGCAGCTGTGCTGTTGGTTCGATGTTTTGAGGAAGTGACTTGGGATGGAATGGAACCTCCAAGTTTAGAATTTCCAGACATGAGAAGGATCGGCCGAAAGACGAGGTAGGTGCCTGCTGCTCGCTTTCCTAAGGTTCGCTTGCCGTGGACCTTCCTTCACCTTGCTTGGTAGATGCTCCCGCCCTTTCCTCTGAATGCTGGATTGCCCCTCCTTCCACGTGCCGTCCGTTTTCAAACCTCCCTGCCTTGGGTACCTTATGGTAGTTTCCTGCTGCCGAATTCACCACCTGCCGATTCTCAATCGCCGTTCTTGCTACGATGTACCTGCCTGCCTAGACAAGGCACTTTTGCGTCCTTCCTACCGGTTCTCAGGATTCATTCCACCTCCGCTGTTTCTTCTTTCCCCTGTGACCCTGATGACTGACCAGATACATTCCTTCGTCGCATGTCAGCCTAATGATAACCGGCAGGCATTTGGTGCTCCTTTCCCTCTCTTCGAATAGCGAAACTTGAGCGACATTCTCCTTCCGCCAGGCTCCGACCTGCTTCTCCTGGTTCGTCTTGGCTCAGATCAGTCGAAGACAAGCACCGAATCGACGCTGCTGCCGTCAATGCTCTCCGTAGGCGACGATCATTATTTATCTACTTGCAGGACAAGGACGAAGGAAGATTCCGACCTTCCCCCCGTCGTAGCAGATTCAGAAATTGCACCAGCGCACCTTTCTCTCGTCGGGGACGTCTTTGGTATGATTGCAGTGGAGGGGAAGGCAGCGAAAGTGTAGAAGGAGGTCACGAAAAATGGTTGGCCACGCCGTTCCATGCTTCGAAATCGATTGAAAACTGTCTACTCATGGTAATGATAATGACAAAATCGGCCCTAAGTATTCAATAGAGGCGACCGTCCAGCGAGCATTTAGTCGCGGTTCCTTCGTCTGTTACTGTGGCTGTCGGGGACGGGAATCTGATCATGCATTCTGTGAGCGGGCACCAGGGGTTTGGTCCGAGTTCCAATGCCACGGAAGAAATCATTCACAATTTGAGCTGTACTTGTGTTGAGCAAGGTGCTGAGTGGGCCGGCGCCGACTGCGATCACGACGTGGAAAACGCCATCATCTTGGGCGAAGAGGAGCCAACGCCAGCGTTGGGCTTGTTCTTCGGCGTGTGCATCCGCATATCCCCTTCGGCATCAGCGACAATATTCAAGCGTCACTACTTCTAGTCGCTGAGATCCGATCGACTCTGTGCGTCGTGGTTCGGGTCACGCATCGGCTGGCGAGGTTCGTCATCTTGCTCGGTATTCGTCGTCGCAGCCGCAGAAATGGCAGACGACGCCGGGGTTTGAGCGCAGTGCCGCAAAGTTGGAGAAACTACGACCAAACAAGTTTACCATCGAAAAGACTTGCGATGGAAGAGACGTAAAGCATGGTAACGGAAGCCATGAAAGGCACCTCAGAGGGGTGGAATGGCCGGTCGCGAAACGGTGCGAGGCATGCAGTCGCCCCGGTGTTGGCGGACGGTCCACTGGGGTTACAGCACCGACCGGCGCCTGTCGACACCGGCAGCACCCAAGCCGGCGCTAAAACCGACAGGAGACACTTGCAGCACTGGCTGCACTCAATCTTGACCACAGGTTTGTCAGGCAGGCGGACCGCGCACTTGTATAAACACACGAAATTCCGGTACCTAGTTTGATGGATTGATAAAATTAGAAACGGGCTTGCAATGGTTGGTGATGCAGCAAATGCAGAGTTCTGGGTTGGAGATAGATAGATGCTCTGTAGGATGGTGCGCCGACCGGGCTTCCCGCCGGGCTGTTGGAGAACACCGTCAAGAACAGAATGCGTTCAACTAAACGACGGTGGTCTATCAGCAACCAAACACCTCGGGTATCTTACCCATCCATCGCGGGGGGTTTGCTGCAGCTATGGAGTGGGATCTTTGGGTTCCGCGATTGAGAAACCTGTCGCTCGGCGCGTCGCTAAAGGACCAGCAGGGCACCAGGCGCTGTGGGCCTCCACTGGTGAGGTGGGGCTTGACGAAACCACGTTACCTACCTATGTAGTCTGTGTTGCATCTTGCAGATTGAAAGCATGCGTCGTCAAGCTGAGCATGCAACTGGGGCGTCTGCGGCATTTTTCTTGATGGGGCATTAGCGAATGGAGTTCAGAGAGCTGAGATTTAGATGGACTGGGGATTTAGGAGCGGGCGTGAACAGGGACCCAGACAGAGGTCACTGAAGTGCCCCTGACATCGAAAAGTATGCACTGGCAGAACAAGGCGTCTTCATAATTGTTTACCTTCCTTTTGTCATTCCTTTCTTTTTCTCTTCGTCAAAACTACTATCCCCATCAAGACAGTCAGGCCCAAATGGCGCCGCTGACTGCCGCCTTGCTTCTACTTTTTCCGAACATTGCCTCACTGCCACCGTTTGCCGAGCGAAGAGGACCGATAAAATCGGGCAATTTCTTCAAGTTTTTTTCCTCGTCGCATCACCTACTACCTGCCAAGAAAGTGGCAGAGACGGCAGGGAGGCATCGACTTCATCTTGGCCCAGCCATCCTCGCTGCAGGCGCTGACTTGCCTGCGAAAAGCGGCCTTGAATTGACCAGCCCTAAATGGCTTGGCCTCTTCGCCAAGTTGCTTGGAAGCCGTTTCCTTCCAATTATTTCCATTTACTGTAATGAAGATGTCACTGAACTTGAACGAACTAATCAGTCCTCCTTAGTTCTCGCTTTCCGTATCCGCAAGTTGTTGCCATTTCCAAGCGCTCCTCGTTGCGTGAGAGATGACTACCGATGACCACGAATCTGACAATTATTAAGGATACTGTCAAAGCATCATCTTAGTGGTATGATGATGCTTACTGGATCCAGAGAGTTCTAGTGCACCCGTACTCTCGATGGGACCGAAAGCTACCACCGGCCCTGGGCCCTCTTCGCCCGAAGAGGAGCGCAGCCAAGGCCGCAGTCGGACAGATCCCCACAAGCCTCAACTGCCGAAGATCAGAGAAACCACTGGCGAACGCATCAAATCAAAACCATACAGAGGGATTCCCAAGTCTGGTACACATCCAAGTATGGGAAGACACCTAAAGGCACGGCATCCCCTGTACCTTTGGCCTTTCTCAAACTTGTTTGGGGATACTCTCGCGATCCTGGTCCTCTTGAGAGAGAGCGACTTTGAGGCTTTGCTGGTTTTATGCTGACAATGATGAGCGCGCAGAATAGCCCTCCACTGACTTGGAAGCTTTGCAAGTTATTCTAGAAGCAGTGTACTGCTATTTGTAACACGATGCGTGATTCACCTTGGGGATCTCCGGGATCATTCGATGAAAGCTTCAGATACCTCCGGAGGGACTTCCGATCACAAAACTTGAACGTAACATTGCTATATCTGAACCAATACCCTACAGTTAAACCCAAGCAAGAACTTCAAGCTTTTATACAATATCATATTATCATGTTCCCTCAGGCCTCCCTTCATCTTAACAATCCCAGCGTCCTCCCCTGATGCTATACTCGTTCTACCGATCCAGTTGGTAGCACTGCTTTTTATGTGCCATCTACTTCGGAGAGCAACTTTCAGCAGACCTGTCTCTTCAAGATATGGTGGGCAGAAGACTCAGCTGGCTTTCACAGGTTGTTTTACATCACCCTGTTGGCACACCTCTCAAGTCTTAGAAATAGGCTCGACACCAGTGTATTCAAATTTTACTTGAGGACGAGTTTGAGTAGCCACAAGGTATTATTCAATGAGCATTCGAAGTTGTAAGTGAGACAGCACCTCAAAAAGCCAAACCACATCGAAGAAAGTTTGTGCGCTTGCCCAGTCTGACCTTCATTATTTCGGGCTTGTCATATGCCTTGCTTCAGAGGTTGGTATCACGGACAGCTTGCATATTTTTCGGCGACCTGAACCCAGGAACCTTGGCAGACGTTGTAACACTTCCAGCTTGGAGACACAATTGATTCTCAGCTCGCGAGAGATGGCGCCCTCGATCTTTCGTGCCAAGCGCCATGTTGCAACTTCAATAAAGCTGCAAGAGCCAGGTGTGAATATAATCAAAAAGGGGATGCACTTCTGGCTTCTTCTCACTCCCTAATCAGACTTTTATATTGAGTCAGCGTGATTTAATTCATCAAGACTACTGCCACTTAGGTTATCATGGAGATTGATGACATAAACTACTGGAATTCTCAAGATCTTGGGTATTGGCTGTTCCCGGATGACCGCGCGTTCTCAGGAAGATGGCTGGAAACCTTCGTGAAATCAAATGACAGCTGTTCACACACCAACTTCGGACATCATCGTAATAATTCATTGGCAACAGTTCATTTTTGACCAACTTCATCCCAGAATGCCAGACTGCAAGAGTTAGCGCAGTTGTGAACTCAAGAACGATTACAAAGTGAACTTTTCACCTTCAAAAGCGTCGCAATCAAATCTTCATTCTACCTTTTCCTCTCCGTCACATATTCCGCATAGCTGCAGGGCGATCTCCGCTCCGGATAGCCTTGAACATCGTCCGGACGCTAGGAGTGTTGAGCGAGCGCAAACATTTGGGAACCAGGACATATTACATATCATAGACTAATTCAAGCAGCCGTCGTGATAAATGCTTTTAAATCAGGTGAGAAAATTTGAAGCCTCATCGCAGGCCTTTTTGCTGACCCCTTCAGCGAGTTGACTCATCTCGGCCGTGGCCTCACCCGCACAAATGACACCCTTCATCTTTCATCCATGATCTCTTCCGTCTTGTGAAGCCCATCCTGCTTTTACGAGTTATGAGGGCCAAGGTTAGACACTTCGCCTGCCATGCATGAAAGAGCATGAATATCTGCCTAGTCCCGCCGCGAGTGATACCACCGTCCACTCTACCCTCGTGCTGGCGCATTTAAGAGAAGCTTTTGAGAAATCGATCTCCTTCCCTTGCCCCCATACCTGAGATCCTCATGGCATTGTCCGGCTCTGTTCCCACAGGCTCTATTACACTTCCAGTCTTGCGGAAAATCGTCCGAAGAACTTTGATGAAACGCCCAGCTCCAACCCCCAACATAATGCGTGGAACATCCTATAATATGACTTCTTCCACATGTGTCAAGGCTCGACATCCTGGTATGCAGTACAGCTTGAGCCTGAGAGAACACTGAGGCCAGCATACCGCGGTGTTTGATTTCACGTTTGCCTGTCGATGCGTCAAGCGGCTTGAAAACTGATCATCAGAAAGGGAGATTGATCTCCCGAAGCATGCTCCGGACGCAGTCACATCATCCGCCGTCAAAAGGCTCTCCGGAACGCAGAAGCATACCTTAATAAAGTTAGAACGAGGAGTATTCCATACCGAAATCATGCCAGCAGCGTTCGTTTGAAATGGACCACCAGAGACTATTTTGTATCCAATCTCTAAGCACCTTTTTTGCTCTTCGATTCCGTCAGCTCATGTAATCTGGATCCAAGTGACAATCAGTCAAGCACGGTGCGCGCCCTGATTAAGTTTCTCTTCTCCGCCATCATCTTTCGAACGGCACCGCGACGGCAGTGCCGCAAAAAGCTGCCCCGTTCTTGACGCCGTATCTTCCACGTGCTCTAATACCAGGGCAGCAGGTTGATGAACGATGCCATCTTGCCTGACTTCTAGAACGTTAGAGGTCCGTGAAACTTTCACCCAAGTCTCGAACGCTGTGGCTTTCCAAGTCGCCGCGCCATGCAGGTCTCGGGACACCAAAGTAGCCAACGTTATTAGTGACAACTTTGCAGAACACTTCCTTTTTCCCGGCGAGAGTCTCTGCTGCAGTATCTGGAGAGCGCTGGGGTGGCTGGCTTCCTTGACTCGGCGGTCGTGCCATCATCCGCAATGCCAGTTCCGGCAACCAGGAGGGGCAGACTCGATGGGCTAGCGCCATTATTAACAGCCTAGCGCGAGAGAATGGCATTTCATCATCTTCCACGATGGAGTGTGCTGCATGTTAGCGATTAAATCGAATGGCCAAACACTCACGGCGATGTATTTGCGATTCTCCAAGGTGGCAAGCGACTGATTGACGATTCAAGAGAAGGCGAATTCATCGAATCAATTGCCTTCATCAGGAACCCTCCCGTCACTTCGCGTCCGTGCGACCGCAAGCCAGCAGGCAGACTGCCGACTTTTCTTACTATTCAGGCCAGGGAGAGGTGCCATCTTGGAGTCTGATGGGGAACTTTCATTTCTCCCATCTTTGGGGTTTTGGGGTGTTCATTCGCAGCGGTGCCTCGAGCAGGGAAAGGTTTGGACTCGTCCTGACGACGGCAACCCAAGCCATCGGTAGCTCTTCCGGTTCAGTGACGGTGAAGGTCATGAGCACGCCGGCATTGTTATTGTTAGCCCCTGCAGCTCCACAGGATCGCTCTTGAACTAGATTTAGAATCCTTCGCGCATTGACTCTTGATCCAGGCATACATCGGACTTCTTTGTTTCTCATGATTATCGCACAGCTCTTCCAGCTTGGATTGCTCGTCCTATTCTGCTTTCGGCGAGAGATCAGCATCGCTTTGGATGGACCATCTCTGAATACCCTGTTGGTGTAGGCGTCTATATTGTTGACCAATGTTGCGTGGGCTGGTATCTTAGTCTATCTGTACTCGTGGATAGGAGCGGCAATGCAATGTCATTTTTGGCCTGTTATTATTGGTCCATGGATGCATGCCCAGGCTCCTCGCATCCGTCTGGGTCTACGCAATGTTCCCTTCATGGAGATGCGTTCTTGCCGTCATCAACGGTGGGGGCCTTCTTGGCGTGGCTGTGGCTGCGGCTCGGTCTGACTTCGTGGTCCTTCGCGATGGTTTGACAAGGTCTCGAGAAGACAGGTATTGGATCTCGAGCGGTGCCTTGGGGCGGCGTGGAGTCATGTTCGACGCTGTGTGATGAAGTTCATGCGACAGATTCGTACCGAAGCTGCAGGCCGTTATCTAATCGGGGCAGAAAGTTGACTTCGGAACCGGGCGCGACTCGGGAGTGGACTTCATAACCCGAGATTCGGGGCAGAGGTTGGGCATGGCTGAATTATCAGCAGATGTCGCGCGAAAGTGGACGGTCGTGGAAAGGCTTCAAGAGGTGAATATAGCTGGGGTCGATGGGTGGCCTCCATCGCAGTTCGAGGCGGATGCTATGGCCGACGACAAAACGAGAACAACATGAGGTGTGATGACTTTTAGTGGAATGTCGTGCATCGCGTGGCATCCTCGGGCAATGGAAGTCAAAGAGGTCAGCGAGGAGAAGATCAGCGGACGAGGATCGACGGACGGGGCAAAAAGGGTGCCAAAATGATGTGGCATTTGTTGAACCAGTCAAGGGAAGACCGCAGACTGCAGCGCCGCGCCTGGGATGAAAGACGTCGGGCTCAAGACCGGAGAACCGTTGAAAAGCGGGTGTTATCAAGTCCAAGAGCCAAAAGGAGGAGTCGCTGGCGACTGTCCGAGGCGATTGAAACAAATATGACGTTTTTCAGCATCAGCATTAGCTGAACAAAGAGCAGCAGCAGGTGCAGAGAAGGAAGTAACCTTGCTCCATCGTCGCATAGCATCTGCTAAGATAGAACCTGCCCCCACCTGGGAATATCAGGCGTGGCAGCTTCTTTATTTTCCGCCCACAACTGTGGCACCTTTCGCGAGAACCTGCCACGACCCTGATGGACTGTGGCAGCTTTTGACCTGGATCTGCCCCGATTCAGAGGTACGTACCTCACTCAGCGCAATATCGCGAGTACCTGCACCTCTGTTCACAGCTTGCATTCACTTTCTAGATCAATTTTCTATAATCATAGCCTACTGCTGAAACAGGCATGTATGCATGGATTCTGTTATATCTGGCGGTATGGGAATGTGAACGAAAGGAACGATTTCCACACCAGAGTTTGTTTCGTCAGGCGAGCTCCTTGACGCAGCCTGGTGCACTGAGTATTGCGCATCGCTGCAGACGGGGAATGCAGCTGCGGGGTCGAAATGTTCGTACAAGTGGCGCGAAATTGCGAATAGGGGTCGTGATGAGCGATCGGAAGTAAAAGACATTTGATTTTACCGGTTGTTGTGCCTGCGCGGCCACTCTTTTTCGATCTCGACTCCGGAAGCGCCTGTCTGCACGGTCGGGAACGATGACGTTGAGGCGGACGCAAAGGCGATACTTGCAAGGACCCGACTTACACGTTGGCCACGGCGGCGCGCGAGCAGGTGAGCATCTGGCAAGAAGGGCTTGGCCTCAACATCTTTAGCTACCGACAATCATGACCTTGAATCATGTCGCTTGCCCATCTTTGCAGGACTCCAAGCCTGGATCGCTGTGCGTATTGCCATTATCGAGACTATCATCTAGGAGGAGCCTGCACCGCCACGAGGCACGCGAAAGAAAAGAGGCAGCGAGCCCGACCAATGTGAGTGTGGCGGCCCATGGTGTTTTCCAACCGATGTGCACCGCTTCGTTGGGGTAAATGCATTCAATGCAACCTGCAGAAAGGCCATCATCAAGTGGCCGGGGGTGTTGGATTTGGGTGGCATCGTGTGTGGTGCTCACCTGGCAGCTGGGCGAAGGCACGGGCCGACCCGCCTCTGGGAAACTTGGACGAAAGTGACGATTTTTTGGTGGTGGGACACAGGCTTGCACTGATTGGCTGCTGAAAGAACATGTGGAGCTTGGGTTCGGAAATTTCGACTGGATGCTTACCACAGTCACTGAAGCATCGGCACTTGTGACCAGCCACCCACGCACCCGCGCCATCGCCCAAGAAGTCAAAACACTGCACATGGCATGCTCATCATCGCAAGGTCGCCTTCGAACCTTCATGGCCCACCGTAGGAGTGATTATTGCATCTGCAATCCAACAGAACACTTGATTGCGCCGGACACAATCATGCGGCGGGCTGTGGATGGTGAGTGGTTGGCGGCTCTTGTCGCAATTTCGGTGTGCACTGTGATGTGCATCGGTGTATTCGGTGTGCTCGGTGTGCAAACGAGCAAAATGCATGTGCTCTGAAAAGATGCAGCGCCCACCCTAAGGCAATCAACCAAGTTTGAACCTGATAATTGACTTGTTTGATTAGTTGAACTTGGCAAGTTTACTTGCCTTCGCGTTGATTGCATTCCCAGGATGCGTACCATCCTGGACAGATGGTACGTACGGGCTGGGGCCCGACAGCGGCGTTCACAGCGTCCCTCGCAAGGGAAGCTCCTGCTTCAGGGAAATTCGCACTGCACAGTAGGTGGGTCACATTCACAACAATTGCGCGGTACCATATGCTCTGGATGGTATGGGCTGGGATGCCGGGCGGCGAACACACGTTTTCAGGGCTACATATCAACAGCGCTCTGCAGCTGCATGAGTCTGACCAGTCTGCCAAAATCCACAATTCCACAATTCCACAATTCAGTCCCCCACACCCAGAATCCATCATGTCTTGCGTTCCTCCGCTCGAACCCAAGCGCACGCCCAGGTATAGCGGTTAGGCGCCTGGTGGCTTGTAGTCGCTATCATCGTCATCGGCATTGCGGCGTTTGCGCTTCTTGCTTGGGCCGGCGGCGACGCTGCCCAACCGGAACTGGGCCAGCTGGACGCGGAATGTGAAGCGAAGTCGAGCCAACCAAGCGCGCTCAGTCAGGCCGGTCCGGGCAGACATTTTCGCCCAGTAGGCAGCGACAACATCCAGGTCGACTCGCTTTGACAGCTTCCACTTCTCGACGGCACCAGTCCGCACCTTGTACATGACGATGAGGCCATTCTTGGGGTGCACGCCGGCGCGCGCGTTCGTGATCTCGGCGGCAGGGGCTCTGGGACTGGTGGCGACGACGGCGTGGCTGTCCTCGGTCGGCTTCTAGACGGCTGCGGCGGCGCTGGTCATGCTGTTCGTGGTCACAGCCCGGGTCTCGGTCGGGTGCGATTTGTTGCCGGCGGTGAACTTGAGGGTAGTCTGGTGGAGCTTGTTGCCCTTGTACGCTGTGAGATGGAAAAGAATGCGTCAGTCTTCGATCGGACAGGCATTGGGGATTCTGCGGACGGGCTGGTACTCACCAGCAGGCTCAGTAGCAGGAGCCATCCTGGCGATGGTGATGCGACAACGGGGGAAATCTCGACCTCTTGGTAGGTAGGCTCCTGGTAGATAGAGCGACCTGAAGACTCGTTACGTCTCAGAAAGAAGCGCCGACGCGGTTGATTGCTCGGTTGCGATCGGCAGAGACGCGGAAGTGGGAAGTGTGAAGGAAGGAAGGAAGGAAGGAAGGAGTGCGAGAATCGAAGTTGACGCGAAGACAAACGGAAAGGACGCACTTAGCGCGGGTACATCTCCCGGGGACGTAAGGTACCTCACCGCAGGCACCTGCCCTGGCCCAATGGATCAGTGTGAGGGCCAACTGCCAATTTGGGACCAACTGTCGAGTTCTTCAGGGCCCACCTGCCAGTTTCTTCAGGGTCCTACTGCCGATTTCTGGACTGGAATCGGCAGTGTGTCCCTGAGGTGTCTGCGGTACGTACCTTATCTGCACAAGGTACCCAGACCAACCTTATCGGCTCGCTTATCTCGCACAGACAGCTGCCACCATCTTTTGATTGGCTAAAGTCATTGATGTGGGTACGTGTACATCTCAGGGTGTACATTGGCCCACTTCTGTTTTTCAATCGGCTTTTTCCCATTCACATTGACCTGATCCCACAAACACCAACGTCCCCACCTCCGTCTGTGAGATCGCTAACTCGACGGTAACTATGCGGCCAACCCTGCTTCTCACAGGGTTCACGCCTCGTCGGCCGAGTGGCAGCTCCGATCCAATACTGTCGTCAACTTACCTTCCTACGCGACATCTCTGCGAGTCCAGGTAGACGCGGAATCGAAGTCAAGGAAGAGCTCCAGAAGGACGGACTCTGACTGTAAAACAGCAACAATTAATTGAGTTCGCAAAGCACACTCAATGCTCAAGGAGCCGCATGTGACCATGTTGACCAAGAGAGCGTCATGGCGTGAGGAATTGCGACCGTCCCACAAGGTCTGATGTCGCCCGTAATCTTGCTACTTCGCCAAGATCTCGAAAACAAGTCGTGACTTTTGCCGGGCCTGCTCGCCATCTGGCACGCAGGTCACAACGCAATGGCAGTGCGAACATACGCATCGTCAAGGTAAAAGTGGGCTTGTCCAGGTAACTCTTTGCCTTGGACTCGGCAGCGTTGGCGATCTCACTCTCAGATGAGGAAGAAAAAGTCGTACAGGCTGAGGAACTCCGGTAATCGTGTGAGATGGGGTGAAGGGCATATGGTTTGCCTGCTTGGCGTGAAGCAGTTGTTCGTTTTCGTCTGTATTGCTGCTATGATGGCGGCAGATGAACTTGCAAGGCACTTGGATTGCTGCCTGTACGTTGGAGCAGAGTCTTCATGGTAGCCAGCGGCTGAGTTGAGTAACAGTTGAGGTATTCTCAGGACGACGGTAGGTTCCACGTCTGATGGCGAGTCTTGCGCGGGAGACAGTCCATTGTCGTGGAATGAATACACAGGCCAAGCGTGGAGAGACGTGGATAATTGCAACGTTCTATCGGACATGCTGCAAAAAGCATGAAAAGAGGGAAGAGATAAAAAACAACCAAAAAATAAATAAAATAATTTTCCCGTGAATGGCGCCGCCAGGTTCCACTAAGCAACGCTCACCGCGTTATTGCTTCATGTCACCAAACTCTACTTTTGCCCGTCTCCCTCATCCCATCCGCAAACCTCACCCACCTTGGCTCTCCGGTTGTGCACCCATCCCTGCTGAAGGTCCTTCTTGACCTCAGACTTGTAGAGCTGCTCTCCAGGCATAAAGTAATGTACGTACATGCTGCGGAATCCGGGGTCCAGCAAAAGCTGAGCCACCTGGTTATAAAGTCTTCTCAGCGCTTCCGCGTCCGTTGAGAGACGTTCAAGCTTGACTTTCGAACGCACATCCTTGTAGCTGATGAACTGGGTAACTCCAGACTCAGTGCTCTCTCTCGCACCCCGCTCCCCGATGATTTCGACCGAGATGTACGTCTTGTCTACGCCCTCGACAAGTCGCAGCCAGGCCTCCTTGATCAGCTTTTCCGCAGCGGCAGCCTTGGCGGCCCCGGCGGCGCCCCGTTGTGTGCTAGACCCGGGCGGGCTGAAGGGGTGGCTGTAGGGGTCGAGGCCGAGGAGCTCAAAGAAGGTCGGCGGTTGTTCGTGTGAGGGCACGTGAGATACGACGGCTGCCTCGATGGCGCAGATGTCGGCGATCTCCTTGGGCACTGTTCATCATGCATTTGGTCAGCTGCTGACCGTAGATGTCTGAGTGGATGGTGATCTGTCTTACTCTCCCCCTTGCCGTTCTTCGCAGGCACTGGCACTGGCTTGGGTGACGGAGTCCGAGGCCAGAAGGTAAACGCCAATAGGGCAACGACCACGGCGCCCACAGGGGTCCGCGAATTCCAGATCATCCTTTCCAGGAACGACCCTCCATCGCCAGCTGCACCAGCTCCTCTTAGTGCTGTTGGGCTATGTGCTGACGGTCTTGTTTTGTACCGAGTTAGTACGTCTGGGCCTGCAAAGCTGTCGTTCAAAGAAGGGCGGAAAGGTCTCGACATAATCAACTTGTGGTGTGAGTAACCAGAGAAAGCACTCTCGATGCAGTACGATCAGGCAACTCTTCTTCTTATAGACATATCACTTGCAGCTTCAAGTGACTTTTGAAACTAACAAGACAATGAGCAAGTCAGATGTCCCCAGCGGTTTCGAGAACATGACGGAACGCACATCCAAATGTTGGAAACAAAGAGAGATTCCTGGACGAAGTGAGGATGGCCCTGAAACGAAATGTCAGTCACAAGTATAACTACAAGATGACAAAGATGTGAGAAACCATCAGCGGTTCACTCCCAGCCACCCAAGAGTACTGCAGATTTGAACGCGCATCATTCTTTGACCATCCTGTGTGAACTCCATGGATGTAAAACAAGAAAAGGAATGTTTCTATTGGGGGGAAAGCTCTAGGGATTATAAAATTTGAGAAATATGACCAATCTGACTGGAAATGCGAAAAATAGAAGACGCCAAACAGAACCCCAAGGAAATAAGCATGTCGCATCGCAGCCACTATCATTCATCGCTCACTTATCCGCACATTCCCAGGCGGGCATGACCCTGAACCAAGACTCCGTCTCTTCCTGAACTTGACGTAGCACAAACAACATGCCTTCTCGCTTTCCATATGCGTCTCGAGCCTTGCCCCGGAGTGTCGGTACTGTCATCTCAATGAGCTCTCCGAGGTGATGTATCTCCTGCGTTCTTCGTCAGTCGGGTCTGAAACCTCAAAGTCTTCTGTCTGGAGACATTGCGACGATCAAAGACCAACAGAAACAAGACAAAACAGAACCCAAGTGAAACAAGAATGAATCGATCGAGTAGAAGCGCCAGACTCACCCTGTCAAGGCTCACAAGAAAGGCCGAGTGTGCCGCAGAAACATCCAGCATCACCTGGCGCACCATGCAAACACCAGCCTCACTCGAGTCAGCGGCGGCTCTTCTCTTCTCCACATCTTCATCATCACCATCGTGATCGCCATCCGCATCACCACGGACTGCAAGCGACTTCTTCTCAACAGCAATGTCAGTCGCAAAGCTGCGAAGATGCCCCACAACAGCGTCGAAGTCTCCAGCGCCGAGTCCGCTGGCATGAAGATCATCCCAGTGCGCCTTGCGCTGCGCCCGCGCATCCATCGCGAGGCTCTCAAGCTCGTCCAGGAGGTTCAAGGTCACAGCCTGGTCCCTGCGGCCGGTCCAAAGAACGACCAGCCAGTCCGGAGTCCAAGCATACCAGCCGCTCACGGGTTCCTCCATCCTTGCAATCTCGATCTTGATGCGCCTGTTGAGACGGTAGAGCGCTCTGTAGGTTGTGGTCCGCTGCTTCTCGTAGGCATCGTTGGTTCTCCTGAGGTTCCGGTCGATTCGGTGCGTGTCGGTGAAGACGTTCTTCCAGACACCGTCGCCCTTGGCCACGTCGGCGAGCTCCATGTCGCCCAAGACAACGATCTCTCGGGCGATGGCGGCCACGGATATCGAGACATGCGAGCCCTTGATGGCGGGGAATGTGCGACAAAAAGGCGGGAACGCGACGTCTTCTAGAACTGCGGTCGAAGACGGAAGACCCGCGCAGAGGTCGGCGACGCGGGGGATGTTCCGGGCGATGAGGCGGTACTCCTCATTCAGGCACAGCTTGCGATTGGCCGGAGACAGCAGGCAGAGGAGGACTACAGAAATAGTCATCCGCCAATGGCGAAGAAGGAAGCCAGCAAAGTCGCCAAGTCTACCGAGCAAGCCGGGACGGCCGGTTGCATCGTCGGCATTGGTGGTGCTGTGTCTCTTACCATCGGCTTGGTAGTTGTGCTGATCTTGTTGGTGGATGTTCATATCTCCGTTTACGTAGTTGTTCGTTACAGCGACCGGCGTGGCAGCCGGGAGGGCACCGTAAGACGTCGGCGGGGAGTGTGCTTCGTGTGAGTAAGTTGGGACAGGCACTTCTGTTTGAGGCCTGCTGATCACAGCGGTATCTACATCAGAACGTTCCTGAGACTGTGAATGCAGAAGTGGCTCCTTGGACTGAGGTCTCGGGGGAAAATCCGGGGACCGAGGTTGCTGGGGAGTCTCAGCTGCATGATCTTGATGTGTGTTGCCCCCTGTACGCCTCTGCAGAGCTTTCATGTATCTCGCCATGAGATCTGGATCGGCCTGACGTGCCATGGTTGCGGGGAACCTATGCCAGGGGCTTGAGAAGACTGGAAGACAGATGTGGAAAGGTTGATTGATAGACCAAGGCAGCGCGAATGTTCTCAAGTGCCCCCAAGAAGTTGCAAAGCATAACAAGTTCTTGGTTCATATAGATGAGCGGTGACGCATGAAGCGAGCAAGCCAGAAGAGCTGCACACCCTCTGTCTGATTGTCGTCTGAGCTTCACCATCATTCTATCCCAAATGATATTCTTCAGATTAGCAACTCCCATCTGCTCTACAGATTCTCAAAGACTGGTATCAGGGTCATGGCTCGTGGCTTGCGACGCGATGGGACTTTGGTTGTCAGGGGGTTCCTCGGTATGTGACTGGCCCCGTCCTATATGACATGCAGTTGGGGCTGACGGTTTGTGACTGATCTGACATTGGTTCGTCAGGCGAGGGAAGTGAGGCGGGCGAGCAGTGGCTTCAGGCTCTTTCAGAGCTGTTTTTGAATCCAAGACAACTTATGCACGGACAAAGGCGTCCCCATGCATCATGTCTCGCCGATCCTGATGCATCACATCTGCTTAGTGACCGTAGAAAATGACAAGGCACAAAGGATGAGACGGAAGACGGAAAGGCAGCACACGAAGGCGATGGAAGGCTCAAATGGATATTCCGCAAAACCCCCGCCCATAAGTCGTCTGTCACTCCCTTTTCGTTCTTGTGCCTCGGTCTCTCTCTCAACACATCTAACGAACCATCCCACCGATCGCAAGCGCAGAGACCGCATCGCAACCGAGAATCATGGAAGGAAGCTCTCCGTCGCGCCAGACGGTCATCATCGACCGCTCGACCGACGCGAACGTCCAACGCTGCTACCAACTGCAGCGTTTCGCCGCCATCCTACAGCAAACCATCAAGGACAAGGGCGAGGACGCGCCGCAGCACTACGTCAAGACGGCCAACAGCGAATCTTTCAAATTGAATCTCGCCTTCGCCAAGAAGAACCACCTAATCAAGGACGTCAACGACGACAAAGTGCGCGTACCGCAGGAGTGGTTTGAGGAGGGCGATAGGAAGCTGGCCGCGCATCTCGGCCTACTCACCAAGTGGCGCAACTCCCTCGACAAGACGGTCGGAAATGGCGGAGCAGCCGCGGCCTTGGACGTTGAAGAGGTGGCTGATGCGGCGGTCGAGGATGCCACTGTCCTTCCCGATGTTCCCAGCTCTTCGCAAGCAGCTTCTGCGGGACAACAGTCAGGAGCACCAGCCATACCCCCAATCCAAGAGGTACCTCTTACAACAACCAACTCTGTCTCTATTCTTCCCAATGATCCTGGCCGCTTCTCTTCGGTATTAGCGGGACGACGCTCGGAAGCTCCAGCCACAGCTTCAAACCGTGATGCGACGGCCTCCATCGTCTCGGGTATTCGGAGTGTTTTCGGGGGTTATCACGTCGAGGGTGGCTTTCCTCCGGTGTCGTCCTCATCTCCAAGCATGTGGCAGACTGGTGCAGCTGCTGGCAAGACCTCCGGTCTTTCCACCGTTCCTGGCTATTCCTACTCCAATTTCGCGGGACAACACTCGGAAACGCCAGCTGCGACCGCAGACCGAGCAAATTTCACTGGCGCGGGGGCTAGCAATGCCTTTACCGGAGGTACTGTTCCCGGCGGGTTCCCCGCAGAGGATGAGGTGTCGGCGCAACAGCCGGAGGAATTGACCCCGGAGGAGTTGGCTCAGGAGATGGCTGACAACAAGGAGATGAGACGGTGGTATCGACAGTGGTACGCGCGCCACAAACAGAACAAGGCTGCAGCACGACAGCAGAACCGCGACAGCGCCATGGCTCAGTTCAACAACAGCGACGAGACACCGGTTACCCTCGCATCATCCGCCCTAGTTAACGACAGCCTCAACAGGCCAGCTACCCAGAAGCATGCCAGGCGCACAAACACCCCAGCGTCATCCGCCATCCCCGCCCAAGTGAACGACCGCCCGAACGAGCCAGAGACTCGGAAAGGGCCCATGTGGAAGAGCAAGCCGGCTCCGGGACCCACGCTTCAGGTGCGGTCGAAGGCAAAGCCGGCTTGGAAGGTGTGATGGGGATGTGAACGCGAGAACAGGGCCCGCGCGGAAGCTTGCACAGCGGAGGATGGCGACTTGGGCGGAGATGCGGCGGCGCTGGGTTCACATGGTTTGGCGGATGTAAGGCCAAAAAGGCGTGCAAGTTAGATAGATGAGGATGGATTGGAGTGGGTCGTCGCAGTTGAAGTGGTGGTGGAGAGATGGTACGGTACCCGTAGCTATGTGGCTGAAATTGAACAATGGTGCGCCTCACATGTGGCTCTTGGCTTGTGGCTCCGGCCTTGCGGCGCCCCATATGTGGCTTGCCTCTTGTGGCTTTTCTCTGCGGCTTCTCCCTTCAGTGTAACTTCCCACCTGTGGCTTCACATCTGTGGCTTGAATCGCGAGTGGGTCTGCTGCTGCAATCACAATGCGACCAACAATGACTTCGGATGGTGATTGTCTTCTGCTTCTCGCCGCGACAATGAAGACCAACCATCCCTCGCTCTCGCGTTACACCCCAGCCTCCTACTCGACATGGCACTCACACCTCTCGTACTCATGGTATCCTCGGCCAACCTCGTCGTCTTCTCTGACCCGGAGGCACTCGACCAGACACCGAACATCTGCTGCTCCTGAAAATGACCACGAACAGCGCCCCAAGCAAACGCGGCAATAGCAACAGCAACAATGACTCTTTCGCCGCCCTTCAACTGTCCATTCAGCGACCAGGCCACGAGCCTCAGACCCTCCGACTCTGCTTCCACTCCGGCTGGCCTTCCCTCTCCGAGACGATCAGCCTACATTTCGACGGCCGAGACGATACCGATCGCAATACCTCGCGAGAAGCGAACACGATTGTGAACATTGGACTCGGAGACGCCGCCGGGTGCCAAGGCTCCATCCGCTGCATGCTTCTGTCTCCAGATTCCGAATCTGTCCACAATGGGGGATGCTGCCTGCAAGACTCGCCACCAGTATCCTCGCTAAAAGAGGCGGAGACGCAACATCCCGAGTTGAAGAGACGCCGTCCGGGCACCAGCCATTCGAAAGGACACCAAACCGATGACTCTTTTAACGATGATGACGATGGCGATGATGGCGAGACATCTGCTTTGCCAGTCAAGAGGCGGCGCTGTTCTTCAGGGTCCTTCGGGAGAAACATAGCCCCCATGTCGGCATCGACAGCTGCTCCAGAGTACAACTGCCTCGTTCACCTTGGTCTCGTCAAGCTTTACCCAACCGAACACGACGTCATTCTCAACCGCCTCCAACCATCCGTCATCCACCGAAGCCGAGCCCAAACTCCGCAGCAGCGCCTTCTCTGGCCTTTGATCTCTTACCTGCGCTGGTTCGGGAACTCGACCCGACTGCGCTCGATACCCCTGCGTGTCGCAGCATGCGCTACCTTGGTAGTTGGTCTGGCTGCCCTACTTCATACTCTCCCACACCTGCCACTCTCTCGAGAGCGCCCATCTCAAGGCGGCCACACACACGCCTCTCCCTCCCCTCCTGTTCGCCACCTCGATCTACTCGCCCTCTACTCCGCAAACCTCGTCCGCTACGCTTCTGTGCCGAGGGTCCTGTCTCTCGGCTTTGCCGCCAGGTCGTTGCACGAGCTAGTAGGCCGATATGCCCCGGAACCCCCCGCCTTCGCGTGCAACTCGGCCGGCCACTTTGTACCAGAGGAGTACTTCCTGTCCGACCTGCGACTTGTTCTCCCTGACGTTATCTGGGACCTGAGACGCAACTCAGGTAGCATTGCCGACCCCCGCTCCAGCTCCGCCGATGACAATGTGGAAGATGGCGACAAGACCGCCCCATCCCTCGCCGCCCTTCAGGAACAGGTCTCCAGGGTCCTCTCCCGTCTCACGATTCTCAACGGCAAGATCCGAGCCTTTCCCAAGAACTGGTCTTCCGACGTGTTCCTCGCTTCGAGCTCGCGCCTGCTGGAGCTTGTCGAGGTCCGAAAACGCGAACCCGACGTCACAGTCTCAGCCAAGTACGAATCGCCGGTTACCACACCCGCCACCCTTGTCAGGCCTGACTGGTCCAGACTGGCCGAGGATGCTGACGTTCCGGAATCCTTCAGCTCAGTATGGGCGGCGTACATGATCGTACGAAGCGAGCGGCGGTCGCCTTTGCACACGCCTACACCGCCGCAGCCAAGCCTCTCTTCCTCTACCCTGCCAACCGACTCAAATGGACAAGACAGGATCAACAGCACCCATCAGAGCCTGTTAAAAATGGCCAGGAGGCCACTTGTGACGGTCAATCTCGACATTCCCGGAGAGGCCGCGCCCGGCCATCACGACCACGGATACGCCAAGGTCCCTCGGGAACAAGTGCTGGTTCTTTACGCCGCCGTCCTCGACGAAGCTTACGCCCTGCTCTCAGACATCATCGCGCGTGTCAATCAAACCGTCGCCGTCGTGCCCGACCCGATACCCCCGACCGTGGCGCCCGACGAAGGGATGCGCTCACTCCTCGACAACCCCTCCCAATACGGCATCGCACGGATACATCGCGCCGCCCCGTTCCTACGCACCATCGCCCTCGCGCGTCTGGCTGACATGCGGAACCGGGCTCGCTCGGCAGTCCTTGTGCTCCGCGACGTGGTCGCACGCCAGTCGCCGCCCATCGACCCTGGCAGCGGCGGTGGCAGCAGCAGCACCAATAGCACCGTGTCTGGGCCTGCAGCGACCTTTCCCGGGTGGCCAGTCATCGCCGTCGACATGGAGTTCGCCCACCGGTGGATCCGGACGGAGTATGAAGAATGCAACCTGGCGACCAAGATGAGGCAAGTCAACTTTATGGCCGGCATCGACGAAATCGAGAGCGAGGATGAGGGCGGCCGCACACCTGAGGGCCTGGTCTGGAGCAGGTGGAACATGGAAGACGACCGGGAGGATCCCTACATGCGTGAGAGGTTGTTCTGGTGGCAGCGTCGGCGGCGGGAGGTACCCGGGCGGCGGAGCGATGGCGGCGCGCTGGGTAAGGTGCCAGGTGTTATTAGAAACTGGTTTTCCTAGCCAACGAGACTTGTCACATTCCAACTACTTCTCTTCTAGCCTTACAAATACGTTCGGGTCCATCCACGCGCGGTGAAGCACGAATCCACATACACAGGTCATCCAGCATACTCAACCCCAGAAACACGATACAGATTCCGGATCGCCGTGCTGCCATCCTGAGGCGAAGCAAGCACCAACGAGATGGCCGCCAACCGCCGCTCGATACCAGCATTCGCCACCGCAAGCATTCTCATGCGCTGCCTGACCTCCTCCACCAGCTCCTCCCTCTTATCCTCACTCATCCTGCTGCCCGCGACCCCAGCAGTCAGCAGGAGCACGACCAGGGCACACCGGTGCATCTTGATGTAGATCTTGGCCTGGTCACTGAAGAGGGTGAATGAGGCGGCGCCAACCATGCGCGGACGTGTTTGGGTTCGGGCTCGGTTTTGGGTTCTAGGGGGCGTGAGATCGTCTTGTTGTACTCGGGGCTCCTCGTCTTCTTCGTGGCGGAGCAGCAATTGCTGCTGCTGCTGCTGTGGCGGCGGAGGAGGAGGAGGAGAAGGAGAAGGAGGAGGACGGGGAGACGGCGTTCGGTGACGCTCACGCTGCTCAGCTGCTCTCACCATAGCCACGTACCGGTCACTGAGCGGACTGGCCGGGGTGACGGCGCGGGCGATGGCGGGGCCGACGGGGGTAGCGGCAACGACTGCAGGAGGGGAGTTGTCTACCACCACGATGGCGGACGAGCGCGGCGGAGTCTGTGGTAGTGCTCGGCGCTGGCGATGCTGCTGCTGCTGCTGCTGCCAGACTCGCGGCGGGAGCGGCGGCGGCGGCGAAGCGGGAAGACCGAAAAGAGCAGCGGCAGTCGATGAGGGCATCTCGAACGCGGCCAGGTTCTCCTCCAGCGTGGGCTGGGACCCGAAACCCGCGACGTCGAGCCAGGGCTCGCTGGCGGCCTGCTGGGGGCGGAGGCGCGGAGTCGCAGGCGGGGATGACAGTGTCTGGAGAAGGGGCGCGACGACTTCTTCTGCGTCTTCGACAGGGGGGAAGGGCATCAGCTCATCGTCATCCTCATCATCAACATCCCGCGGCGGTGTCGGGGGGGTTTGCAGCGGCGCCTGTTTGCAACCATCCCATCCCGGTTTGGCCCAGGAACTAGTGTACGCCTCCCAGCGCGCCGTATGCTGGTTCTGCAGACCGCGGGCGAGCTCCACGTGGCCCTCTTTGGCGAGCTTCTTGAGGCGGTACTGGAGGGAGGACTTCACCTTGGGAGAGATGATGAGGGTGGCCTCGGGGTCGGCTTCGTTGCTCATGCCGTCGCGAGCGAGGAGCAGGTTGAGGATCTCGAAAAAGTAGAGCGTGCCGTAGTTGCCCAGATGGAGGCGGTGGCGGGCGAGGTGTGCCTCGATGGCCATGATGTCGGCGGGCCCCCAGCGGATCTTGATGCTGCTGGAGCCGACGAGGGTGACGACGTCGACGCCGCGGAAGGTCTGCTTCTTTGAAGCGGACATTGTGACTGCAGCACTTGGGGCGAAGCAGCATGGAGAAGAAGGGGTCTTGGGAGATGAGAAAGTAAAAGGAGAGGAGAAAGAGGGGCGGTGGATGGAGTGCGTTTGCCAGTTGGCTGCGTTTGTGGGATGGTGGTGGTGGGGGGAGAGACAAAGGACGGCAGACTGCATCATCACCTTGCATGCATGTTCAATATGGCAACGAACACCTGGGCCTTGGGATTTCTGCAGCTAATGTCTTCTCAAATCGCACTACTAACTAGCATGATGCGATCAATGGCTGCACTACCTGCTGAACGACAACCAACGCACACACAGGTCTCGTTCTCATTGTTGCTCTAGAACAGGTTCATCAGGTCATCAATGTCCCGCTCCCTGGTCGCCCGGGCTGTCATCTTGCCCTTGCCCTTGCCCTTGACTGTCTTCTTGGTTGTCTTGAGCTTGGCCTTGGTTGGTGTTGACTTGGCTGGTGTTGACTTGGCCGGTGTCGACTTGGTGGCCTGGGGTCGATGGTGGCTGGGGCCGGCGACCACCTCCGGCTCAGGATCAACGTCTTCGACGCCGTGCCGGAGCATTTCGTACAGAGCCAGGCGCATTTCCACCTCCGCACGAGCCGTGCTCTCGGAAGACACGACAAAGTTGCGAATGGCAACGCGCACTCTCTCCTTGTTAACCATGGTCTCGGGGACGTCTTGCTCCAGGTCCTCCTCCTCCTCTTCCAGTATCTCCTCCTCCTGCTCTTCCTCCTGCTCCTCCTCCTCCTGCTCCTCCTCTTCTTCTCCACCCTCTTCCTCCTCGTCAACCAAATCAACATATGTGGTATTTCGTCGTCCGGCGGTTCTCTTGCTCGCGGGGGCAGCGGCGACTGGTCGTCGCGTCGGCGCGGCCCGTCTCACTTCTCGGAGGCTTGTCGCTGCGTTCAAGGGCTGACCCGGGAGACGTCCACGAGGCTCCGACCGGGTGCTCCTCACTGTAACATGTTAGCCATGGAAGAGGAAGGGCGAGAGTCGCAGAGGGGGAGGAAGAGGGAGAGGGGCTTGAACGTACAGTCGAAATCATCGCGCGTGAGCAAGAACTTGTTCGTTATAAGCTCCTTGTTTGCGTTGACGAATGCTTGGTACTTTTCGTCGCTGATGTTGCTTGGCAGCGAGCTTATGTGGGAGAGGTCCGTCTGTCGAGGCATTTCTGCGCGTCTCATCCGTCTGGATGAAGCATTGAGAGGCTGCGGTGGCTCTGGGGAGGGAGGAAGAGCGGAAGGTGAAGGCTGGTGGTGGTGGTGTTGTTGGGATTCATGGATGGATGGCGTCCGTTTGTCGTTGCCGCCTTTGACTGGCTGAAACCTTCTCCCGTCTGCTGGGTTCCGCCAGCCCTGGCCTGCGTGGCAGACGGCTCGCGAAGATGCCACAGCATTCGGCTGAGGGCTGCCAGAGGATACGTCAATTGGTCTGGGCCCTACCCGTCAGGCGGCTTTGTTGTGATGTCTGGCGAAGTTCATCAACGGGCCATCGTCGCTGGGCCGCATGCAGATCAGAACCCCCACCCGGGGCCATATCCTGCAGATCAGTGGATGGCAGCCCGTGCTTCAGGGGGCGGCAGCACTAACCTCAGGGCCTAGTGCTGTGGGCCCAGGTCGGCAGCAATTCCCTAGCCAGGTCCCACTCCAGCGCTAAGCATTACTTTATCGCAGCGCCAGAAAACGTGCGTCTGCCCCTAAAGCCAGCCCTGCGGTCCCCTCCCCTGATCCTGCCTGGTGCTCCAACAAACAAAACGGATGCAGGGACTCAGGGAGGGTATTTGACCACAGCTAACCAGCCATCTGCATTTTGTCCCACCTTGGCATCTGAAAGGTCTTTATTCCTGTCGAATTTTCGTATTGAGTGTGTTACGAGCGTATGGGACCACCTGGAGGCGCGCGAGAGCAGTTGGTGTTGGTAGAAGTGCCCATTTGACCGTTCCACCCCCGCACCGCCACAGGGCCGCCTCATCATCCCAAACGCCACACTGTGACCTCATTGTCTGTACCTGCATGCTTCGGCCCAAGCTCCGGCCCATGCTCCGAAACTGCCAAAGAAAGAGGACCTCAACTGGCCACTGTGACCTTGGTGTCCTTGCCTGGGAAGCTGGCAGCCAATCAAAGGGCCGTACCATCCGGGAAGATGGTACGGGCCCTGACGAGCCAGTCACGGTCAACCAGGGACTTCTGGGGAGACTTCGCTGCATATTCGCTGGTTGGTCCTTCGATCAATCCGGACGGGGGGCCCAAAGGTAGGCTCTTGTGACTTAGGGTCATCGCTAAAGTGGTCTTGACGGCTCCATCTTGGACTATTGATTGTGTTTCCCTTGATCGTATCCGAGTCCCCGATCGGCGGGTTTTCGAACGGATCGCCTTCTTCCTTGGACCCTCAAGAGTGGCCGAGGATCATTGGGCGGTTGTTCATTCCGATGCGGCTGGTGTGCAGGGACTTGACTTCGTTGCGCAGAGTTTGACAAGGTCACTGGCGGGTGGGCAGGATGTTAGTGACCTTTCAGGGCCTCCCCTCTACGCCGTGGCACAGGTGCAGTCTCCGTGTGGGGCTGGGATGCCGGCGCGCCCGTCGACGCTGATCGAACCTGGCTAATTAGGTCTGGATTTCCCAAGGTGTCGATGGAAGATGTTTGATTGAGTGCTCGGTAGTCAATCAAGGTAGTGAGCACCTGAGGAGTTCAAGACGAGACAACACGGCTGAAGGTCAGGCAGGTATGCCGGACGACCTTTAAGGCGGGAAGTGGAGGTTGGACCGTGGTGGGGGCGGGGTACCATCTTCTGATGGTACAGCTCTCTGGTTGGCCGGTACCATCTTCTGAGGATGGTACAGCTCTCTGGTTGGCCGCAGCACCACAGGCAGGTCGGAAGGAACCATCACCGAAGGCTTTAGGTGGGTGCTTTCGCGCGCGCGGTGCTACAACCGTGGCAGCAATTGGATGACATCAAGATTACAAAAGGTCCAGGGCAAGTGCAGAAAAACCCTGGTGCCTTCCAGACCATGACACGGATAGGCTTGAAGGCGTGCACCCCGATCATCATGACTCCCCCCAAGCTGTCCTGGGCAGGCAGGTACCACCCACGTAGGAGTTTCCTATGCTACCTTACCTTAAGAAAGTCCCCACGAAATTGGGGACTTTTTCTGTCAGCCACTATCCTCAGCCTCACTATGCACTTTGTCGCCAGGGAACTTGACGAGTCGCGCCGTCGAGTCGGCCGCACCATGTTTGCTGAGTCTCGTTGATGTCTCCTGCACAAGACGTTGCCCAGGCAGGCCAGGTCATTGGCTGCAAACTCACAATTTTAGGCCTCGCGCGTTCTCGCCCGGTGCAGCGGGCCGTCAGAGCTTCTATCCCATCGCGTCGCGTCTTGAGCTGTCGTCATCATCAATTGGGAGGATGGCGACAAGTTCATGGCTGCATAGCCTGCTTCCGGTTTCGATGCAAGCGCAACACAGAATGCCATGCATCGTCAGATGGCAGCGGTCTTTAAGGTTGACTGCGAACATGACATCGGATTGGCGTGGCTGCTGACAGTGCTCGCGTCAGGTCAAGGGCAGCTGTGATTGGCGCTTGAGGGTCTGTACCATCTTCTGATGATGGTACAGCTCTCTGATTGGGCACACCACACAGCTGTGGATCCCGATCAAAGTCTGAGCCAGGCGCATTGGGAAAGCAGACGCGACAGCAGCGGGTGCAGCTACTGCTGACATTAGACAGTGACGAATCGGGTACTGTACCCCCTTGCAGGAGCATGGTTTTCGAGTGCTCCAGCTGTCTTCCTGCAGAGGCACTCGACCCTTTAACACTGCTGCCCCTATTATAGGTTGGTCAAACCTGGCATACACCCATTCTTCCATCCCATCTACGACCGGCAGTCCTTCCGGTCAGTTTATCTGCCTCGACACCACATGCTAACTGCTACCCTCGTCTACGACGCAGCCTCCCGCGCCCCGGCGCCCTCTCTCCCCGACGACGATCATAACACCCTTCTGCCACGATACTCTCCTCTTAAAGCTCCAAAACTCTTTGTCATTCCAGCACGAGACGCCGCCCGGTCAACTCCAAACTCGAAAACAAGGCTCATTGATCCTTCCCTCTCGCCAGCTCATCCCCTGCAGCTCAGGAGAATTTACAGCGAGCTGCGCCCTCGCTCGACCCCGATTGTGCTTCCCTCTATCACGTACCCTGGAAAACGAATGCATCCTCCACAGGCCCCAAAATGGATGTGCTCGCACTACGAGCCGCATCTCCAGACACATACCCTCGAGCGACGACACGGACTGGTATCTACCTTCGCCCTCCCCCATCCTCCTTCGCTTCGGCAACACCGGCGAGTCTGATTCACAATCCTACCTCCGCCCCGAAACTCCGACAATCCTTGCCATGATCGCACCCCATTTCCAGCGTCGGCCTTGTCGCCGCCCTCTGCTTCGAAACCGTTCTGCATCGGGTTCACGCTGGTCCCAGTTGAGGCTGACTCTGGTTTCAACGAGCCGATGGCTTAGCTGGATGCCCCGCGAGCAATCATTGGATCCTGCTCTACATGGAACACGAGAACACTGCACAATGGAAGCTGGTGGACACAAGAACCGAGTTGATTAGGCATTGATCTCAGGCAAGGCGCATACGTCGAGCGAATCGCCGCGCAGGCGAGACGGCCGAACTTGTCTAGGCTGACGGCTACAGACACATCTTCTCCCAAATGTCGTCAACGAGCGCATCAATCGCATCGTGACGTCCTCGTCTTGCGACCGTCTTCTTCTGCTTCCTCTTCTCCCGAACCTTCGGACCTGTCTCTTCTACCTGTTCGACAAAGCCCTCCTGCGAATCCGAGCTTCGATCCATCGTCATTGCATCAGCGTTGGTGCTCGCTTTGATACCGACGGTAACACTGGTGGCTGCGATGGTGCTGGGCTGGAGCTGCTCGACTGCGGCAGTAGGTCCAGATGGGTGGACGGCAGAAGGAGTAGCGATGCTGCCCTTCTTGACGGCAAGCTTGAGGATCGTCTCGACCTTGTTGGCAAACTTGTCCTCGAGGACTCGGTCGATGTACGGAACGTGGACCTTGGTCGTGGGCTCGGCCCCGGCCCTGACCCCGCCACGGGTTTTGTCCCCCGGCGAGAACCAAATGCCGCAACTGGCCGCAAGCTGAAGAATCCAGCGGCGGGAAGGCGGCTCGAGCCTGCCGCGCTGGATGACGGCGTCGATGACTTCGCGCTCTGTCGCGGGGCAGAGTCGGAAGCGGAAGCGGCGGCGGTTCTTGAGGTTGTCTTGGTAGTAGGAGATGGGCGTGCCGCAGATGGCGCGTGCGCCGGGACGCTGGCATCAATCAGTCAATCGTCGGTGCCATTTGGAGGATCTTCTTGCTACGTAGGTCATAGTTACCTGGGTATGTTTGCACATGGCACAACGCTTGCGCCTGGAGAGCTTGTGTTTGGAGACGACGGGCTTGCGTGCTCGTGTGTACGGGTGCGAGAGAAGGAGAGACGAGCGTCTCAAACAGTCCGACCTCTCTAGCTTTAAGGCAGCCGGCTGTTTGCTCGATGCTTCTTGCGATGCCCTGAATCCAGGTCCCGATTTCCATGGAGCTGGAGCGGTGGGCACACCGCCGAAGGGTTCCTGCATACTGGTTCAAGCCGCATCCCGCGCGCGAACATGTTCGTCGCAAGCATCCATGGCATGAACATGTTCACCGCTGACGTCCGTCAACGGGAAGCTGCGGTAGTGTGATGCCGGCAGACAGCCCGTTCGTCGGGTCCCCACACTCCCTCCTCCGCCCTTTGCCTTCACCAGATGGAAAACCCCGAACTGTCAGGTTCTGTCTGCACCACAGCTTGCATTGGTAAGGCGCTGGCTTCCACTCTCAATTTTTGTGTATAAGAAGAGTGGCTTCGCTATCGATGGTCCTTTCTTTTCCTTTTTCTATCAAGCATCTGGGTTCTCTGACTCTGGTGGATGAATTATTGGGTTTCGCGTCATAGTGTGTAGCAAAGTCTTCTCGCTCTTGGAAGCATCCCTTGCTCTTGGCAGCATCTCTTGCTCTTGGCAGCATCTCTTGCTCTTGGAAGCATCTCGCTCTTGGAAGCATCTCGCTCTTGGCAGCATCTCTTGCTCTTGGCAGCACCCCATCGCTCATAGAAGCACCGCTCCTAGTAGCATACCTTGCTCATGGTAGCAACTCGCTCTTGGAAGCACCCTCCCGCTCGTGGCAGCATCTCCCTATGGATGATTTGACTGCCGTTGGTACACGCGCATGCAGCAATGCAGCGGGTACGTCCCGGTCGCGGGGCATCTTCAACCCCGCAAGTAGGTTCGTATTCACAACAGGACCTGCATTTGAGCGTGGATGACTAAGGTGAGTCAGTCTGCCGGGACACGATGCAATCAATCATGTAGAGTACTGAACCATTTACATGCATGAGCCTGCTGCTGCAACATGCGTCCATGCAGCATATCGTGATAGAGAGTGTTAGTAGGCCGGCCCACCAGGACCATCCTCGCCTGCTGTGCATCGCCGACAAATATTACCTGTAAAGTGCATGCATAACGGCCTGTGTGTTAATTTGCAGGTGAAGGCACTCAATGCAACTTCGGCTGCGCGCACTTGCACACCGGCCTTGCATAATATGCACCGTCACGTCCTGCTCGCCTTTTGCTCATGGGACCAATGAGTATATCCTCGGGGAGAAGCCTCGCGGCGAAAGTGGTTGTGGTGACGGGGAGGCGGTAGGGGAACTTTGGACGGACAGGCGATGGTGCGGTCACAGCTCGCGGAGGTTGGCGTCGACTGACGGTGCATCGTGGCATAGCCTCTTGAACGTGAAGGCAGCGTTTGCATATGCTTGCACACGATGCACACGATTGCGGTCAGAGTCCACCATCAGAGGCTACGCAAAGGTTCTGGATCGTCGAAGCAATAAATTGGCCTAATGCCGCCGTCGCGGCCCGCACGGAATGTCCGCAGCGGCTCGCTGGTTGTTGGAACTACGATGGTGATCTCAGATGCCAGGCCTTGGCCTGGACCCCCAAGCTTGACATCACGCTTGAAGACGGCATTCCTGCACCCTCTCGTCCCGACCTTACCATGCTCTCTAAGTGAATGCGCCGGTCATCATAACACATCGATGAACAGAACCCAGCCGGGCGGTATCGGTGCGCGTCTCATGGAGCAGGCACCGTCGATGTCGCTGCCAGCTTCCCAGTCGAGCTCGTCAGCTTCAAGCCTGACTGAAGCCACCGCAATGTCATCCTTTATTTATACCCTGGCAGACTGAAACTACCACATACGACCATACCCATTGGAAAACTCGGGATCCCGTCCGCTCTCCCATAGATAAGCCAATGAGGGCTGGAGTAGTAGTCGGGTTGGTGACGACCGGCGAATGCCCGGTGTTGCATGTTCTTTTTTGCCGGTTGTGGCGTGCTTACACCTAAAGCCAGCCAACTCAAACCCGGACCTTCCTGTGTGTGTGTGCATGGACCTCAGGGCTTGAGAAGACGTCGCGCCCAGCAGTATCTGACTTCAGTCGGGGGTGTTTGATGGAGAAAGAGGCGGGGAACTGTCTCGACCGGTCTACGTAGTACAAGTGCATCTTGGGTTTTCGCGCGCAAGGAGAATTCGTTGGTTCCTGACGAGGAAGGTTTCACGGAAGAGGATACGTTGCCGACCTATTCTGGTTGAAACTTAGCCCGTTTGTCCCTTCTCGCACCAGACTATGCTGCAATGGCTTGCTAAACAGAGGGAGCGATTCAGCTTCTTAGTGTTTGCGACGACATTGTTAGAGTTGGGCGGGTTGTTCGATATGAAGGAGGCTGTGGCGGGGAAGGCCATCTTTCCAGCGCGGTCCCGCCCAGCGTTATCGGTCCAAGCATGTCAACTCCGGGATCGACATAGGCGGCTGCGCGATTGCGACCATCCCAGTTGCCCCGACAAGGTGAATGATGACTCCAACGTCAACACGGCCGACCGATTCCATCAACCCAGCAAAACGCAGCATCAATCAACCCTGATCAATCTCATTCGCAGTACTCGACAAACCTTCTGACCGTCCGACTCAATTGACCCCAAGGAAGAGGGGGTGCAACACCAACTTGGAGCGAGAGGTCCCTCGTCATGCTCGTCAAGTGGGTACCACAGCCTACGTCGGAGCTCGGCTTCCAGGGGATCGGCACTCGTGTTGCGGCATGCTCATCAGCCTCGCCGGGTTCGCAATCGGTGGATTCGTGTATCCGGGCGCGATGTGTTGGGATGGAGGGCTTTTTAAGCAGCACCAACCAGGAAAGCCGATTGCAAGTGCGTTGAGGTGGTTAAGATGTGGGCAGAAAAGATGCCAGAAGCTCACAGTCTGCCTCTGCTCCAGCACAGACCATTGCAATTTTGTAGTTTGACGGGAAGCTCATGATTGCCACTGGATGCCAGCTGCGGCACAAAATTTGGTGCGATGCTTCAATTTGACGGTCTGCAAGTGCACTACATGCGTGCAAGTTGTCGCAGTCATGTGCACGACTTTTCGTTGATCGCACTCATCATGATAACTGCGAGGGTCATCGACAACTTTTGCCTGGCCAAAGCGGCGCGATTGGCATGGCCGAGCAGCACCGACCAACCATATGGTAGCGATGACAGACAGTAAAAGCGTGGGAGCAGTGTCCTATGTGCCAGTGTGTTGTCCTGTGGCCAATCAGAGACCCGTACCATCCTGGGCAGATGGTATGCCCCGCCACGCGCCAATCACACGCAGCCCGTAACAGTGCTAGCCCGTCCAGCGCATCTTTCCCCTCTGCCAAATCATTCGCACTTTCGCTACCTACTTTTAGGGCATTGCTGGGGGAAATCCCAAAAGTGGCCTGGGCTTCAGGGGGCTTGGTGATGGGTTCAACGCTCGGTCAGACTCACAATCAACAGACGCTTGCAACACAAGAAAACGAGTTTAACCACATTAGAGCTCGTGGTCCAATTCCAAGTAGAAAATTGCGAAAGGGGCGATTACATAGCGTATCGAGCCACAGCAGCATCTTCTGCGCCAATCTTCGTAGTGCAGCCATCAGGGGCAGACCATGCCTGCGCCGACTTTGGGGGCGCCCCACCGCGACGCCCTCGGCATTGCAGAGAAGGACTTACACAACATTGAATGGCGCCCATGTGTGTCAAAATGCACGGCAAAAGCTTGTCTTTGGCACAGATTTTCAGTAGGTCTTTATGTAATATACCTTCTTCATAATAAATCGCAGCATGCAGACGCGGAGCAACGAGATGGGGGCCTGCGGCGCTTTCACCCAGCCACTCCGCCCGGGCCCGGGTCTCACGGCCAGCCCCAGGATCGGCGAGTCACTCTGAAATCCGCACCGAGAGGGCATATTACACACTTGGTCTGTCGCTCATGCGTTCAGCTACAAATTCAACCTAAAGTAACCGGCAAAAAAGAACCTGTAGTTCTGAATCGCGGCAGCCTCTTCAACCCCAACTGGACGAATAAACCCATCTTCAGGGCTGCGTTCGATCAAACAGGAGCTTCGGCCCTCGGACCTGTCTGTTCAACACTCGAACGGCTTGCACTCGGCTGATTGGCTAGGTTTGATGTGATCTGGTGAATTTTATATGTGATGTATGAGTTGGCGGTTTGGCTGCGGGCACCTACGTTTTGCATGGAATCTTCTTAGGGGTCGAGGGTTCGAAGCTTGGGCTGAGCGCCCTTTTTTCTTGGTCGGGGCCGGGACAATGTGGGGCATGCGGACCCGTGGCCGGTTTCCGTGTGGGTCCTATCGGCACCCGGCCCCTGGACTGATCCGGATACCCTCGTTCCGATCAACCTACTCAAATCGCGACCCCTGTGGATGTGACTATTTAATACTGGGGATAGTCTCGGTTTGATTGACTAATTGTTCCGTTTCGTTGGGTTTATTCTGAGTGGATCGAGGCCCATCACACGTCGTTCAGTATCCGCCAGCTTCGTTATAATCAGGGCTTCACATGCTGGTAATGTAACGCTTGACCACTTGTTCGATTCAGTTGAATGCATCAATCCTGCCCGGCCTCGGGTGTTCAAAAATGTCAGTCTCGCCAACCGTTCCGAAACTAGAGCCAACATTCATCCATTCGCCTCGTCATCTACCAAAACGGCGGAATCGCTGTGTCAGACTACGACTGCCAAGAAGAACAAATCGTTCCGCGACAAGTTCTCAATCCACCAAGGCCACCAATAGTCGAGACGCATGCGTCTCTCGTTATGCATTGATAGCACCGATTGTTTGCGCCTTGCCTTTGCTCTGACGGTGTATTCTAAGACTTATGTTCTTCCAACAGATCTTGGGTGAAGCTCAATTTGTCGCCCCGACAGGCACCAAAGCCCCCTGAAGTATGTGAGAACGTGCAATCCATCAAAATCAAGGAGAATTACAACCACATATAAGCGGTCGACGTGTGGTGTAAAATATTTTGGGTTCATATTGAAACCAGACTTTGTGATGGTGAATGGGATCACCACCTTGGGCGGATGTCTGGCACGGACAGGAACAATCCAGGCCGCGTTTGTTACGGGATTTTTGGCCACAATTCAAGCGCTGGCACACTGAATACGCCATGACAAAGCGTCATCAACTTGGCCTTTCCCCCACCGAACATGATGCTCCAAGACTCAGTACTGCGATGGAGAACCCTCCAAAAGCCTGCGTAACGTCTGTTCTAGAGCATGGTTTGGACATTTTCTCGTGCGCTGGTTCAGCTTGGTGATATCGGCTCCGTGGGTGTTACGTATCAGGAAGTCCACAGAAAATCCGCCCACCTCGAAGTTGTTGCGGTTGAGGATAACATCGCCTTCGTCAATGCCGTTTTTCTGGTTGCAGTCATGCTTGAAGCCTGGACTGGACACTTGCGTGTTCAAAACTGCTCGACGAAAATATAGCATCATTTCGATAAATAACATCGGGATCTATGAGCATGTCTAATGCATTGGATCAGCTGTTGGGCATTCGCTCCTGCTTCTTGAGACTTTCCTCCTTGCTGGTTCGACATTGCTCACTTTTCTTGCACGCGTATGGAAGTCTGAGGGATGCGCTAACCCAAACCACTACTCTACCTTCCAAAATAGCCAACTTCGCTGTATTTGCCGCTGAAGCAGACGGTTCTTTGTCCATGAGGGTCAATGACGAATATCAGATTGCCTAAATCACTCGTTCAAAGGCTATGTGGTCAAATTTTCCAAAAGCTGGCCATGTTGGTGTCTACTTGGTACACCTAAGTATGTCTGACAACATTGCCATTCGTTTCAAGTGCATCGTCCAATTATTGGCGTGTCACTTTCTTGGAGGTGTCACAGTCTGGTTCGCTGCATTGGTCACTACTCACTAGACTCTGACTATTGGAGCTTCAACCTGACTTTCGCAAATACCTCCTCCTGAGCCATTGTCCGTTCTTCCGTTTGAACCACTGATTTCAGGAGAAATAAGATTGAAAATAATGCAGACGAATTTTAATTCTGGAAGTCTGTTCAATAGTTGTTCCGGCCTAAATCGCGCTTGCGTCGACATACTGTAAAGACCTTGCTTCACCGTCTCTCCATACACATTTGGCTTCTTGATAACATGAATGCGTGGAGTCACCGGCTCAAGACGAGGAGCGAACAACATTGATCTGAGAGAACATCTTGATCATGCTGGAGTTCCTGCAATGGATGGGCTCCAGCGAACTCCTGTGAATCGTTCCTCAAATATGCATCAAATGATAGGCTGACCAGACTTCGGCGCCCATAAGCTATCACTATGGTGTGAACATATCGGATTATGTCTTTTAGACTTTTATTAGGTTTCGAGATGTGCGCCACGTTCTTTGTGCTATCTCATGAGAAAATGAAGAATATGATTTCAGTACAATATTTGTTTGCAGGACAACGCTGACCATGGGACCACGGACGGGCGGAAGTCTCATCACGAACGTTCCTCCCGCCAAGTTTACATGCTTATCGTCTTGCGATTAATTGTGAACAAGCAAGGCTGCCTCTGTAGATATTGGCTTTTGGCTTCATCACCCGTCACTTAGCTGCCTCGTGTCTCGGCCCGTGATTGCTGAAGATGTCGCAAACTCTGTCATCAGCTATCCCAGTAAAATGAGTCAACCCATAGCGGCTTTGATCTTGCTCCGCCAGGGGCAGTACAACAAGGTTTCCAAATGTCGTCAGCCGATTCTGACTGTTTAGACTTACCCTGGAAGCTCTTTCATGGAGTATCAGCGACTGTCAGTCGTTTCATGAGCTTTGCCAGGCTACAGATACGGGTCTCGTCTAATACAAGCCCTGTTCCCTCACTATATACTCGTGGACGGTTCCAGATTGCCTAGAAGTAAGAGAATCTTGCATGCTTGGATGTAGGAGCGAGTCTTTGGTGTTGCTTGTCACGCTTGAAATTGAAGCGTATGCTTCAAACATCCTGTCTCCGGCAAAACTAAAAACAACAAAGCTTCATGAATGAATTTCCTCATAACATTGATGAGATGCCGCAAGGACATTGTGAGCTTTGAGATTTTTTAGCTCACGCTCGTCGAAACGATATGAAACTCAACTTCATTTCTCGCCGAATGCTCAGAGTACACCGAGATGAGTTAGTGTCCCTTCCCGATTTACTTTATTTCTTTTTATGAAAACATTCTCGAAGGCGCCCTTGATGCATATCTTGATGGACATTTGCGCAGCTCATAGTACTCATGGGGCGACTAAGAATCCCTCTTCTACCCTGAATCAGTCGATGGACTGATTCCGGACTCTACACATACATAATTATTTAAACAACTATTTTCAACGGCGGAAAAGACTTGTGCAAATGAAATCGGCACCTTTCAAACCATTGGTGGATTGAGGCGCCCTTTGCAGTAAAGGCTCTGATGGTTTCATATGCTCGCATTCCTCATGGGATTTTTGAAGATGTTGACGAGCTTAATGTGCGTTTGGGTGGGAATTGAAATTCAGGGTATGCCTTTGTCAAGACTAGTGCCACATGCTTTACTTTGCAGCACCGTTCTCAGCTGTGCAAAGGTTCAGTCCATGTCAGAAGCTTGCAACGGCACGGCTGATTCGCTGTCTGAATACAGACAGATCAATTGAGCATCGAAACCGAAAGCTCCGATGACAAGATCTGGCTATACTCGACGTAGGAATAGGCAGAAGTTTGTTGAGGGTCGATTGCGAAAGAAATCACTTCTCATTCGCAACAAAGACAAATGTTGAAATGTTTAGTAAGTTACAGGGGATTGAGCTGGGGAATTGAACACCATACGTGTCAAGAAAAAGGCTCGAACAATATCCGCGCCAGCCTAAAGCAAGTACCAGAACCACTGGCTCTTAAATCGAGTTAACAGAAAAGATGCGGAGTTCACGAATAAAGCGCCTACTTAATGTCAAGAGAAGCTTCTCGGTTTATGTCAGGTAGAAATTTGAGGTGTGCAGAATCAAACGCAGGTAGAAAATGCTTAAATGGGTCAAGCAAGTTATATGCGCGATCTCTGAACTGTTGTAGTAGTTTTCCTGGCTAAAGTTAAGATGGGAACCTTGGAAATTCGCGAGCCCTGAGCTTTGGGGACCCATTTCGTTGAAGAAAAGGGAAGCATTGAACCGAAGACGCTTTCAGCTCAAGCTTTGTAGGCGTAACCATTGTCGGATGCGTTGATGTCCTATCTCTGCCCATCGTAGCATTCAGACAATTTTCGAGCGTCGGCTGACTATGCAATTCAGCCAAAGGAGGGACCAGCTACCTGCGTCACCACTGCTTCGTACCATTCATCACACCTAATCATTCAGTCTTAGTTCTTCCGATAATTGAACTAGAATGCGACTTTTCTAGAATGCGCAGTTTGAAACAAACATCAACATGAAAACCAGGGCCGCCATTCGTCTGGCGTTAACATCCACCGAACCAACTCACCGCCAGGAGCGTGGCTGGGGTCCAGAGTCAATGCAACATGACGATCGAGACCAGGACGCATGCATGGTATCCGTGGAATTCATTGGTCTGATAGTGTAGTTTTCGACGGAATCAACCATGCGACCTTCCGGGGCGAACTGTAAAACAGCCCACCGCCACCGAACCTTTCGTTATCGGTAGCCTTGATCTTGAGCAACCCCGGATACCAGGACCTTGCATGCCCAGAAAGGGGACAAAACACCAGGCCATGCATGCGTATATTACAACATGCTGGGTCCTACATGTCATCTCCCAGCTGAATGCTCCGTTTAACATGCACAGATGATGGGAGAAGACGCTCTCCGTTGCTCAGAATCTGCACCACCACGGCGGGCTAATCCCGTCTCGCGGAAAACTTCATATCGGCCACTACGCTTTTTGCCATCCTTCTGAGGGAACGCTGCGATTTCCCATCATTTATATCGAAACTTTGAACTGACTCAGTTGTTCCTCAGCGTGATACTTTCTGATGCGAGCCGTAGTCATATCACAACAGTGCATCTTTATTCCACAAACCGAGTCGACGATGACAATTTTCTACAGACACGGTGAATTCTTTCTACCCCACAGCGCAGGATTTACCGAATCAAACCATTACAACGACACTCCTCTTCAGTTACTTTCAGTTGAAGTTTTGATTTGGCTGCTTCTGGTACGTATTGTTCAAGTGCACCGAGCGAAAGAGAGAGTATGGAGACAATGTGGTAGGTGTCGTCAGGACGGCCTATGTCCAATATTCTACTTATGATATGTGTCTTTGGACAGAGAGAGTGGAATCATGATCAATCATGATGGATTGGGAAATTTCCAAACAGTTTTTCCAAGCCTCAAGACCAAACTTAAATCGTAATCCCTCGGTTTGGTCGCAAGCTTCACATGTCAAATGACCGAACTCGCTAAAAGGCGAAAAACAATCCGGTTGCTTAATCTCAGCACAAAGAATACAAGCACGCAAAGAACAGCCTTCAACTTAGGGTTGGACTGATGTGCCAGTCTAGGCAGATTTCTTTCCCTTAGTATAGTCAGCGATAGGCGCATGATTCAGCTTGAGCTTTGAGGATATTGAATGTCGAATAGTTTCCCTAGTAACAGAGGCAATTTTCTTACCGTCTGGCAAAAGCGATTTCGACAAAACCTCTCTTTATTTAGGTCTTAGTATATACCATAGAATGCCAAAAAGCTTTCTGCTCAAAAGCAACAGTCAAGCGGTCGAAAAGGGAGTACAATTTGCGGAGTTCTATTCAATTCAAAAGTTTAACATTAAGATGCTGCTTCTTGTGTGGATTTCAGTCGCCTAGACACTTTCCAAGCATTCCTCAAATTAATTAGCCTTCCTATGACCAGGTTTAATGCCTCAGTCTCCCTACCTAGTATTTCTGAGGGCTTTTCAGGTGTTTCTATCAATTAGGTGTGTAACACAGGGTGAAGGCTCACAGAGGCCAACTGCAGTTAGGGGTCAAAAGATGGATTACTGAAATCTGCCTCCCTATATAATATATATAACCTGCTCCCTATATATAACCTTACTGCTCTTTTATTACTTCCTCTTTACGCCTAACTAGTTCTAGTGATCCTAATAGGGCGCCCTTATCTTAAGAACTTTATCCTTAAAGATAAATATAACGCTAGGCTACCTTATAGTTACTGCTCCTATTAGCCCTATATATAGGTTATATTTATGCTATTAAGGGTATATCTATACTTAATTAATACCTTTACTTTTTAACTAATTATACCTTCCCTCATAATATCTCTTACCTCTAGGTTAGTAGTTAACCTACTTTTTAAGGTTAATATAACCTACTTTTTAAGGCTAATAATTATTTCCTCCTTAATATATACCTTCTTATTTCTTTTCCTCTTTTTTCCTCACTTAAGAATAACTTTATACGTTTTGCTTATTACTTTTCTTATATTATTACTATATCCTCTCTACTAACTATTTATATTATTAGATTCTTATTTATATAATAGTTCTTAAGGTATATTATTACTATATCCTTCTCTCCTCTATACTACTAATTTACTAGCTAGTCTTACTATATCTATTATTCTTACCCTTAGTACCTTCCTACTTCCTAACCTTAATAGTAGTAATAGTAGTAAGTACTTTCTACTTAACTTCACTTACTTTAATATATATATACTCCCTATATATATACTGCTCTTACTTATTATTATTTAGCTTACTTCTTAGAAGAAAAGAAAGAAGGCTATAAAGGTGATTAAGGTTAGTAGTGCTTAAGTTAGTTATACGTGTTATATTACTTATATTAAACGTAAGGCAGCTAACCTTAATATTAAGTGCTATAATTAAATAGGTATATACTATAATATTGCTACTTTATTATAATACTAATAATAGTTCTAGGTAAAGGTGTTCACTATATAGAGTATACTTCTTATAGATATACTTATCCTAATAGTATAAATATACTACTTCTTTATTACTTCTTTATAGTATCTTAATTACTCTAAATCCCTAATTTTACTAAGGAGGCTATTAATAACCTCTAAGATACTATAGAGGCTTCTAATAATAATATTTATAACTTAGAGGTAAGTTATAGCTTCTTAGTTACTTTTATGATATTCTTTTGCTAATTCCCCTAAGCTTAAGAGGATTATTAAGTTACTACTAATAATATACTAAAGGTGCTTTCTCACTATAACCCTACCTTTATATATATTATACCCCTTCTTTAAGCTAAGATTAAGTTTAAGAACCTTATTAGTACTGCTTTTATACCTCTTATTCTTATTACTTTTACTCTTATTATTAGTACTACTCCTATATTTACCTCTAGTCCTACTTTTAAGTAGCTCCTAGCTTATATAATTATAGTTATAGAGAACTTTACTCCTCTTAATACTACTCTTATTACGCTCCTTAGCTATATAGTTATTGCTCTTAATAAGATTTAATAGGTAGTTTACTTTATATATTACTACTTATACTTTCTAAGAACTTAGCTAACCTACTGCTATAATATATCTATTTTACCTATATTAAGGGAGAGAGGGAGGAAGAGGAGGAGGAAGAGGAGGAGAGAGAAGAAGAGGAGAGTGAGGAGGAGGAGGAGACTTTATAATACCTTACTTACTACTTAGAAGTTGCTCTTATACTGCTTTTATGCTACTACTATACTATTAAGGGGATTAAGTTTTAAAGTTTATAGATAGTTAAATAGAGGGTTAGTTAGTATAGCTTCTATACTACTTACTAACTATAGACTATATAGTCTCCTTATAACTATTATTTAATTAATACTACTTCTTTATAACGCTATATTAGTGCTATATCCTTAATATAATATTTTAGCTCCTATATATCTTTATTAATGCTATACTCCTACTATTAGATAAAGTACTGCTTTTTCTTCTTAAAGCCCTAATAGTTTATAATATAGTTAACCTTATATAAGGGTTTACTATTAATATTGCTAATAAGTAGCAGCTAATATAATACTCTATTATAGTAATTATATAGCTTTAAGAGGGATATATAGAAGATATTATAAATTTAATACTAACTAGGAATATCTAACTAGTAAGCTACTCCTAATATTCCTATAATCGCTAAGATAGCAAAAAGTCCTAAATATTTATCAGCTAACTTCTAGCTAAGTTATTATTTCTAAATATATTTTTTAGATAGAAACACTAGGTCTCTAACTTTATAGGTCTTATAGACTTATATTTTATTAGCTTAAGTTATATATACTTATTATGCGCGCTATAGCAGAGGCTTAAGAGCTTCTTAGTTAGTATAAAGTTATTCTATATAGTTAGCTACTATAGCGTTCTTAGTAGCTAGCCTTATATTAAGCCTTATAGTTATAAGACTAGTTAGTAGAAATCTAAAAAGAGCTTCTACTAGTGCTATCTATATTACTAAATACTAAGTGTTATTATATATAAATTATGCGAGGTGAAGTTATTACGCTTAATCTGATTAGTCCTATATATAGAAGCACTATAGGTATTACTTTAGGTGTTAGTTCTACTATTTTATTTAGCTATCTATTTAGGGGTGGAAAGCTATATTTAGCTACCTCTTAGTAGCTAAGAGGTAATAGAGGTATATCTAAAATTTACTAGTAAAGAGTGATCCCCTATTAGAGATAATACCCTTAGGGATACTAAATATCTTAAAGATCCTAGTAAATAATAGATTAGTGAGGCCTTAAGTAGTAAGTATTAAGTGTATAGTAATATATATATTATATTTAGTGAGCTGATTAACTACTACTAAGATAGTATTATAAGATTTATAGCTTAGGAGTGTTATTAATATAGATAATCTAGTAATAAAGTTGAGGGAGATCTCCTATTAAGGCTGTTATAGTATAAGTAAGGGCTATAGTAACCTATAAGGGTGATAGTAGTAAGGCTTTATTCTTTAGTATACTATATAAGTATTAATATAAGCCTTAACGTCCTTACCTATTAAGTCTTAATAATAGTATTTCTTAAGTAGTGTTAATATCTGCTTAATGTTATAATGCCCTGCTATTAGTATGTTGTAGCACCTCTTAATAACCTCCTAATAGATGCTATAGTATATAGGAATATATATATAATTACTAAAATATAGTAACCTTTGTGCGTTATATCCCTAGCTTCTCTGCTAGTAACCTTTAGCTTATTGTAGGCGTTAGTACCTCTTAGCTTACTAGTATTCCTTAATAAAAGTATCTTTTTGCTAAGCTATTAGTAACTAGCCTATTATTAGTATCTAACCCTCTTTAATAGCTGTTTTAAGCGTTATGTCTTTAATATAGTCTTATAGAATAAGTAGCTTATAATCTATAGTTCTAATAGTAGGCTTAAGTATCTCCCTAAGTATTATACTACTACTCTAATGCTTTAAGCTTATAGCTCTATTATACCTCTTAAGTAGCTTTTTAGAGCCTATATCTTAAGCTAGAGCTCCTATCCTCCTTTATTTGCTTTACTACTATAGTAACTATATAACTTTAACCTTAATGCTGCTCCTATAATAATATCTTATAGATATTACTACTATAATAAGTAGCTTTTATGCAGCCTCTATGCTTAATAGCTGCGTTCTTATATCCTTAAGTAATTCCTAAGCCTCTCCCTTA
Organism: Colletotrichum siamense; assembly: GCF_013390195.1. Lineage (NCBI taxonomy): Eukaryota > Fungi > Ascomycota > Sordariomycetes > Glomerellales > Glomerellaceae > Colletotrichum > Colletotrichum siamense. The sequence continues at coordinate 318,114 of NW_023501032.1, read as the reverse complement.
GAGTGTATAGGGCTATAGTTAGGTCTCTATAAAAGCCTATTAGCTAGATTCTTTACTCTTAGTTTAAACCTAATATTAATATTAAAAGCTGCTAACTTATTAAGCTAATATAGTTGCTTACTATTTAGTTTCTTCTTTATATTAAGAAACTATAAGTTAAAGTGATCTATAAATACTATAATGTAGTTCTTACTATATACTAAATAATACTATTAGTTCCTTAAAGCGTTTATAATAATAAGAAGCTTTATGTCTCCTATTCTATAGTAGCTCTCTATATCTATTAACTTCTAAGATCTAAACGTAATAAGGTACTAATAGCTTTTAAATAGCTAAGTAATTACTACCCTAATTGCTTATGCAGAAGCGTTAGTTTATAGCCTTATTAGTAGCGTAGGATTAAAATGCTATAGTATAGGCGCTTTAGTGAATGCCTTAAGGAGCGTCTTAAACGCTGTGATAGTGCTTAGTAGTAAATTAATTTCCTTTAGCTTTACTTTTTAAAGTAGGTCTATTAATAGTATAGTGATCTTAGTGTAGTTTAATATAAACTATTTATAAAACTTAGTGAAGCTTAGGAACGTTTAGATGTCCTTAATGCTGCGTAGTAGTAGCTAGTTTGCTATAGCTTTAGTGTATACTAACTCTATTTTAACCCCTTTATTTAATATAATATATCTTAGGAAGCCTATATATAAAGTATAAAACTTATACTTATTGCTATTTAAGTATAAGTTCTATTAGTAAAGCTGTTTAAGTATATTATGTATATATTCCTTATATACTTTGTAACTACTGCTATATATTAGGATATTATCTAGGTATATAATATATATAGTGTCTATTAAGCTGCTTAGAATATTATTAATATATATTTAAAAGGTAGCTAGTATGTTAGTTAGGCTAAATAGGATAACTAAGTATTTAAACTAGCTATACTTTATATAGAAAGTAGTCTTTTATTTATTACCCTTAGTGATATATATCTAATAGTAAGCGTTCTTAAGATTAAATTTAGTAAAAACTAATATATTAGATAGGTAGTTTAGAATCTCTCTAATTAGTAGTAGTAGCGTTCTATCTTTATATATAATCTTATTTATTGCTTTATAGTTAATATAAAGCTATAGCTCCCTACCCTTCTTAAGGATAAATAAGATAGGTACTTCTATTAGGCTAGTTAATAGGTATATTTAACCCCTTACTTCTACCTTTATTAAGTAATCCTATAAGATCTTAAGCTTATAGTTTAATAATAAGTAGATAAGGCCTTAAGGAATAAGAGTAGCATTATTAAGCTTAATATAATAGTTATAAGCTGCTCTCTTAGGGAGTGAAACAGCTTTCTCTTCTAAAAACAGATTATTAAAGTTGTTATAGTATACCTACTAGTCCTCTATATCACCTAATAGCACTAGAGGTGTGTTAATAGCTAGAGTAATAGTAATATAAACTATTATAGTATATTATAAGCTATTTAGTAGCCTCTTCTTAAAGGCGTCTAAGTAGATATAGCGCTTATAGATTAGATAGCGCTACTACTGTTATTACTAGCTAATAAGAGGGTTAATATCCTCTAATTATAAAATACTTAGGATTAGTATAGGTATTAATAGATCTACTATAATAAAGCAGTATAGCTATATCTTTATAATATTATTACTATTAGAGATTCTCAGTTAGAAGTAGTAAGTTTTAAGTGTCTAGATCTCTTAGTTATCTATATCTACTAGCTAAGAGGCTAGGTAAATATGCAGATTAGCTTTAAATATATTAAGTAAGTTATAGCTAATAATATTTCCCTTTAATCTTAAGTTAATAAGCACTTTTAGTTTCACCTAGTTACTATTAAGTTACACTTAGGTTAAGATATCTAAGTAGCACCCTTACTACTATAAATCTATAGCGTAAATAGATATAGCATTAGAGTTTATTATTAAGCTTAGCTACTTTAGAGCTATACTATTTGCAGGGTAATTAGCTACCTTATAGCCTTTTTAGCTGCACTTTCTGCATACTATATTTAGATATATATTAGCTAAATAGCTTATCTTACTATAGTTATAGTATTATTAAAGCTACACCTTTAGGTATAAGTAGTCTCTTACTATATAGCTAGATTTATAATAGTTATAATAGATAGTATCTCTAGGAGGGGATTTATACTATTAGAGAGGTATAGTAGCATTATTAGCTAGCTACTGCTTAGTTAGTAGGGCGCCTCTTAGTAAGCTATTTAGAGGAGAAGCTTATTAGTTAAAGAATATTAATAAAGACTACTTAATATACTACGCTAAGGAGATAAGCTTATTATAAGTGTATAGAAGTACTATTTATAAGGTTATAATATAGTATAGTTATAGCTATAGCTTACTAAGTAGTATTAAAATATACTACTTTTCTATTAAGTAGTAGTTTAATTTAAGCTTTAAGTTGTTAATATAATTTATAAATTTATTAACCTGCTCCTTAAGCCTTTAGGAGGTGCTATTTAGATATATACTAATAGCTATGCTATAGCTTATAAGGTTAGATAAATTATTATATAAGAAGGTTTTAAGCTATAAGAAGGTGATCTAGCTTATATAGAAGCTTAGCTCCTTTTAGAGGTTATAGATATAATATATTTATAAAGTCTTAGGATAGCTATAAATATAACTTACTATATATACTACCTTATTACTATTAGTATATATTTAGTACACCTATAGATTAAATTAGTAGCTATAATTAAATAAGAAGCTCTATAGATCTCTTATTAACCCTCTTAAATATAATAAGGTAAGTAGTAAAACTTATTAAAAGATAGTACTAAAGCCTTAAAGCTAAGGTTTAATAAGCATAAAGCTAGTAGCTTATAGCTTATTTATAGAGCAAGGTTAGCTTTATTCCTATAACTTAGAAGCTCTAAATTTAGTAAAGTTAGGTAAAGTAGTCTTATAGCTAAGGACTAAGACTTTAGTAATATTAGGCGTAGTATTAGATTAGGTTAAGGTAGGCCTACTATAGCCTAATCTAAGTGCTAAGCTAGCTAAGGTGCTCTAGAGGTGCTCTAACTTAGTATGCCTCCTATATAAGCGTTCTTTATACATAGTAATAAGGATCTCCTCCTTAAGTATACGCTCTTCTTTATATAATTTAGATAATTAATTACTAGTAATGCGATTTAGCTATTTATAAACCTAGGTATACTTAGCTAATAGGGGTTTATTATATTACCCCTACTTAAAGGGAGTAATACCCCCCTATCTTTACTATATCCTCCTTAGAGTTAACTAATTACTTACTCTCTATTATAGAGGTAGTAAGTCTTATTATTCTTACTTATCTTAGATACTTAGAGTAGTTAATAATAGTAATATTTTATTACTAAGTTATTATATAGATTATGCTCTCTTAGTATATTATATTTAAGCTAGCATTTTAAGCTTCTAGCTTAGTCCCCTTTATAAGTAGAGATTTTAGATTATTAATTAGGTGTATAATATAAGGTGAAGGCTTATAGAGGCTAACTATAGTTAGGGGTTAAAAGATAGATTACTGAAATCTGCTTCCCTATATAATATATGTAACCTGCTCTCTATATATAACCTTGCTGCTCCTTTGTTGCTTCCTCCCTACGCCTAACTGGTTCTAGTGATCCTGACAGTTTCATTGCTATTGCCTGAATACACTGGCTTAGTTAGAGACTTAACATCTACGTCTCATCAACTCTAATTATATTTGCACGTTTGAATCCATCTTGATGTCCCCTTAGAGTCACCCAAGGATATGGAACGTTATTTGACTAGTACCTCTCAGTATTAAATATAATCCGATCTCAATTTCATTTGAAGCTTTAGCGAGGTATCTTGCTCGTAACTTTACTTCCGTTTGCATCTTATAGTGACTCTGGCTTCAGAGTTCTTCGGAGTTCAATTTCATACTTTGGGTGGTATTCGGGAGCATTTAGACCGCATGAAATAATTCATTCAATAGCTTGCTTGCTTATTCAGATACAGGGGTTCGAATTCCAAGCATCAAGTTGAAACTTGCATCTCGGTAACTATGCGTGCGCAGGATAGCGTCTTGTTCCAGCACAGCTGACGTGTCCGCCGACGTTATACCAAAATCATGAAGTGGACGGACCTGAGTGCCATCAGAGATAACCATAGAAGCCCATTCAGGATCCGATGGTGACAGAGATTTGAGCGTAAAGTTGGCAAAACAGGGGACACGAAAATCATTATGAAGATTTCATTTATGCGCGATGCGGAGGACCGAGGACCAAGCTGGACGAGCTGCTTGCTTTCGTGGCAATTGTGATGTGAACAAGTCTTGAAGTGATAGTATTTGATGCAATGGTGTTGTGTTCAGCCGTTCTAGAGCGCTTGCCGTGCAGTGTCAACCGCGAGTACATTCCGTGCTATTCTGGCCACATTTCCATGGCTGTCTCGATCCCAGTGATTCGTCGACTGCTGAAGAACTGAAGACAACGAAAAGCGCACTCCTGTTTGCACCTATTGACGGCAACAGTTACTTGCAGGAACCATGAGCAGAAACTTCTCTTGCTTTTCGCCTCTCTCTTCCCCTGACTATATTGCCAAGGACAGGCTACACGCTAAAGATAGCGACGACTCTAAGTTCTGCGTTGGAAATAACTTGAGTCTTATTCAGATTGATTCTAAAGGTTGAGAGACACCTCCTGCTTGACCCTGTGGCTGTCGCAATATCCCTCGATTCTTCGCCAGTGTCACCCACACTGGCTCTGGCTTTGCTGCTGTGTGTTGGATTTTGCATTTCAGCACCATGTTACCTCACTGACAGCGCACCCAATTCTACAAGTTCATGATTTGTGATGGCAAACACACCATTGATGCAGGATAGAGTGCGGGAACTTTGGATGCGGGCGTATAACTGCTTCACATAGAGCTACCGCGGATCAAACAAGGCCATTCGGACATTTCTGGGAAAGGCTGGCCTTGTTGAACTTCAGTTTCTGGCCTGAAGGGCAGGGAAAGCTCTACTCATGACCCCGGGAGCAAAGTACCTTGCCAAAGCCACAAACTTTAGTCTATGTAAAGGTGTTCCCATGCGCGAGCATTGACTGGCTTCACTGATAGCTCTGGGTATCCCATCAAGCGAGAACGTTTCCATAGCAGCATGGCGTTTTCTTTCCATTGCCGTTCTGATGCGTCTGCTTGGTCTCTCAACTCTTGGATCACATAAAAATTCCATACTGCCAAACCATATATCTGTGTGATTGCGCGCGCAGAGAGGCGGAGCAGGATACACCGTCGATTCTAAGGGCCGTGAAATTCGACCAACGCGTTCGGGCAAACAACGTCATGCCCAGTTGCGCGGGTGACGAGTCTATGCCAAATTTTGAAAATAACTTCGAAAAACTGACAATGAAAACCAATGGTTCGATGTCAGTGTTTCGACTGGAAATTACCCGTCAGACTTATGTGAACATTCTGCACGTGGCGGAGACCTGGTCCATCAAAACGACGTCGCAACTCTATGCCCACTGTGCTCACTGCTGACCTACTAGAACTGAAAACTTGGATGGCATCGCCGCACAGTCGATTTCGAAGTATCGTAAAGGCCAGCTTTATCAAATCTCAAGGCAGAAGTATTTCAGTGTCTGGGTTCCATTGGTCCGGTCGTTCTGTCACTATAAAGCCCCCGCTGGTCTCTCAAGCCTTCATGCAGACCGCTGTTGTCCATAATTTTGAGAAACTGCTCTAAACATCCTACTGGTATCAGTACTGTAAAAATACGTTTACCCTATGAACCTCCCTTCATGCCCTTCCCATTCATTCATGTATATCGAAGCCTGCTAACAATAAACATAACATTTCATGCCCGGAGTTTTTGCCCGTGATCACGAACTTGGCTGCTTTTTGCGAGGCTCATTCCTGGTATAATGGAAGGCAGTGTGCGAGGAAAGAAAGATGCAGCACAATCGAGCTCAGCTGAGAGTGTCGAAACACTGCAAGTGGTATATGTATTTCTCATGGTCTACGCATTGTAAGTAAAACGTCATCAATCTTGGTATCAGGGGAGATGGAAGTCGACTGTCAGACATCGATCATTCGCGTCATTCGCGTCCCCAGATGCAATCAAAGGTGGGCAAGTCGGTAGTATGTGTGAACTCCCTCCGTCTCTGTGGAGCGTATAGAGTATTGAGCCTCTTTCCTTCTGTCTCGGATGAGTTTATGATATAAACTTGCGTCTCGAAATAGACCTGCTTATCCCAGTCTACAAGAGGCAGAATATCCTTGAGGATGTGCTCTCGCCTGCTGGATTCCGAAGTAATTTGAAATCTTATCGGTCAGTTCATTTGAACTTTGTTACTTCCCACTCTCAAATTGCCTGAAGAATGGTTTAGTTGCAAACTTGGTTATTATTAACCTCATGGTTTGACGGCTAATGGGCCTGAAGCCGAGCATCTGAGGTTTGGGGCTAGAATTGGATTGGGTTCTATGAGGTAATTACTATCAATTTGATGCTCTAATTGATGAATCTGAGCGTATTTCAGCGGCGGCGCTTGAAGAAGCCGTAGCCTTGGTCAGCGATATTAACGCAGCACCGGCACGAGCGCCCCTGAACGAGGAATGACATTTGAGGGAGAATGAAGAGGGGAAACAGCACATGAACTTATTGTTCCAATCTCAGAGACCGCGACTTCTAGTCCACCTACATGACCGACGTGATTGTATCGTTTGGTGCCGGGGGAGATCTCCTGGCGGCGCTGGGTGGGAAGGCCTGGATCTAATGAGGGGCCGCGGTCTCATGCCTGCAGCATACTTGCAGCACTTGGCCCGACCCGAACAGTTTTTTGAATTCCATGCGGCCGATGAATGCGGTCGTCTACAGCTATTGCGACTCGCAATTGCAACTTCGGACAAATACAGCCAACCAGGCGACATGACGCTGTCTTTCCGGTGAAGCGTACTTGTTCAAGCCACTGTCAAGCTTTGAGACACTCATTCCGTTCCCACAGTGTGCATGAGAATACATACGTCACTTATAAGAGTGTAGATAGCATGTGGAAAGTGGGAAAATGGCATGAACAAGGCGATATAATGTTACTGGGAAGGTAGGATGCCCGCAGCTGAGGTGGGCACAGGCACATAGCTCCATCCATGCGCCGAACAGATGCGTCTGAACACCATAGATAATACATTTGCATCGAGGCAAGGTCTGCACATACCGACTTGATGTCTGGATGCATGTAAGCGAACAACAATCCTGATTCAGAACCTGATTACTTTGGCAGAAGTTGTGGTGCAGGTAGCCCGACCTTGCTGTAGCCAGCTTGAGCCTTTCTAGCTGCACTTCTGAGACACAAAAGAAGCGAGAATGCTGGGATGGAAGCGTGAAAGGAATCAAAGACTGAGGAACAAGACAATTTCAGACGGCTCTGCATTGCTCTGCAGTTCCACGTAGCTTCCAACAAGTCGAACGCAAATGCAACACATGTTATCGAGTTAATCCGGTAACCCCATGTCCACCAAAGCACCGGCCGAAGTGCTCTTACTGGATTTATCTGCTGTGGACCCTCTTATAGGGTGGGCTATGGAACTTCCTCAACGTAACCTCATGTCCACGATGTGCATAACGTAGGTAGGCATGCCCCTTTCGCTTGACTTCCGGGCCAGTCCCGGGTCTATCTCGGGTGCCATCAGGCGCGGCCTCATTACCCAGGTGTGTTTCGGGCTTCTGGCGCCTGTCTCTGCTCAGCGTCAACCCAGGATGCCACTGAGCGCGAAAGATGCCGAGACGACATTGTGATACCAGTGCAATTTACAGTTAGAAGTAAACAGAAAACAGATATGCGAGTAATAAGTCGACAAGAGTAGTGAAATCGGTAGGTACTTATTTTTACCGAGAATCGAGAAGCGTTTGTTGTTGGGAAAATTGCACCATGGTCTACATTTGCCGATGATCGTCTCCAGAGTTGGTTTCGGAGAAATCCAACCGAGAGTTTCGTCGAGTAGTGGTTAGAGACAAAGCATGATTTGTGCATGGAACTTTGGCGAAAGCCAATGGTTGAGACTTCCGAGAGGAGACTGATAAGTACTCCAATGTCACTGACCGGGCAGGGCGAAACTAGTGTTGGTGATGCGATCGGTGGCCGGGACTGCATAGCAGTTGACTGGGCATTTTGTTGCGGCGACACCGGCAACTAGCGGCAGATCCAATACTGCGAGGAAAAAAAGGTCCGGAAAGGGGGCGGCGACGGAAGCCGAACGCGATCCTCGTTGTAGGGGGTGATGTTTGGTGTGACTCCAGCGAGAAGATAAGCGCAAGTGTACAGTTGGTATGCCGAAACTGAGGTCATTGATGAGGTTGACGTCGACATCGTTGTCGGCTTTGGCATCAGAGAACTGGTAGGCTATTTTCATGGCATCGTCGTGAGAAGGCCTGCAGCACATACAGGTGCGTACTCGTGAGCGTACCGCGAGTCTAAGGAGGGTAAAGTGATAGTGTGTAAAGCACTGCCTGGGTTTGTGACGATGATGGGATTTTAAACCTGGGGCTATTCGGGATACAGACAAACAGGTTATATCGAGCATCGCTTAGACGGGGATGGATGGCATTGGCAAACGGCGCAAGTCCGCAGGGTATCTACGGTGCAGGGATGATGTCCGGTCACATCGCAGAGACTCAACTCAAGGAAGTTGAGACAATTGCAACGGCAGCGAAAGATGAGAGAGTTGTAGGTATCTGAGGGTTGACCGTGACTGCTACGAAAAATAGCCGCTGCCTGAGATTCATCAAGAGCATGGTTTTGGCTCGAACATACGGCACCAAACATTCACAACATCTCTTGATTAGTTTAACCCTATCTTAAGCACCACGTCTACTGAGTACAGTCGCACGTGTCGTTCCGTTTGCACCCGTGGGCATAATGACGACAGGTCCCCGGAGTTACATGAATATTGTAGACATGTAACCTTGCCTTTGCGACGCTGGTGCTGGTGACGAGCTCGGTTCCTTTCTCAACCCGGTGCATTCCAGATTCTCCACTATCAAAAAATCATCGGCTCTTTGTTCGTCAGCATGTTGGAGGAAAAGCGAAGATTACATAACTCTAGACTCAGGCTGAGAAGGGGAATTCATTTCGAGTATGCCGAATCCCTTTCAGAGTGACCTCGACCGCGTGAATTATGGCATTCCCAGGAGGTCTCTTTCACTGGGTCATGCCGTCCCATCTGTACGAAGATATGGAACTGCATGCTCGCTGACCAGAGACGAGGGCATTGATATCTCCCATACGTACTTTGCCGAACTCTGTAAACAAGTTCTCGGTTTTCGACCTGCACAAGTACCGTGCACAGGCTCTTTCCACGAATCCAATCAGCGACTTCGGGTCTGACCAGTGATCAAGATCTCTTGGAGTATGTCTCATAGCAGAATCAGTAGGCGTTACTTGGCTATTGCTTCGTCCAGCGCGGCCGGAGGGGGGGCCAGGGGGGAGGATTTCCATACCCGTTCATGACTTGTCGCAGAGACGCTGCAAAAGAACCAGACAACAGTGCCTGCATGTGACGCTGGCGGCTCTTTCTGCACAGAAATGCAGGTGGATCAGCGTTCATTGATGTGGTGCGGATATGTTGTGCGTATTTGATGAGGATGTCGCTGGGATTCCAAGTCGCCGACCACGTCCCACAGGAGAAGGCACGTTTCGCATGCGTGGTCTCAATCATAGAAAGCGGTACATTATTCACGATGTCCGGGATCCCTGGTCTGGTGGTTCTTTTCCGAGTGAACAATGACATTATCCGTCTGTAATCTCGTCATGATTACCACCACTACCATTCTCATGCATCTTTCCAAATGTATGCCCTCCTCAAACTCTTCTTCACAGCCTACAGGGGCTTAGAAATTGAAGCCTCCATCTCGGCCTCTACCGCCTCCGTCAAAATAACTTCGCCAGCAGCGTACAATCATCAAATCCAATCTTCGGGCTGGATGCGCTCCACCTTGCAGTGCACATCTCGGTGGTTTGCCAAGCATATTGTTGATATCTCCGCGCTCGTTTCTGAAGATGCAGACCCCTTGGGTGATGTCAGAGTCATAGCTGCTTCGCAACATCGGGGGGGCTTCGAGCCCTATTGATAGTCTTCCCAAGTTGTCATCGGACTGCCCCTCTATTACAACCACTGCAACATTTGCTATAGCCACTAGCAACAACGCATCACCGGCCTCATTTCTGAATCCAATAGTGCTTCAACGTCTGTTAGGCCCAGCTGAAAGAATTCTCTCGGCCTTTTCACGATCCTCTCTACATACCGCCGGGTCTATTCCACGTACACTACGAGACTATTTCAATTGCTCACCGCCTGAAACATCTCTCAGTTGCCTCTAAAACTGCTGCCAACGCTATATCTCCTCATTTCAGTACCACTAAACGTATCATGGCCCGCCAGGTCGTAGTCAAAAGACTCTGACAATACCATACCCAGTTCTGCCAGCAATGGCATATGAAAGATATGGTGGAGGTTTGGTGACCACCCCATCGCCATCACGGCAGGTAAATGTGCAGTCTCTATCCTATCTGAAAGCACGTTTGTATGTTATCAACGTGGAAAGTGCGAGGAAACGACACGCTATTCGCAATTACGCCCGTTTAACCTGCTGTGAATCCAAAGGTCTTCACATGCCGTCAGGCAAGCTTCTCTGGACCCAATATTTGTCTGTTAACCCCACGTCTTCACATTGTATATACGGACAAGCCCGCGCTTCACCACACGCATCTTCGGAGAGGCAAAAGTCTCTTGGGGAAGAGCGGCCAAATGCAGAGGTTGTTGGCGTTGAAGACGTTGGTGTAGGTTCGCCTGGCCCTGGCAAAGATCCCAATTCAGGAGCGAACACTGCCCTGGGCCCACACATCTTTGATGGCAGAGGCGAAAGAGAATAGACAGGTTGGGGGAAAGCCTGTAAACGTGCAAATAGCTACGCGCAGGTTCTGCGCTCAGAAGGCGGCTATGGGCCAACTAGCATACCCATCTCACTCGGAGGTACAGACCTCATGCCGCGGACAATGTGATAGGTCTAGTGATGGATTGCTGCTCCGTGTTGAAGAAACTGGCCCTGCGCAATGCACGTAACACTTGCTCAAACAGATCTGGAGCTCAATTCATATTTGCTGATACTTTTTGAACCATAACAGCAATTCTATTGATGTCAGCGAAATACACGTGTGGCTGGTAGGCTACATACACACTCTACCAACGTGGAAAAAAGTTCCCATCCTGCCGGGATCGCCTGGCAAAACTGCTGATGCTACAGCAGGACTCAATCCATGTCCCTAGTATAGAAATAGCTCAGTATATGTAGAAACAATTGACATTACCCAAAATGGCTCCTAAATCCAATCAAACAGCCATCATCATCTGAGGATGCGCAAGATCCACCGCTGGCAAAGTCGGTGCGAAATACAGTAGGGCTCGTAAGAAGCTGTTAAGACCTCGACTAGTAATGGCAACAGCGGCACTTCGAAGGGCAACACAAACGACGCGGAACTCAAGCTATGCAAAAAGGTTGTCTTGAAGTCGTCGGCAGCAACACATGCCACGTCAAGGTGGACGGCCATCGCAGGTGAACAAAGCTGGACTCGGCGGCCGAAATGATATTGCGAGGTTCAGTCAGGGACGATCTGCATTTTCAACAAGTTAACCACGTCCAAGTGAATTAAAATATGCAGAACCTGCTGGAGGCTCTCAACAGCCCAATACAAGAGGTCCCCGTGGTTCTCGCTGCGAATGGGACACAGATTACAACTCGCGGGAAAGCATTTCGAGCAACGGCGGCCACAGCCAGCAAGGAACATCTTCGACACACGTGGCGAGATTCGCACAGAGAAATTTTGGCGTAGCCGCATGGTACTTTCTCAAAGTGTGAATCGTCTCATACTGGTAGTACTGCCGTGCAGCTGGCACAATCCTAGTTGTTTTCAGGGAAAGGCAAAAGAAACAGCAGAGACACACTCAAATAAGCGACCAATTTATGGCTTTTCAGGGAGGGGGGAGCTCCGTAGGTCCTACCAATGGTTGCTTTGGAGCTCGGGGGGCTTGAACAAAGCTTCACGAGCGTGGTATTGGTTGAGTTGAACAGGAGTATGCTGGTGCTTCGACACGCCTTGTCAGACTATCTACTGACCATCTGTCAAAACCAAGACGCTTCGATCTTCTCAATATGTTCTAACGAAAAGCTCAACCGCCAGTTCCACGAGCCACTTGTAGACCGTTGCTCCCTATTACGGTTTTGAAATTGCTCGCCCACGCACAGTACAGCTTCATCCGACTTGGGCCGAGGGCAATGTACACGGATGGAGCATTTGCAGCCTCTCAACATAAGCAGCCTGTCTGCTTAGAAAGACATGTATCAGAACCTGGCAGTACTTAGCCTTTTAATACATTTTCATCTTCACTCTGCATAGGATATTCCAGCTACAAATCTACTGAATAAAAGCCCATAAGAGACTTCACTACCCAGACCTTGTTCGATTCCAACTCCTATCTCTTTTCAGTCGTCATTCCACACGAGTTATTACACTCGTTCTATTAAAAACAGCGCATGTATAACATTCATGTCAGCCGACGTCCAGAGGGCAGGCTCCTGCATTGTCCCTGAGTTATCATCTGCCAGCCACGCAGATAGCCTTCTCTCACAACTATAAGCAATAGAAACACTCGCAGCTTGCGATTTGGGGCCTTGTGAATATATTATTAGACCAGCGTAATATGCTTGTCCACGGGTGCTCATGAGACACCAGCAGCTGCTCAATACAGACATGGCCTAGGTTCCTGGATTGGTCGGAGGCAGTAGCTGCGAACGTGATGAAGAGCCACCAGGAGTAAATTCAAAAGAGTAAAAGAGCTTCTGACAGGTCGCAATTAGCCATGGAAGTTGTATATCAAGCTCCATGCCTGTGGCAGGGGTTGAGTGATTTGTTGAAAGAATGACTTTTGCCGCTGAGATGGCGAAGCTCAGTGGGTGGCATGCAATTTCGTCTTTATTCAGTGTCCTCGACTTCGGAGGTGCAATTGAATTTGAAAAGAATTGCTGAGTGGTAGGGACAGGCATTTGGATAGTCTCTATATGAGTAAGCAAAGAAAGACGGCTTTTCTGAGTCGCAATAAGGAAACTTCCTGAATCTAGAGCCGATTATAACCATTTGGGACTTCTTCCATGCTATCTGGGACCCTCAACCCAAGTCGGAAGTGAACCCGCAAAGGACCCATTATTGAGTCTACATCCATGCAATTGACATCGTCTTCGCCTGAAGCAAAAGCCGGCTGAATCAAGGCCAGGTCCGGGAGTGCTTTTCAATCCCCACGGCCAGACGATCAGACTTAGGTCCAATCTTAGTCCTAGGGAGTGCAGGACGAGTCTGTGAAAATGAAGCTTCCGAAGAAGGTTATAGCTCTCAGGTTTATAGAAATGATTATTGTCGCATTGTTGTCTGCTTAGTAGTGACGACACACGTAGACGTTGATGTGAATGATGTCTTCTACTTGATGCTGTGGGGGCATTTCGAGATACTCAGCTTCATAGGTAAAGAGTAACCCAATTTTAGAAGTACTAAGAAGTAGGCTTATGAAAGATTTCAGGAAGCATCGAAGGTAAAAAGAGCCTTTACACTTACGTCAACAAGGGATGTTTCTTCCAGAGTACGGCAGGTAACAACTGGTAAGATATATCTCAGGGGAATACAATTACCGTCAAGAGATTTCAGGTGGAACGGTAGTCCAATTTATATGGCATATATCCTTGTCTGTGAGAGATTGTGATCCAGGCTCGTGATGAGTGATGATTTTTGCTTGTCATACGAGGTCGAAAGACAGACTGTTTCGCATGAATTAGCTATTCTCTTTCTTAAGTTAAGTGAAAGACCTTGGTCGACTTCTTACGTCTCAGTTGAGGCTGCGTAACTGGTAGATTGGGGAACTGAGAAAGCAGAAAGAATTGGCATACTTCTTCTTGCCTCCCCGTCAACTTTTTCATCATTTCATTTCCAGCATCTCAATTCCAAGGCTAACAAAATCCTCCAATCATGTCATTCATCATCCAGCTAAGTTTTTGAGCTGAAGATTACTCACATAATGATCATTAACTCAACGGACCTGTGCTTCGTTCCTGAGGACCTCTACACCGCCGAGTCCTTCGGTGCTTGAGTGCGCCTCAAGCTGGTCAAAGATTTTGGGGTCTGAAGGTATGCTTAGCCTCATCTTCTTTTCTATAGCCCGTTTCTCCAATGCCTGAAGTTCCCTAAAGCCTTCCATCTCAGCGGTTATGCTCATAAGGTTCATAGCTAATTATATTCACAAAGTTTAAATGATGCTCTCGTTGACAGGATATGTCAAGCGTTCTTCTATCGCAATCTGAGATGCGTCTACAGACTTAACTATGATCATCGGGGGAGATTCGCCATGGAATCAATAAGCTGGGCACACAAACGCTGAAAACAAGCTTTCATTGATCGATGGGCAGCCCGGAAATGGTTTCAGTCGGAGGTAAACGATGTTCAACAGTTCTACCGAGACCGTCAATCTTTTTGCGTTTTGGTTGGTTTTCATAATGGACTCTTTCCTGTGTCTCTGAAAGTCAGGCAGGTCTCAACAGCCCAAAAGCCTCACAGAGTCTTCTTCCCAAGCCAGGGGCCCGTTTCCGGGAACATTCTGGCCAATTTATGGCTGCAGGAGCGCCAAAGCCCGATTTCATGTCTGATGCAATGCCTCTAGCCAGTACGGGGCAACTACTTCCGTTCACTTGCAGTCTCCGATTTCCATCCTCGGGCGGGCGATGGACCCATATCTGCCTCCCAGTTGGTGTGATTTCAACAGCTTTCTGTTCGTCTATTTGCTTCTCAATGGCTGCTCCAATCCTCCCGCTTTTGAGTCCAGATCAAGTTGTCTCCAAGACTCATATTTTCGTTCATCAACACCTCTTCCGCGGAGACATTTCTAGGTGCTCTCGTCACTTGGATATCAAAGGCAAATGCTGTGCTGTGGATACCCGTTGTGCTTTGAAAGCAGTTCCAGAGGATAGATACAGATGAGGGGCTTATAAAGCTCTTGTGAAACTGCGCATTAGTGTGGAACCGCTACTCATAGGGCTCCTTATCGCCAGCCCATGCCCTCTCATGGCTAGCGATGACCGAGATCACCGAGATTTCGATTACAAGGACCATATGAGGTCATACGAGACGGATTCCCAGGGTCGCTCCGGAAGAGAAGCCTTGCAGACCAGACAACTAGAATACACATCATCATCAACAGCAATGTTACTGAGAGCTCGGTTACAGTAAAGCCGGGGTAAAACACACCTAGGCTTTGATGAACGTGGCTGAATTCCAGAGTCCGTAAGTTTGAAGCATCTGAGGCTTGCTAAGAAGTCCGACATAATGCCGTGCAGTGGTCGAAGCTTCTACTCAGGCAACTGCAAGTTCTTCTTCATCCCTGGCTCCACTAACAACAGCCTGCTTACTTGACTGCTTTCTACGGTAAGGCTTGAGAGATTACGAAGAGAATGGGACTTAGATGAACTTGTAGGCCCCCGTAATCCTCTAATAAGTACTGCACGGTCGAGTCAGGACAGCGTTCAAGCTTTCGAAGCCGGACGGCTGTTGCATTCGGCTGGGACTCCAGCTAAGTGGCAGCAGCAGTAGTCACCGCGACGTATTGTGGTGGAATCAGGGCCCGAACTGTATGAATGGGGAACAAAGTCCGGTTGCTCAAGACTGAGTTGGGGACATTCGCTTGATCGCTGGGTAATGCTGCACAAAGAGGGTGTAGTGAGCCCTCCCTACGTTTTGTCTCTTCTTGGGAACTCTTGAGACCTGCGGCTGGGCCTGGTGTCGCATGAAGACAGGGTTGCTGATGTTGGACAAATATCGGCAACGCTTGGGGATGGGTATGAGTACAGAGTTGGATACTCGGCGCTGCTCCCAATGAAGGTTCGATTTCGCAGTGTCCGATCATCATCGTCGGGAGCGAAGCCCGCTAGGCGTAAGCGACGGTAACGTATGCCATGTTGCGGCATCATCGTCAAGCCATCGATACAGCACACATCCCGTGACACATGCGTCTTCCAGTTGCAAAGCTTCTGCCATGGGTCGTCTATCGAGACGGTCACGACGGGGAGTGGTTGAGAGGCGTCCAGCAGGGAATCAGACTGGAGAAGTCATGGTATGAAGACGCCGCTCTTGGGATAGTCTGAGTGGTTGGCAGCGTGGGCAGCATTGGTTGAGTTGAGTTGGAACGTGATGATGCTGTGACGAAGCAAGAGTAAGAGCAGATGTGCAATCAGAGGAGTCAAAGGTGACCGTCTTGGAGACAGAAGTGGAGGTCGAGGTGCTTGGGCTTTCCAAGTACCTACCGGGTGGGAAGGTGACCTTGATGGTGCGTCAAGATTGAGGTCTGTTTTGGAAGTTGGAAAACACCTTGGTGGCTGCACCTCCTCTAGTGTCAGAGCGCTGCGAGTTCGAATTTGTGAGAAGTGACGCAGGCGATTTTCCAAGTCAGGTCTGAAGGGTAGCGAGTAGCATCTTCACCGATTCGCCCACGGACACATGCTGGATGCTGGGGAGAATGTTGGGCGAAAATGAAAAAAATATGTTCTGCGGCGGGATAATTCAGCAGGAGCGATCCTGGTGGTAGTGGAAGACAGAGGAGTCTGTGAACAATTGGGTGAATTGAATGCATCTCCGTCTTTTGTGGAGTCTGGACAGTTTGGTGGTGGGAAAATGGGGAGCCGCCTACGGTGGTGGCCGTCGCAAAAGGCAGAACTCAAGCTCAGCCAGCAAGAAATTTGGAACTGAGAAATGGGAAGGGAAAGACATATGAGATGTGGAGGGACACGGGCAATGTGCGTCGTCGCCAGTCGTCGCGCGTTGTTGGCAGACAATCTGCTCAAGTGGGATGCAAGAGGGTGTGATTGAGCAGCCCGAGTCCGACGCGGTTACGCTCACAGGTGGTGGCCCACTTAAAAATCACGGTGACGGTGCCGCGGAACAGGTTCCGCGATTTGGCCCGTGCACTGGACGCGTCTTCCCGTCTTCTTTTTTTTTTCCCCCTTTTTTCTCCGGACGGTCTGATTCCTACGAAAACCCCACGAGCAGGTCGAAAAATAAGTGGTGCGACCCGGGAGACGGCTTCGCTACCCGCTAGGGATGTGCAGCCTGCCCGGACGGCAATGGTGGTTCTCGGCTTAGCGGCGCGGGTGAGAAAAGTCGCCAATCCGGCGAAGCACTGTCTGGCGCCGACGCGTCGCGAGTTGTTTCCCAACATCTCCACGGTTGAGCGCAGTCCCTCCGTCCGTTGACCGTGGCCTGTTTCTGCGCAATTTGCTTCCATCGTCGCCATATTAACTGATGTGCAATTGCCGACATGGCTGACGCCCCAACCAACACCTTACCCTCGGCTGCAGTGGAGCACATGCTGCTACGTTGTGGGCTTCGTGGACGAATATGTCCCAGGGGACTGTAAGTCGATAAACCATCGCCAAGTCATTTGCCCAGGTTCTTCGTCCGCCCTCTCGCCAACCACCATGCATTCACAGTCCTATTCCCCGTCGCATTGTCCCATACCCTACCCTACTTTGGTCAGCACACAGCTGCATCACAGCACATACGACCATACCCACTGGAGAACTCGGGATCCCGTCCGCTCTCCCATAGATAAGCCAGTGAGGGCTGGAGTAGTAGTCGGGTCGGTGACGACCGGCGAATGCCCGGTGTTGTATGTCTATTTTTTGCAGTTTATCGTGTGATGGTCGTCACTCCGCACGTAGTTCATTTATGCTTTCCAGAGCGTGAAATGTTTCTGGAAAGCTGAGGAAGTTATCTATAGCGTCACCCTAATCAACGGCATGCATTCAAAAGAGCAATGTTTGGGTGAGGTTTCCTCTCAGCATCTCGCACATCAAACAACTGTGCTTCCCCGCGGGTGAAGCTGTAATATTCTGGCCAACCGATCGTCATCCCTCTCCGTCAGTCTTCAAGGAGCTGAAAAGGAGATGCAACGACTTTGCCCACGTACACTCTAGCTTCTTTGCGCATCGTGATGGAGCAGTTATTCAAAGTGCTGCCGCACCCCGTGCTGCCATGCGATTATATGAAGGGCATCTCGTCAGTGATGAAAGAATGCCCGCACCGCCGTCGCCCGGACCCAGCACGGAGCGACAAGCTCAACATCTGAATTATTCTGCAACTTTCCCATGCACTTTTCTGGGATTCCAGGGTGACTCATAAGTATCTTGAAAGATTATCATTGTCTGATTTACGGTCATCTGCCTCAGCCGGCAAAACTAGTCAGATGAGGGCATAGATTTCTGTCCCAGCCTTCGCAAACCCATCATCAGGGCCGTTCCCGTGTTGGCGACGGTAACACACTTCATAAGAGGGATGTGTCTCCGACATGGCTTTGAGCCAAGACAGGTTCAGCTTTATGCACTGGTCGAGAAGCGCAACAGCAAGTCCGTCTCAAGTCATCGCAGCCAAGACCTGGCTTACCTTGGCCCTCTCTTACATGCCACGCCAACAGCGATACTTGTGGTTCACCCACCGCTTGCTAGCATTGCGGCAACCCGATTCTGTTTTGCACATGGCGTTAAGCGGATGAGATCCCTTCCTGTTCACTCACAGCCCTTGGCAATCTTCGGGGTGGGTTGCTGATGAGCAAATTTCACCTTTCCGCGTTTCATTCTGGTTGAATCCTCACAGAGAGAGCATCAAGTTCTGACTATTTTCTCATATTATTCACGCAATATATAAATTTCAGCCTCTTGCTTCCGTCATGAAAATCTGGGTTGTAGCAGTTGTATGAGTTGTGGTCAGCTGCATTCCGATGAGCAGCAAGATTCGGACAAATTGGCGCAGTTGTGTCATGCAGCTGAACTCTCGGTCTTCAGATAGTGAATATCACAAGCCACCTCACAAGACGCCGCCAATTTCCATCCCAAATTCCTTGGTCAGCGCTACTGCGAGCTCCTTGGCGATCTAGACCGCCTCCATTTCAAATAGCTGATGTGGAAGAGGGCTAAACCAGCAGACTCCGTGTTCATGCATTTTGCTCACAGAGATCGGCACTTTGCACAAATGATAGAGCCGGACGCCGTATGCGGCACCGTTGGATTCGCGGGACCAAATTCCTTACCAAAAAGGGGCACCCCATTGCCCCGGCAGTTATTCAAACCTCCAGGCTCGGGATATACCCCGACACTCGCAGTCATTTCAGGCGCAAAATGACTCGTTCTGGGCGCGCGTTGGATGAATGCATACAAGAATCACTATCAGTAGCGGGAGTAATGCCGATGTCTGCTTCCGTGCACGAACGCCGCAATGACCGACACGAGAAGCCCACTCTCCCAACCAATATCTCCTGTCTGAGCATGATTCTAGCGACCATTGACGGGATTCTTGAGGCACCCTACGTGCCTTTGAGTCATCCATGAGACGGGATAAAACTTGAGGGGGCAGCATGGCGCAGCGGGTCGCGTTCTGAGGAAAGTGCTGGTGCCAGCTCTTTCAAGTCGCGAGTCGTGAGGCTCCGCGACAACAACAAGCTTGAGAGTGAGCTCTGGACCCATTTGAGTCTCTGTCAACACCAAGAATCTATATCTCTCTTCAGGATGCGGACAAATGTATTCGACTTGCCTAAAATGCGGGAATACCGCCCTTTGATCCCGGTTGCATTGAAGAGCACGCCCTTGCATCTCGAACTCTGTCTAGCGGGTTGACATCAGCATCATTTTCTGGCTTAGCTTCCCGTTGCACAGTCACGTCTGAGAGCCTCGATTGGCACCAACAGCTTCCATTTACAACATGTGCCTTAAATTCCGCATCCGATGTAAAGGCACAGGGGCACTTCAGCCATGAAATGCAGCGGTCTTGGCTCTTTGACCGACACTGTCTTCAATATACTCTGATCAGGAGTAGCAATCAGACCACCAGTCGATCAGACGTGACAGACTGGGGGGATTGGCTCGTTGGGAAACGGCTGGCAGAGATATGGTTCTTAGAGTGTTCACGCACGGGACAGATCGCGCTGTCTTCCCGTGGAGAGTATTGCCGCGCGTTTAGACAGGGTCGTGATGGCAAGGAACATATATTCACCCAAAAGCCAAGGGGTGCGGTTGAGCATCTCGGTACTGTCTGTTGACGCCGTGCCTCCACCGGGCTGTGTGTTGAGGGCGTCAGGCAGGTCAATGAGTTCTGTTGTTTCCAGCAAGTTTGGGCGCTTGGCGAATAGAAGAAATGCGCAGATATAATCATTAGAACCGTCGGTAGCCTCGATGCACATGTACCACCAAAGGGTGATTGTGGAACGCCACCGACGGCGGGGCCAAGCCGGCTGCTGTCTTCCAGAGGTTCGTGTAGCGGCCGACCTCTACCCACTCCAGGGTGATTTTGAAGCTGTCGGTCCTACAGCTTTGTTCCAGCTTCCATTAGTTAGCAGACGACAAATCACATCGCTGCGTACCTTTAACTCGGGGCTAGGCGTTACAGTAAAGCCCACAGCCAGGGCCTAAGGCTAGCAAAGGAGAGGATGATAGATCTATTCACATAAGATGACTGGTGACAGTTGCTTCCCATCTCCCAGCTTTTTGGCATCTTCGACAGGTTCCTTCGTAAACTTCCGAAAAAGATGAAGACGGAGTCACCATCCTCGTCGTCTGCAGAGGCAATCTAGATATCGCTCCAAGATTCGGAATGCTTGCTTCTTAAGTCTTTCAAGTTAGTGACATGCTCCGTACGACCAGCGGGCCACGACGGATCAGTATGTCCAGCATTCGCAGTGGTTTCGCTGCTGCTATTAGCTCTGGAGCCTGAGCTTTCCGAGTTTGACTTGAGGAATACTTGAGCTTTGGTCGGCAAGTTGAGAGCCTTTGGCGAGTTGTAAGGTCGTCTGGGATGCCAGGGAGAAGAGGGGCCGTGGGCAAATGGACTCCCTACCTACGGTTGGCTTTAGGGCTTTCAGCCAGGCGTATGGAAAGGCTCAAGTAATGTTGACGAATAGACAGGAATATGATTGAGACTAGCAGGGAACCCGGGCGTAAGGCAAAGTGATTCATGGTGAGAGCCTCTTTCAAACGTGCACGGTTTACTTTAGTGTGTCTTCAGATGGTTTCCGCTACAGACTCGTTGTTTGGGGCGACTGACACGATACTTTGAACGAGTTTCTATCCATCGATCGTCTCGTTCGGTGCGTCAACCGCGTCAGATTTGGAGATAGGGGACGGACGGCTGGGGGGCGGGGGACATTGTGATGTTTGATTCGTAAGGTAGGGGACTTTCCTCTCTGAGAGGCACGTGCCTTACAGGGGATGCCCGGGTGGCTAAGAACCACTGCACGCCCCTCCGCAGGTACCTTTGCACGCTTTGGTACGTTCCCGCAACCTTAACAGCCGCACCTGCCCAGGGCACTTGCGTGAAGTGGCTTGATTAATCTAGCTATGAGCGCCAGGCGTAGCTAGCTATAAAGTAGTGTAGCTGATCCCTTATGTAAAAGTGGGATTTAGGCTAGGATTTAGGCTTTAAGCCTAAGTTTAGCTAACTACTATCTTATACCTCCTTTTTAGCTAATATTTCTAGTACTCTAAATAAAGCTATTCCTATCCTAAAGTAGTAATTTAATTAACTATATAGTAGTTTTATATTATTCTTATTTCTATATATTATTTCTACTTTTCTATATTATTATTATTATTTTATTTTAATTCTAAAATACTTCTTAACTTTTTTTAGTTTTTATATAGCTAATTAATATTATAACTACTACTTAAGTTATCTTTATAAAAATAATTAGATAGCTATTTAATATAGTTAGTATTTTTTTTTTTTAATTTAAATTAAGTTTCTAAACTAATAACTTAGAAGTTTACTATTTAAAACTTCTTTATAGAGTTAACTTTTAATTTAAATAAGTTTAAAAACTATTTACTTTAGTTTAATCTTAGATTTTATATTCTAAATAACTCTCTCTCTTTAAAAATAGTAATTTTTAAGTTATTAATTAACTTTATAATACCTCTCCTCTAATTTATTAATTATATTAAGTTAAGTATTAAATATAATAGTTTTTAATTAATATTATTTTAAAGATTAATCTTTTTATAATATTTTTAAAACTTAGTTAATTAATTTTTTACTTTTTTAAATTTTAAACTTATATTAATTTTATCTAAATCTAAAGTTAATTAATTTTTATTAGTTAAACTTAGTATAGTTATAATTTAGAGAAATATTAACTAAAATATCTAACTTAATAATAAACTTATAACTTAGTAAAATTATAGTTTTTAATTACTTTTTAAGCTTTTATTATTAAATAACTTCTTATATAAAAGACTTTTATAGTTAGTAATTTAACTATTAAATAGAGCGAATTAAGGTGATTAAAATAATATAAAGTTTAATTATAAAAGTTAATTAGTTAATAAAATATAAAGGAATAAAGTTATTATATATAAAAGAAATAGATAAATAAAAAAGACTTAATTAAGATTAAGTTTTAAGATATTATCCTTAAATTAAAACTTATTATTAGTTATAAGTAGTTTAAATAAACTTAGTATTCTAATAAAGTTATAATATTTCTCTACTATTAATAGTTTAGTAAAGCTATTAGTAACTATTTTATAAGTTAAGATATAATTAATCTTAAAATCCTTATTATTAATATTATTAATAATTTAGTAATACTTAATCTTAATATAATATAGTTTAAATAACTATTTACTTAATAAATAATTATTAAAAGTATTTATAAAATCTATATATATTTAGAGGGGTAATTAAATAGAGATATTTATCTTTTTAAAAAGATCTATAATATATAGTAAAGCTTTCCCTCTAAGTATTAGATTTATCTATTTAGCTTTATAAGTTAATATAGTTATAAATAATTATAATACTAATTTCTAAATAATTAGTACTCCTCTATATATAACTATATAACTAGCTATTAATTTACTTATTTTTTTATAATTAAACTAGCTAATATTACAGAATACTAATAATTTAAAGTTATTAATAAAGTATCTTAAACTACTAAAGTAGAATACTAGTTATTATAAGCTATAGAGATATCTCTATATTAATCTTAATAGTTTATTATACTTTTTAGAAGTATATTATTAATCTTTAGTAGCCTTATTTATAAGTATTATAATATCTAGTTATATATTATTTATAATCTATTATAACTTACTTAGATCGCTTTAATATTTATATATCTTAGTAAATATTTTATATTATTCTATAATCTTTAATAGCTAAATATTACTAAAATAATAAAGTATTTAATTATATTTAGTAATACCTTTCTCTATTAGTATATTATTAATATACTTAACCTATAAGATCTAAAGTTATCTTATTTTATAGTAGTAAATAATCTTAAACCTAAAGAATTATTATACCTCACTTAAATCCTTAATCTAAAAGAAGTTATATAAGTTATCTTTAAAGTTATTAACTTACTTAATATTAAGTGCTATAATAAATATATTATTAATATAAAGTAATATTATAATACTATCCTTATTAATAAGAATATAAAGTTCTTTTAGTAGTAAATAGAACTTTAATTATTTAAAGATAGTAATAATTTACTTATATTAGAGAAAAGGAGATTCTCTTAATTTATAGAGAGCTTTTTTTAATCTATAGAACTAGTTAGATCTATTATTAAACCTATAAAGTTAAATAATAAAAATATCTTAATCTCTTATAAAGGTATTTAAGAAAGCTATAACTATATTAACTTAGTAAAGTTCTAAATCTTTAAGTATTATAATTAGTAAAAAAACTTATAAAGTAATAAGATTAATAATAATAATATAAACTATCTTATTATCTTTATTTTAAAAATTATTATAAATAACTTATTTTATTTTAACTCTATTAAGTCTTCTATCTATAGTAACCTTCTTATTATATACTTATTTACTTAAGAGATATTTAAAACTATTTAGAAGCTCTTTAAACTACTAGTAATTTATCTCTTATAAGCTATTAACCTAAATCTTTATAATATTAAAAATAGCTAATTTTAGAGGTCCTTTTTCTATTACCTCCTATTTCTTAAAAGTTATAAGTAAGTAAATCTCTAAACTAAAAGTTTATAATAAGTTAGATACTAAAAAAGTAAAAATAACTAATTCTTAGTTTATTTTATTATTAATTAAGTTAATCTCTATAGCTTTTATCTTACTAAATTCCCTATTAAACTTCTTTATATTATATAATACTTAGGTTTTAAATATTTAAGTTATTTAATTAGAAGAAGAAATAGTTACTCTTAGTAATCTTATAAAGGTAAAACCTCTATTACTACTTCTTATTCTTCTCCTTAGTTTTCTTTATATTAAGAGAAAAGTTTAGAGTAAAATATTAAGAGAACTTTACTATTATAAAGTATTAAGTAGTAATTATTATTTCTAAGGAGTAATTAAAGATCTCTACTTTAAAGGAGTAATAAAAGAATATTACTTTAGAGGAGTAATAAGAGAATATTATTATAAAGAAAAAACTTCTTTTAATATTAATTATATTTATATATTTATAATATTAATATTTAGTACTAATAAGTATAGTTTTAGATCTAAAGTTAGTAAACTACTCCTCTTTCTATTAACTTCTTCTTATTCTTAAAGAAGTTTATTTTTTTATTCTTATTTATTATTACTCTCTAAATCTTAAGCTTCTTCTAAGTATAAATTACTTAATTCCTCTTATTATTAATCTTATTTAGTAGAATAATAATAATAATAAAACCTAATATTTATAGTATAAAGCTAAAACTTAGCTTTATATATTACTATTAGTAATTTATTACTATATTTATAAGTCTTTAGTTTAACTTCTTCTCTTAGCTATAAATTATTAAATTTAACTAAGAAAAGCTCTCTTTTATTTTCTTTAAATATTATATTTCTTACTTATTAAATACTATTAATCTTTTTAATAAGAATATAGAAGATATTATTATAGAAACTATTATATTCTATAAATCTTTTAAATTTAGTTTTAAGTTTTATTTTCTACTTTTTTATATATAGATAGCTATCTAAGTAAATATAGATATAAGTTTAATAGCTTTAATAATAGAAGTAGTATATATATAGTTTTCTTATAATAAGAGATATATTAAAAATATTTATTAGTTTCTTATAAGGATTAATATTACCCTTATTATTAAATAGTAAATTTCTAACTTCTATAAAAATCTTTATTAACTAAAGCTAAAAAGACTTAAAAAAGCTAGCTTTTATATATATTACTTATACTTTTTACTATATAGCCTTATTAAAGCTTTCTACTTCTTTATTCTATTAATAAGAGTAAGAAACTACTATCTCTAAATAGAAACTTTATTTTTAAGTAAAAAGTTTTATTACTTTAAGAAAAGCTATATTATTATCTATAATAACCTCAGAGAAATAAATAATACTATTTATTACTATAATTTTCTTTAGGAACTAACTTTATAGCTAAATAGCTATTTCTTTCTTTAATTTAAATACTTAAAACTATTTATAAGTTAAAAAAGTTTCTATAATATAGAGACTATAAGTAATACTTCTAAAACTTTATAATATTAGTTCTAAGAAGTTAATTTAAAACTTTTAGAAAACTTAGGTTAGTAGTTCTTATTATTTATTATTAAGTTACTATATTAACTTTACTATAAAGTAGATATAACACTTATATCTTATAAGAAGTACTCTAAAGAGGTTTATATTAATATCTCTTATAGTAGTAATAATTACTTCTTTAGATAGATACTCTAAATAAATATAAAAAGTTTAATAATCTAACCTAAGAGAGCTAAATTTATTACTCTAATTAGAAAGATATATCTAAAGCTAAGGAATTTATATATCCTATTTAAAGTAAGTAATAGTTTTAAATATATTTTTATAAACTAAAATATTATCTAAATTATTAAAATAAATACTTATTTTCTAAAGAAAACTAATACTAATAATTTATATTATATTATAAGGTTTATAAAAAATATTATATAGTTAAAAAGTAAGCTTTTTACTATTTAGTTTAGTAATAATTATTTTAGCTATACTAATAGCTTAGCTAATTTAGTCCTTTCTACTTATATAGTTTATAGTTAATCCTTAAGAGAGATCTTAAAAATCCTTAAAAATAGAGAGATTATTAAGAATATACTTACTAGTATTAATATCTAATATAAAGGAGTCTATCCTCTTAATAGAAGCTATAAATATAATATATTAGCTTAATTATACTTCTTAGCTATTATTTTCTTCTTTATTAGCTTCTTTAATAGTATTATATATAAAGAAACTATTAATCTCTATTTTAGTAGTTTAGTTAGTAGATCTATAAATAGAGAGTTTAAACTTCTATATTAGTTACTTCTTAACTCTTTATATATAGTTAACTTTATATAAATCTCTAATAAAAGATTAAAAGTTAAAATATAGACTAAATACTTTAAAGTTATTTACTAAGAATAATAAAAAAGTCCTCTTTTAAGCTTAAGCTATTAAAATATCTATATAAACCTTAGATTATTAGTTAATATCCTATTTAATACTAAAATTTCTAAAGATACTATCTTAAGTTTAACTTTCTAAAATAAATACTAAAATAGATACTTAAGTTATTAATTACTAAGTTTATAGTCTATTAATATATTTAAACTTATTATATAATAAAATATAGTACTTATAGTACTTAAAGGAGTATTTACTATACTTATTAAGGTATAAAGTTATCTTTCTATAATAGTAGCTATATATCTTATACTTATAAAGATCCTTAAGATACTTAATATTATATAAAATATAAAGATCTTATACCTTAATATTCTTAGACTTAAATATTTAAGTTTACTTTTTTATAATAAACTTCTTTTTATTTAATAAAACCTTAATACTTTAAGAAGCTTATTTATATTATTCCTTTTTACTTAAACCTTAAAGCTTTTATAAGAAATTATTATAGCTTTAAATCCTTATAATAAAGTTATTCTCTATAAAATCTACTTTAACTTAATTAAAATATCTAAAACCCTAAATAAGTCTATAAATAAGAACTATAATTAATAAACTTATATTAGAACTATTTAGTTTATTAAAAGTTAAATAAAGATTTTATATAAAATCCTTAGTATTATTATAGTTAACTTTAGTTATTCTATTCTAATTATTATAAATTTTATTTATAGCTAGCTTATTAAACTTCTAAATATATTCTTTAGTTTTAATAAAGATATAGAAAACTAAAGCTATAATAAAAAGACTATTATTAATTATTTCTTCTAAGAAATTATATTAGATCTTCTCTATAAATAATTATTTAGTAAGTATAAAACTTATAAATATTAGATTACTTAAAAAGCTTAGATCTT
The DNA here is from genome assembly GCF_013390195.1 of Colletotrichum siamense. Classification (NCBI taxonomy): domain Eukaryota; kingdom Fungi; phylum Ascomycota; class Sordariomycetes; order Glomerellales; family Glomerellaceae; genus Colletotrichum; species Colletotrichum siamense. Next base: position 290,722 of record NW_023501032.1, on the reverse strand, counting down.
TAATTATTACTACTTTATTTTCTTTAAAAACTATATCTTTATTATATCTATTTAGTATTTCTTTATTTATTAAATAGAAAAGTAATTTTATTATTTTAAAAGTATTCTTAAAATTAATCTCTTATAGTTTAAAGTTTATAGTTTTAGTTAGTTTAAAGATAGTATTATATATTAAACTTCTTAGATTTAATCCCTTATTAGCTATTTTCTATATAGCTATTTTAGCTATAAGGTTTATTATAAAAAAAAGAAAAAAGCTAAACTAAAATAATCTTTTTCTAATAGAACTAAAAAAAAATAGAGTTAAATTATTAGTTAAAAATATATTAGTTTATTTAATTAATTTAGTAGTTTAAGAGAGGTTTAAATAATAGTTATATATAATTATTAAATAGTTATTAAATAGTTATTACTATATAATTATAATAATTATTAAATAATTATTAATTTTAATAGCTTAAAAGCTAAAACGATTTTATAAATAGAGGATATATATTATATTAGTTATAATCTCTACTTAGAAGTATTACTTCTAATAGTTTAATAATTTATTAATTACTTTTTAGTAATTACTAAACTATAAAGTTAAAGTCCTAATAACTACTTAAGAATAACTTTACTATTTAGTAAATAGATTTAAGTTTTTAGAAAGTTTATAACTTATATAAAGTAGCTTAATTAATTTAGCTATAAGCGCTAAGCGTAGCTAGCTATAAAGTAGTATAGCCGATCCTTTACGTAAAGGTGGGATTTAGGCTAGGATTCGGGCCTCGGGCCTGGGCCCGGCCGACTACCGTCTCGCAGCACCTGGCACCAAGCATCCAAAGCGGGTCCAGCACATCTCAAGGGGTTGTGCAGCCTGCTTGCTTAGCGGTCTATTTACAGGGCTTCAAGCGCTAAAGGTGCGGACCCTTCAGGACCGTGCTGTGATTTTTCCCAGGAACGCGCTCAAGGTGCGGTCAATCTCCAGGTTTTGCAGCGCCGATACGTACCTTTACGGTGCACCACTGGGACCTTGCAGGGCTAGTACGGTGCATGCACCATTTACGGTGCAGACGTGTCCCAACTCCCAAGAGAGCCAACCGTACGCGGCCAACTACTAACACCTCCGCGTCCATACTTATCCTAAATTCAACGACACCGCAGCCCGTCATGCCCCCGCTGCCAAGTAAGCGGTGAAGACATGCTCGACCATTTCATGAAGGCCCTCGTTACTGACATTCGCAGTGTCTCCAGGACAATACGCTCAATTTCCGACCACGCTGGGACAACGGCAGTCAGCGACTTGACGCTCTCCAGTTCATCTTCCTTCGCATCAAGCCTGGTTTGACCGGACCTGGCCGACCCTTGCAGACACTTTACCTGTCCTTGGCACCACTCGCAAACCGATCGACGTCTCCCGCAAGCCCGCATCCAGAAGCAGGCCCATCACAATCTGTGTTCCTCGACACTGCTCCAACCCCTTTTTTTCCACTAAAAAAAACCTCAGTACTGCCACAGGCTTAGGGACAGGCCGACGGCCATAAAGAGGCTTCTTTCGCTTCTGCTTTTTGGGCAGGCAAGATGACATTGAACCGGTTCGAAGATAGATCCATGAAAGTCACAACGCAGTCAAACCATCAAGGAGATACGAGCTTAATCGAAAAGTGTGAGCGACTGAAACACGTGTCACATGTCGACCTGTAGACGAATCCCAGCTTGCTGATGTCTCTCGTAGGCTTCGAAAATATGACCGTGACTGCTGGAACCAAAGGATCACTGGTCCTGGCCCGCTCGCGGCCGTTGCCATCTCGTGCAGGACCTCGAAAGCCAAGCCCTCCGTGCCTAAGACGAATCATTTCTCATCGGATCATACAAAGACATCGGCTCTTTCGCTTAAGCCTGCGGGTGATTCCCTCAGCATCGGTCGGATGGGGACTGCTTCGAGCCCGTTTCTCTTTCCCACATCTTGAACGAGGAGCAGGAGGGGCGAACACTCCGGGGAGGTAGACCAAGTTCATTGGCGCCACGAACGACTCCAAACGTACCAACTGGTGGACGCTTCGTGCAGATTCCTGTGGGTACACCGCCAGCCGCGCGAGATTAATCCGTCTGCGAGGGCTTCCCCGATCTGCCTCAGCCGGCGTTGTGGGTCTCAAGCTGGCCTATGAAGTCATTACGCTTTTCCTTGAAGTAAGCCGGTCATGCTGGCGAAGCTCGTACTGCGGCTGTGTCTCTACGTCAATTGATCTGAACGCCAACCGCCAAGTGGATGAGATATGGGCTGACAGCCGCGCTGAGAAGATTTTGAGCACGGCCAAGGATGGCAACGTCGAGGAAGAGGTACTTCCAGATTCCCTCCCCGCGGTGATTCATCTGTGGATGCACAAATGTGAAATGACGGAATTGCTCACTGGGCGATCTCCCTAAGCGTCTCAAAAGTATGGAAAAGAGATTGCTCATGGTTGCCACAGACTTACTTTTCCTTGTGATGGTGGCAACAGCGAGTTTGAGAACGATGAATCAGCATTGCTTTTCGACGTCTCTCCTGCATTACGCGATAGGAACCGTCGCAGGCTAGTCATTGAATCTGGGGGGAATGTTGGAGCTGCCGGTGTCGCCAGAGCCTGAGGAGGGAACAGGAGATCGCTGTCAGGTTTGTCAGCATATAAGATCGTGGGGGGTGTTGTGGCCGGTATTGCCTGCTGACCGCGGTCCGTCGGGATATTGAAGAGTAACTTGGGCTGCAACGCCTCGCCTGCGTGAAGAAGCCGGGCTCAGCATCGCTATGGTGGGGGTTGGCGCCTGCTCAAAAACTCAGTGATGGGTGTTGGGAACGCGCAGGCCTTGACGATGTCGATACTCTTTCAAAGAGCGATGGTCGAGAGGGAGACGGTGACAGAAACCTGAATGAATAGCGAAGGGCCAGCATGTTGGTCTCATTCTCATGCTGTCTCGGCCACCTTCTTGCCCGTATCCGGAAGGGTCAGTATGGCTAGCAGGTCGGCGGTATGACGAGAGTCGGCGCTCCTTTTGGGAACCTTTTCAATCGAAGCTTACGAGCTGTCTGAAAGAGGCTTTGAGAGATGTCGCTTTCTGCGCTGGAGAGCCCAGGCTGGGGCACTGTAGGTGACGGAATTTGGGCCAAACTTCGTAGTTCATCACTTTCCTCACCCAGCATCTTCTCGATCCCTTCATCCATTCACTTGCCCGCTCACTTTATCTAGACTACGACTCACTTACACAACTCACCAAGGCCTCAGGCCAGTATCTGAAGCCGTTCTCTTTCATTTCAAGTCCTTCCTAAAAGAACTGACCTAAGCCAAGCTTACAGTGGCAAACAGCAAAAGCAACGATCCGTCTGAGTTCATACGTCTGTCTCGCACGGCGGCTTGAGACGTTAGATCGTGTCAGATTGTGAATAAGATCAGGATTGGTCACAAACCTTTAATACGGCCATGCTCTCTAACGCCCATGCTACCATCGCACTCTTCTTGTCTTCTTATAGTGCTCGCTGCATCTCGACTTTTATTTTATGTGTCTAATCAATTCGTACTATTGACTTATGTCGCTGGCTAGTAATGTTGATGCTGATCCTAACTTTGTGTGGAGCCTGCCCTTAAATTCCATGAGGAGTTACTATTATTTATATACTACACCCGTCTTAACACTTTTAGGCTTCTATTAAGCTATCTATAAGCTAAATATCTACCTCTACTATATAACCTTATATAATTTTTAAGCACTTAAGTATTAGTAAGTAGGAAAATACTATTTATAAGATTATTTATTAGTTTAAGTATAGGCTAGTAATAATCCTTTAGATTAAGAGCGTTATTTCTAAAGAAGTATTTACTTTATAAAAGCAGCTTATATCTATAAAGGTTTAAAGTCTACCTCTTTATAAGATATATAATAGATATATTTGATGAGATAAGAAGTTAGCTTATAAACTATATAATTTACTAAGTCTACTTCTTTTTATATTATTTATAATAAGCTTAAAAGTATATATATACCCTCTTATATAGAAAATATAGCTAAATCTACTTATTATTTATAGAATATATACCTCTAATTAAGGCGCTAATATATATTAACTAGAAAATATAAAGTAATAAAGCTATATTCTCTTAGTATAGTAAACTAAGTAATAAGAATATACTAATAAGTTAAGATATTAGTTAAAGTATAGTAGTTTTAAGACTATAATAAGTAAATATAAGCTGCTAGCCTTATATTATAAAATTTAATTAGTATTAACTATAAAAGCTAGACTAGTCCCCTCACCTTCTACTAATAACCTTAAGGTTTTATAACTTTTAGACTTAGATATTATCTTTACTTCTATGCTCTTCTATTAGTTAGTCTATTAGGATTTTAAATATTATAATAAGCCTTAACTATCTTCCTCTAGCTGCTTCTATTTTTAGTAATCTCTTCTATCTCTCTCTCCTCTACTATCTAGACGTTTATACTATAATAGATAATATCTTCTACCTTACTATATAGTCTGAATAGCTCTATTACTATTAGCTATACTCTTAATATTAGATTTACCTTTTTTAACTTATTAATATTTAAGCTTTTAAGCTATTTTAGTTATTTTAAAGAAATTTATAAAATATTTATAAATATTAAGATTTTTATTAATAGCTTTAACTATCTTTATATTAACTTTAAAGTTATATAATTTTAATATTTTATACTTATTAGCTATTTTAAGTAAGTACTTCTAAGTAAATTTAAGTAAAGTTTTCTTATTAATATAGAGAAAGTTATTATACTTATAGCTTTTAATTTTATTTCTTTTAGTTTTATAAATTAAATTATTTAAAATAGCTTTATTTAGTTTATATATAAGTATAATAAAGGGGAATAATATTATATAAAGTTATTATTTATATATAAAGATATAAGAGATAAGTTTAAAACTTTATTTAAATAGTTTAGTTTTTATACTATAGCTATAAGAGCTTTTTTACTTATAGTAGTAAGGAGTTATATTATTAAGTTTATACTTTTAAATATAGGTTTAAGCTATTATTAAGCTCTCGCTAAAAGTATTATTAGCGTTCTATATTATAGATAACGCTTTTATAAATAATAGCGTTATAAATAATATACTTATAAGTAATAGTATTATAAATAACGCTCTTACTAGTATGTTTTACTACTCTACTACTTATCTACTTACCTTCTTCTATATAGCTATAGATAAGTTAAGCTAAGCGTTAATAACTATTTATACTAAGATTTATTTATTTACTTTATTAAGATTAAATATAGGTTAAAGTGCTACTTTTAGGTTTAAAGTATAGTGAAATAAAGTATAGAATAAACTATAATACCTATTTATATAGGTTAACTAGACTGCTAATATAATTAAGTAAATATATAGCTAACTATTTACTAATAATATTTAATTTTAACTTTAAGTATTTAATTCTTTATATTACTAAATAGATAAGCTTTAGATTATCTAGTAATATATATCTAATAATATAGACTTTATACTTAATTAAAGGAATAATAAGAACTATTAATTTTATAGTAGTAGTTATTAAAGTATTTACTAAAAATAAAAATTAGCAGCTAGTATAATAATAATTTAAACTAGTAGTTTTTATATTTTTTAAGAGTAACGCTTATTTAAATAGAGTTAAATATAATAAGAATTTATCTAGTAACTAGTTTATATATTAAAAAGACTTATATAATAACTAGGTTATATATATACTTATAAGTAAGTAGGAAATCTAACTTTCTATAGTTTAGCTTTACTATCTATTAAGAGTTCTAAATATAAAGGCTATCCTAAGATGCTATTTAATATATATAGCTTTTATATATAACTCTTTATTACTATAAGTAAGCCTATAAAGATTATTATAAGTTTATAAGAATAAAAGGTATATACCTAACTATATTACTATAAGAAAGTTATTTCTATACTAAAGAAGGGGAACTTATTACTTAATATATACTACTAATATATACTACTAACTTATGCTAATAACTTAGATAAGTATATAGTAATAGAATTAGCATAGTTATAAGCTATAGTAATTCCCTACCTTCTATCTTTTATTTTTCTGCTCTACTATTACTCCTTTTTACTTATTTCTTCTTTAATAAAGGTCTCTATTATAAGTTATAAAGAATTCTTTTATGCTTACATAACTAAAGGGAATATAAAGACCTTTCTTTCTTCTATTTTAACTTAAGCTAATCTTCTTAACTATTATATTATAAAGGTAATAATAGTAATTAGCTATTAAAGCTATTTACTATACTTCTTACTAAATATCCTATTAATCTCCCTTATATTATTCTTATTCTCTAAGTTCTTAGTAATTTTATAAATCTCTACTTAACTTAATAGAAAGTTTAGTTCTAAAACTCTTCTAAAAACTTAATATATATTATAAAGAGGTATGAAATACTATATTATTATTCTTAGCTATAAAGATATAACTAAGCTATTATTAAATATATAGTAAAAAAGTCTTTCTTAAATATTTAATATTACTAGTAGTAAGAGCTATATAAATTAAATAATAGGTATATATAAGATTTATCTTAAAAAGTTTTAACTTTAAGCTATAGTATAATATAAAGCTACTTTTATTTAGTTAAGCAGCTTAAAAATCCCTTTTATGTACTTTATAAGTTAGTTATAGAGGTTATATTATAATTAGCCCTCTATATATCTCCCTATTAGAGTTATATAGTAGTTTATAAAGTATACCTCTAAGTAGTAAACTATAAAGAAAAAGGTTAGAAGAGAAAAAAGAAAGGTCTCTATTATCTCTCTTACTTTATTCTTTATTCTCTTCTATATTATTAATTATATCTCCTTACTTAAGCTATTAGTATAGATAGTATTACTACTTATAAAGCCTATATAAATATTCTTATCTTTATATAAGCCTTTTAAAGTTAGTACTTAATATTAATAAACACTCTTCTATCTAATATAAAGCTCTAGCTATTAGCTATTTAGACTAACTATATTATAACTATTATATTTAATAACTTATAACTTAGCTTTAAAGCTATATAAACTACTACTTAGATTATTTTAAAATAGAAACTAGTTTTAATATTCTTTTTTATCTATCTTATTAAATTAACAGCCTTTATATATATAATAATACTATAGCTAGCAATTTAATAATAAGGTCTATTAATAAACACTAAGGATTTATATATTATAATAATATATAAGTAGTTTAGTTAACCTATATAAGTAGGTATTATAGTTTACTTTATAATTTATTTCTTAGTATTTTAAACCTAATAGTAGTATTTTAACTTATATTTACTACTAAGTTCTAACTTAATACCCCCTAAAGAAGAATTTAAATAAAACTAAATATAACTAGTATGAGAATAAAGATATAGAGCTAAAACTACTAATATTAGTATAACTGATAACACTATACCTAATACTTAAATAATTATTCTTATAACTATTAATTATATATTAATATAACTAAAAGGAATAAAATAACTATAACTTTAGCTAATTAGAATAAAAAGTATAATTATATAAATTATTTATTATAGTAATTCCTATAATTAGCTAAAATAAATAAAAACTATATTTTAGGTTAGTTATTATAAAAAGTATATATTAGTAGAATAATAAATCCCTAAAAGTTAATAATATAGTTATTATTAACTAACGTTAATATTAAGTTAAGATTTAAAACTAAAATAATAAAAACTAATAATCTATAATAAATTTATAAACTATAACTATAATAATACTATAGATCTAGAATATCTAAATTAGATTAAGTAAAGCTATAATAATTAACTTTATAATAAAGTTTTCATAGTTAATTACTTATTATAGTGATTACTTAATTTAGTAATTACTAAATTAAGTAAAGGTTTATAAAGAAAAAGAAATTATATATATAATAGATTTTTCTACTTAGAAATTTTTTTAAATAAGTAAAATTTAATAGTATTATCTATTTAATAACTACTACTACTTATTATTACTACTTTTTACATATTATTACTACTTTTTACTTATTATTACTATTATTAGTATTATTTCTTTTATATTAGGAATAACTATTTATAGCTAGTATAAATAGTTATTATTAATTATTAGGAATTTTATTATAATAACTAATAAAATAAAAAGTTCCCTCTTTTGCTATATTATATAATATTTCTACCCTTAATAATATTACTTTAATTATATACTCTTTTATAATACTAATTAAATCTTATAATATAAAGCTAGTAGCTTTTATTTATATACCTTATATATTATAGAGATAGCTTTATAATATTTTCAGCTATAGAAAAGCTTATTTTAGCTATATACTTAAAATACTATTACTTTTATTATGTTCTAAGCTTATTCCTTATCTTAACTCTTAAGTTAATATTATTAAAGTAAATTAAGTAGACTTCTCTATAATATATTTTACTCTATTTAATATATAAGATTTTATATTATAAACCTTTATTTAAAGTAAACTTTAAGATACTAAAATTAATATTAAGTATAAAGCTAGCTTTATAATAATTAGTAAAGTACTACTTATAATATATAAAGCTGTTTATTAAGAGATATAGATATATTTACTATTAATCTTATTATTTATACTAATTTTAATAATATCTTTAGTAGAGTAGCTTAAGTAGTAAGTAAATTAAGCTAATTACTACTTTAATACTATAGGTATTACTAATAAGTATAAATAGAGATATTAGTTTAGTTAATAAAAAGCTTAAATAGTAGTATTAGTAGTACCACTATAGTTTTTGAAAATATTATAATAGATTTATCTTAGAGGGTATATATAATATAAATAGTAGAAAAAATAGCTAAGTTAATAGAAAGTATATATTTAAGTTAATAGATAGGTTAGAAGCTTAGAAAAAGTCTATTATAATATTTTAACTTTAATAACTCCTTAAAGCTAATAATATAGTTATTCTAAGACTTTTAGGCATATACTACTAAACTAAATACTAAGTAAAGTGCTTTTACTACTTTTTCCCTTATTATAAAATTAAGTAGGCTTAAAACTTCTTTTATATTAACTTAAGTTAATATTAAGTTAAGATTTAAAACTAGAATTATAAAAACTAATAATTTATACTAAATCTATAAGTATAACTATAATAATACTTTAGATCTAGAAGATTTAAATTAGTTAGAATAAAGCTATAATACCTAACTTAATTATATAGCTTTTATAGCTAATTACTTATTATAGTAACTACTTAATTAAGTAAGGGTTTATAAAGAAAAAATATATATTATATATATAATAGATCTTTCTACTAAAAATAGATTTTAAAGAAGTAAGTAATTTAAAAATCTTATCTATTTACTACTACTTATTACTACTATTATTAGTATTATTTCTTTTATTATAACGACAGGCTTATAAAGTATAGTTAATGCGTAATAGATGCTAACTTAGATTAATTAATATTAAGTTGTAGAAGGGAAAAGTTAGAAGTAGGGGTGTAGGCGTGCGAGGGCTTTATAGGCGCGCCTAGTGCGCTTACTACTAGTTATATACTTAGGTATATAACGCGCTTTAAGGTAGGTATAGCGCTAGCGTTATAATATTATCTTAATAATAACTATTTATACTAGTAATAAATAATTATTATTAAGTATAAGAAATTTTATTATAATATCTAGTAAATTAAAAAGCCTCCCCCTTTTATTATAATAAATACTATTTTTAATTTTAATAATATTACTTTAATTATATATGCTTTAAGGCCTCTAGCTATTTATTATGATTTTTACCTGCTTAGAGCGATAGACCTCTTAACTCTACGCCTCCTAATAATATACACAGCCTTTAGTTATATAATTATAACTCTCCTAACCTTAACTACACTTATATATATATAACTTCACTATCTTTAACTTCACTTTAGTAATAATATAGTTTATAATTATTTAATTACTTAATTACTAACTACTAAACTATTAACCTATCCTCTCTCTTATATATTACTTATGCTACTATTAAATATTATCTTTATTATTATTTTACTATCTACTATTAGTCTTCTTATTTAATTAGGCTAGCTAATACTTTTAGTATACCTTATATTATCTATAAATAAAGTAGTATATTAAGCTAATAAGCTTAATAGTAGCTATACTGTTATTAGTAATGCTCTCTCTATTTAGCGTAAAGTATACTTACTAATATTTAAGCCTTATTAGGCTTATACTAAGGCTTAAGTTATATCTACCTTAGTATTATAGAGGGTTTATATAAAGAAGGGCTACTCCTTAAGATAGCTAGAAATATATATAGCCTCTATATTAAAGCTATTAAGTCTTATTATCTCTATAATTATTTAGTAAATAGGGTCCCCTAGAAAGGTATTACTAAAAGCTCTATTTAATATAACCTTAATAAAGTACTTTTAATTAGGGATAGAGTATATACTAAACTTAAAGGTTTTATCTAGTATATAGATATTATTCTATATAGTAATATCTCTAGCTATATTCTTAAAAAAAGGTATACTTTATATAAGATTAATATTCTTATATTCTTTATATAGTATAAATATTATAAAGGATTTATTATAGGTTATAAAGTAAAGAAGAGGAAGAGGGAAGGGTATAAAGTTTTATATATAGTAGAGCTTTTTATATTTTTAGCTATAAGAACCTCTTATAATAACCTCTTTAGTTAAAGAGTTATCTCTATTTAGTAATATTTATAGCACTTTACTAGAAGGTTTAGTAAAGTTATTACTATAAGAGCCTTAGTAACCTCTTTAGCCTTAATATAATTAGCTTTACTATATATAGTACTATTAGCTTTACGCTATATAGCTAGCGCTATTACTATTCTATTAGTCTATTTAGCTAAAGCGTGCGTTTAACTTTATATAAAGGTTTACTTACTAGTAGGAATATATAGGGTTTCTATACTATTTTCCTTAATTAGTAGAAGGTATAAGTTAAAATACCTATATAGTGTTTCTAGAATTATGCCTGTATATAGGGTGAATTTTGCTATAGTCTTTTTGCAGGGAGGCTACGTTATAACTATAAACTTAATATATGCTTTAATACTTCTTAAAAAACTAAAGTCTTTATATTTTATTAAGAATATAAAAATATTATTAAGGATAGAATTATTAAAGTTAATTACTATAAAGTTATTTTTTATTAAACTTATTTCTAAGATTAATAACTAATTATTTAAATATTATAAAGAAAAAAGTAAAACTATTAGCTTTATATTATAAAATATAACTAGTATTAACTATATAACTTAAATTAGTCCTCCTACTTTCTATTAATACCTTTTAGGTTATATAACTACTACTAAGAGCTAGTAGTTAGAAAAGACTAAAGAGTTTATAAAAAGGTATATATTACTTAAGAGGAAGTTACTTTCTTAAGTATCTTTAAATTATAAGCTTATAAAACTTATATTAGTTATATAACTTACTTCTTTAGAAAAGCTTACTAAGAAAGCTATATAAAGTAGAAGATATATTATAAAATAAATTATTATATACTTCTTTAACTATAAGAATAGCTAAAAATACCTTATATATATATAAAAACGCTTATAAACTAGAAATATTATATAAAGATTAATTATATATAGAAAATTAGAAGTCTCTTCTTAAGAAAGAATAGTTTAAAAACTTATTCTCTATAATATAGTTAAAAAGAGTTTAATAAATACTTTTAACTTATAATATATTTAGTTAGCTTTATAAATATATAAAATATATTAATTTATATACTTTATATTTATAAATAAAAGTAGTTAACTAACTAAAAAATAAATAAAATAGAAGACTTTTCTTAAAGTATATATAAAACTTTTCCTTTTTTTATATAACTTTTTATATTTTTATAAGATTTTATTTTTCTATTTATAATATTATAATAACCTTTTTTAAAAATTATATATCTTTTTTAAATCTACTTAAGAGTTATTTTCTATTTTATAAGTTATTACTATTATATTATTTTATAATATTATATATATATATTATCTCTAAATATGAGCTAAATAAGCTATAATAATAAAAAAATAAGTTATTTAAGTTATTAATAATATTTAGGAGTTACTTAATAAGCTTAATAAGTATTTTATTTTTCTTTTTATTATTATTATTAATAAGCTTTTTTATAGTTTTTAATATTTTTAATAAAGCTTATAGAGATTTACTTTAAGAAGCTTATTCTTATAAATATTTTATAAATACTTTCTTAATATTATTTTTAATAAAGCTATTAATAATTATATTTATATTATTAATAAACTTATTTATTAGAAGCTTATTAGTAAAAAGTTTACTTTTAAAATTTTTATTTTTAGAAAGTTAGCTCTAAAGAAGTTTATTCTTAAGAATTTTACTCTTAAGAAGCTTTTATTTAAAAATCTTATTTTTAAAACTATTCTTATTATTAATAATAAACTTAATTTTATTTAGATCTCTCTCAAAGATTTATAAACTATTTTAAATTTTTAGTATTATAAAGTTTAAAGATTAATCTTCCTCTCTTTTATAAATATAAATATATTCTAAAATACCTTTTTTTTAATTAAAATAAAATAGTTAGTTTTTATAAATATAAAGTTATTAAAGAGAAGCTTAAGTTTATAAAGAGTATATTTTTTTCTTTTTTTTATAAGATTATTTACTAATTTATTTCTAAAATTAGCTTTATATACTCTTTTTAAATCTTAGAATTATTAAGATAGTAGTAATAATATACCCCTTTTATCTTAGAAGTATAAAAATAGGTTTAAATTTCTTCTTTTATATATTTATAAGCTAACTATTTTTAGATATTATATTTACTTAAGAGGGAAAAAATAGTTATAACTATAAAAATAATAAACTAAATAAAATAAAATACTTTAAGTATACTATAAGTAATAGTTTTAATAATAATTATACATATTATTATTACTTTTTAAATTTTAGTTATTATAACTTATATCTTAAGAACTATTATAATAAGTATATAATTATCCCTCTTAAAATTATTATAGAAATTAATAAACTAAATATTACTATTTATAAGCTAAAAATTACTTATATTATTATTAAAGTTAAAAAAGTTTAAGATATAAGTTTTTAATTTATAATTATTTATTTTATTTATAAATATATAGTATATTTCTAAAACTTATAATATTAAAAAACCTATATAAAATAAATATAAAAATAGTTATCTTATTTCTTAATATTATTAAACTCTTAAGGTTTATAAGTAGTTTACTATTTAAGAAATAATTACTATTTAAAAGTATTATTAAGTTATTAAAGAGGAGAAGAAAAAAACTCTTTAAATAAAAAAACTTAAGAAAAGTTTACTTTTTATAAAAGTATTTATTTTTAAAAGCTTTAAGGTTTTATTTTATTTAAAATTAAATAAAAGTCTCTAAATAAAGTATTTTCTAAATCACTTATTTCTTTAGCTTCTTATTATATTATTCCTCTATTTATAACTATTTTTTATATTATTTAGGTTTATAAGTATTATAATTTTTAATTAAATTAAAGCTATTAAATTAACTTTTTTAAAAATAATAATATTACTTTTATATTATTATCTTAAATTTATTAGTAGATTTATAAGAATAAATATATTTTAAAAAGTAATAATTAGTTTATAAATATCTTTTTAGCTATTATTTTAACTTAATAAGTTATTTCTATTAAATATTTTTAGGAGTAGTTTATTTCTTATAAGTTTATTATTAAGAAACCTTATATTAATTTATTTAATATAACTTTTTTTACTACTTTATAAGAGATCTATACTTCTTATAAACTTATTTATATTTTAATCTCTTTTATTACTAATAATCCTCTTTTTAAGTTATATTTTTTAATTTTAGCTACTTTATAAGCTAAAATCATTTTATTTATCTTGTAAAATAGAGATTTTATTACTTTTATTTAAAATATTATTTTAGTTTATATTTATTTAAGAGAAGCTATTTATTATTAGTCTATTTATATATTATATTTTATTTTTAATTATTATAACTATTTTAAAAAAAACTATCTAAATATTTATAATAAAATTAAAATATTATTAAGAGATATTAAGATTTCTATTTATAAGTAAATTACTATAGTTAAAAACTTAAAAGATTTCTTTAATATTAAATCATTCTCTAATATAGATCTTTCTTATACTATTTATAAGCTTAATAACTTATATTAAGCTTTTAAATATATTAATTTCTATAATAGTTTTAATATTTAGTAGATAACTTATTTAGCTTAAAGTTTTATAAAGTTTTTAGTTTTATAAGAAACTTTTTAAGTTTATAAATAGTTTTTTTTTAAGTTTTATATATAATAAGAGAAACTTTATTTTACTTTATAATCTTTATAAATTATTATAATTATATATATTATATCTATAAGATTTAAAAATAAATAGAAGTATTTAAATTTTATTTATATAAGATTTTTTATAAATCTATCTATAAATATCTTATTTATAAATATATAAGTTACTTAGAAACTTCTTTTTTAAGAGTTTTATTTTAACTATATATTATAAATATTAATATATTTCAAATAAATACTTATTCTCTCTTTATTACTTATAATAAGTCTAATTATGTATTAGTTATTATAGTAAATATTTTATATATTATTAAGCTTAAGTTTAATATCTTTAAATAGCTTCTAAAAAGCTACTATCTCTTTTATTATTTCTACTAAATTTAAAAGTTCTATTTTAATAGTTAATATTATAACTATTATTTATTTAGTTATTTTTTATTAAATTAATCCTTTAAATAGTATTATAAGATATCTTTATAAAGACTAATATATTATTTTAATATCTATAAATAAAGTATCTATAGCTATAAATAAGATATAGATACTTATAAGTTTACTTCTTAAAATATTAAAATAAATTATAAAATATTAAGTTTTATATAAATATTATATAATATATCTTATAGTTACTAAATACTCTTAAAATAGATTTATTAAGAAATAAAATAAAAATATTATAATAAATATAATATCTACTTTTATAAATATAGCTATATAGAGAATTAGTTTAACTATTTCTTAAAAAGTTTTTATTTCTTATAATATTATTTATTTTTTATTTTTATTAAATTTTATTTAAGAGAGAGAAGTTAATAAGTAAGTAATATTTTATAAATTAAACTTCTAAATAACTTTTTATAAATTATAAACTAAAAAGATCTTTTAAGCTTTTTAATCTTTTATAATTTACTCTTAAATACTATTTAATATTTTCTTATTCTTTAATTTTATACTCTTTCTTAATTTTATTAATAATCTTATAAACTTTATCTTTATTATTTTTATAAAATAAAATAAAAAAATTATTAATATAAAATATAATTATAACTTTTTAGTTAGAATTCTAAAAGAAATAGAAGTTTTCTTTTTAAGTTTTATAGATTAAATCTTTTAAAAAGAAAGCTAAATTTTTTATACTATAAGAGTAGTATATCTTAAAGCTTATATAAAGCTTTATCTAATTTAATAATCTATCTAATAGAGGAATCTAAATATTTTATAAGTTCTTTAATATTTTAAAATATCTTATAAATAGCTAAATCTCTTTCTTTTAGTATTTTTATATTTAAAAATATATTATATTAATATATATTATAGTTAAATTATATAATAATAATTATTATAACTTAAAAAATTTAAGAAGTAAGAGTTATAATATAAATACTTTTAAGATCTTTTAGTTAGAAATCCCTTTTTATAATAATCTAAGCTTTTATATCTATAAGATATCTATTTATATCTAGTTTATAAGTTAAGATTTATTTAAGAGAGAGAGGTTTTAAATATACTCTTAAGTAGTTTAAAATCCTCTATATTTTCAAATTAATAATCTTCTTAAACTTTTTATAATATATAGTAATAAATAATTTTTAAAACTACTTAAAAAGTTTCTTAATTTCTTTTTAAGTCTTTAAAAGTAATAATAACTAAGTATAATATATCTTATTAGATTATAATAAGAGATTAAGAAGAAACCTTAAAGTTAATTTCTTATAGATATTATCTTTTAAAAGTTTATTTAATTTAATTTTTATTATTTTATAAAATATATAGTAAAATCTTTTATTTTCTTTAATAGCTTTTTATTTCTCTAGTATAAAAGATATAAAGAAGTTATTTTATTTCTATTTATTAAATATTAAGTTTTTATCTTTTATACTAATAATATTATTAATATAAATAATAAAAATACCTTTAAGGGGCTGCTAGCCTTATATTATGGAATTTAACTAATATTAACTATAAAAGCTAGACTAGTCCCCTCGCCCTCTACTAATAACCTTTAGGTTATATAACTACTTAGATATCTTCTTTGCCTTTATACCCCTCTATTAGTTAGTTCTTTAGGACTTTAACTATTATAATAAGCTAAGTTAACTATCTTCCTCTAGCTGCCTCTATCTCTATGCTATATTTAATCTACACCTATCTTCTATTATCTCCTCTACT
Organism: Colletotrichum siamense; assembly: GCF_013390195.1. Classification (NCBI taxonomy): domain Eukaryota; kingdom Fungi; phylum Ascomycota; class Sordariomycetes; order Glomerellales; family Glomerellaceae; genus Colletotrichum; species Colletotrichum siamense. Next base: position 274,216 of record NW_023501032.1, on the reverse strand, counting down.
ATTTAGACGTCTATACTACCTTATTAAGTATAATAGCCTTAAGGCTTCTATACTATCACGCTATTTAGATAATATCTTCTACCTTACTGCGTAATCTTAATAGCCCTACTACTATTAGCTATACTCTCGCTATATATATTCACCCTTCCTAACTTACTAACATTTAAGCGCTTAAGCTACTTTAGCTATCTTAAAGAAGCTTATAAAGTATTTATAAGCGTTAGGATTATTATTAGTAGCTTTAACTATATCTATATTAATCTTAAAGCTATATAACTTTAATATATTATACTTATTAGCTATCTTAAGTAAGTATTTCTAGGTAAATTTAAATAAAGTCTTTTTATTAATATATAGAAAGTTACTATACTTAAAGTTCTTAATTTTATTTACTTTAGTTTTATAAATTAAGTTATTTAGGATAGCTTTATTTAGCTTATATATAGGTATAATAAGGGGGAAAGATATTATATAAAGTTATTATATATATAAGAGGATATAAAGAATAAACTTAAAGCTTTATTTGAAGTAGTAGTTAAGTTCTTATACTATAGCTATAAGAACCCTTTTAGCTATAGTAGTAAAAAGTTATATTATTAAGTTTATACCTTTAAGTATAAGTTTAAGCTATCGCTAAGCTCTAGCTATAAGTACTATTAGCATTCTATATTATAAACAACATACTTATAAATAATAGCATTATAAATAACGCTCTTATTATTATATTTTACTACTTTACTACCTACCTACCTACCCTCTTCTATATAGCTAAGGATAAGTTAAGCTAAGCGTTAATAACTAGTTCTACTAAGATTTATTTATTTGCTTTATTAAGATTAAGTATAAGTTAAAATACTGCTATTAGGTTTTAGTATTATGAAAAAAAGTATAGAGTGAACTATAATACCTATTTATATAGGTTAACTAGACTGCTAATAAAAATACTTTTAAGTTTATATTAAAGACTATTTTTTTTCATAAGAGTAAGTTTAAATATAAATTTTCTTTATATATAAGTACTTTATCTTTAGCTTAAAAATTCTTTTTTATATATCTTTAAAGTTAAGCTAATCCTTAAGAAGAAGTAAATTCTTATAAAAGCTATTAATATCTATTAGTTTAAAGTTTTTTATATCTTTTAATAAAAACTCTATTCTATTAGTTAATTTTAAATTCTCTTAAAATTCTAAAATATTAATAGTAATATTATTTTTAAAACCTCTATTACTTAAAGGTTCTAAAGTTTATTTAAAAGGGTTACTCCTAAATATTTAACTAATTAGTTTTAAAAACTACTTAACAATAAGAAAGCTATATTAAGCTATCTTAAGTATAATCTTTTTATTTTCTATACTTTATAGTAATTATTATATTATAATTCTTTTATTAATTATAAGATTATTCTTATTTAGAATATTAAAACTTATAAGTATATTAAAAACTAAGAGTAATTCCTCTATTTCTTTAACTATAGCTTTTATAACTATTAGTTCTAAACCTTTTTTAATATCTTTCTTTAAAAAAAACTTACTCTTATTAAAAGTAATATTTTATAAAATAATTACTCTTTTAAGTATTAGAATTTAGATTCTATAGAGATTATATATATTAAATATATACTTTATAAAATATCTAATATAGCTATATAAGACTATTTTAAACTTTTTTCTCTCTATCTCTCTTTCTCTTTCTCTCTTAAAGATATATACTTTATAACTATAAATATATATCCTTTTTTAATAAAGTTAAATTTTAAAGTTTTATAATATATTATAAATTAATACTTATATATTAAGATATTCTTTAAATTATTTCTTTTTAACTTTATTAAAAACTTCTAATTTATTAATATATAAAGATTTATATTATTAAGTTTGTAGTTATAACGCAGCCCCCCTATAAAAAAACTATAGTAAAATTCACCCTATATATAGGCATAATTCTAGAAATACTATATAGGTACTTTAACTTATACCCTCTACTAATTAAGGAAAATAGTATAGAAACCTTATATATTCCTATTAGTAGGCAAACCTCTAAATATCACTATATAAAGTTGAATATATGCTTTAGCTAAATAGACTAGTAGAATAGTAATAGCGCTAGCTGCATAGCATAAAGCTAGTAGCGCCATATATAGTAAGGCTAATTATATTAAGGCTAAAGGGGTTACTAAGGCTCTTATAGCTTAGTAATAGCTTTACTAAACTTTCTAATGAGGTGAATATTACTAAATAGAGATAACTTCTTAACTAAAGAGGTTATTATAAGAGGTTCTCACAGCTAGAAGTATAAAAAGCTCTACTATATATAAAGCTTTATACTCTTCTCTCTTCCTCTTAAATTTATAATAAATCCTTTATAATATCTATATTATATAAAGAATATAAGAATACTAACCCTATATAAAGTATACCCTTCTTTAAGAATATAGCTAAAGATATTACTATATAGAATAATATCTATATACTAAATAAAACCTTTAGGTTTAGCGTATACTTTATCCCTAATTAGAAGCGCTTTATTAAAGTTATATTAGATAGAGCTCTTAGTAATACCTCTCTAGGGGACCTTATCTACTAAGCGATTATAGCGATAAGAAGACCTAATAGCCTTAGCGTAGAGGCTATATATATCTCTAGCTATCCTAAGAAGTAGCCCTTCTTTATATAAACCCTCTATAATACTAAGGTAGATATAGCTTAGGCCCTAGTATAAGCTTAGTAGGGATTAGTGAGTACGCTTTATACTAAATAGAGAGAGCGTTACTAATAATAGCATAGATAGTAGATAGCAAAGCAGTAATAAGGATAGTGTTTAATAGCAGTATAGGTAATATATAAGAGAGAGGATAGGTTAATAGTTTAGTAGTTAGTAATTAAGTAATTAAGTAATCATAAACTATATTATTGCTGAAGTGAAGTTAAAGATAGTGAAGTTGTTAATATATATATATAAGTGCGGCTAAGGTTAGGAGAGGTAGTTAGAGAGATTATATAACTGAAGGCTGTGTGTATTATTAGGAGGTGTGAAGTTAGGAGGTTTGTCGCTCTAAGTAGGTAAAAATCATAGTGAACAGCTAGAGGCTAAGATTTATATTATATAAGAAAATATTTATAAATATTAATTTATTTTATAATTTAAATATAAATCTTATTAAGTTTAATATTTATATACTTTATATAATTATTTTTTTTCTTATTTTTTCTCTCCTACTAATTAGTTCTTTTATATAAAGAGGGGGAAACTTAATATTAATATTATTCTCTTAAACTTATTATTAATATTTAGTTATTTTTTAGATTATAATAATAGATCTATTAATATTTTATTTTAGTTTATATATAAAAGATCCTTTTTATTTAAAAACTTAATTTTTAAAAGTTTATAATATTTAGAAAACTTTATAATAAGTTTTATTTCTAAAATAAAACTTAAATAGCTTTCTTATATATTTATTTTTAATTATAAGAAGCTATAAAGTTTCTAAATAAGCTTCTAAGTAGTTAAATAGATCTTAAAAAATATATTAATAGAGATATCTATTTCTAAATTTAAATAATCCTTATAAAATAATTTTTATATTCTAAATAAATTAGTTTCTTAATATTTATTTTCTAAGTATTTTAAATTAAATACTTAAAAGCTTTCTAACTAAGATGTTTAGCTTATAAATATTAAAGATAAAAATTATCTTTTTTTATAAGCTTAAAATTATAAAATAATTACTCTTAAAAAGCTATAGCTATTAATTATATAATATTTATAACTTCTAAATAGCTTATATTAAAATAAGTTTATAATAAAAGTAAAATAGACTAATTAGAAATAAGTTTATATTTAAAGAATAAGATATTATTAATATATATAAATATTTAAAGTAAAATTTTAACTTCTTTATAATAGATTTATTAGTATATCTATTAAACTAAATATTAATATTTTTGAAAGAAAATTTTAAAATAATATTAATTTTAAAACCCTTAATATAAAAAATATTTTTAAAAATAATATCTTTTATTTATTCTCTATTAAATATATAAAAAGTTTTAGAAAAAGTTTTATATTTATTTTATAAACTATTAGAATTTAATTTCTTATAATAACTTTTTTAAGTTTTTTAAGTAGCTTATAATCTTATAAGTAGCTTATATTATTAATAATATAGTTTAAAACTATAATATTATAAACTATAGAAAGCTATCAAGAATTATTATTTTCTCTATTTATATTAAAAATAGATCTAAATCCCTCTTTAAATATCTTAAGAGTAATTAAGTTTATATATAGTAATATAAGTATAATAATAACTAAATTATTAAAATATAATATATTTTTAGTAATATATCTTTTTATTTTTATAATATTTTCTAGTTTAAGCTATTTTTTATTTATAAAACTATTATAAATTAGTTTCTACTTCTTAAAAAATATTTTAGTTTTAATATTATTTTAGATTTCTATAATAACTATTAAAACTAACTAATAAGATATTTTACTAATTAGTATAAACTTAATTCTTATATAATCTTTAAAAGATAAAATATATTATAAAGATTACTTTTTTATTAATAACTTCTTAATATAAATATTCTTTAGCTTCTTTAGGAGTATTTCTAAACTCTTAAGACTTTTTATTTTTAAATTTTAATTTTTTAAATTTAAATCTTTCTAAGATTAAGCTTAATACTTATAAACTATTAAATTCACTACTAATTACTATAAATACTCTACTAATCTTAAGTTTTTTTTAATAAAAATTTAGTTAAATAATTCTAATAAAAACTTTTTTATAATCTTCTAATTTAAGAAATAATTAAGATAATTCTTTATAAGTAATAAGATCTTAAATTATTTATTATACTTAATTAGAAGTAATTTAAACTTTAATAATTTATAAGAAGTACTTAATTATAAAAGTTCTTTAGATATTTAGAATTTTATAAGTTAATACTTAGTAATAATAATTAATCTATTAGTTATAGAAATCTTTTAAATTAATATTTAAATAAGTAGCTTTTTAAAAGATATTAAAATAGTTCTCTTTTATAATAGTCTAAATAACTAAGTTATTTTTTATAAGTTTATTTTTAAGTAATCTAATTATTATTTAAAGAGAAAATAATCTATTACTCTTATTATTTAAAATAGTTTAATTTATAGGTCTTTATAAATATATAAATATTAAAATAAGACTTATATTATTATTTAATTTAAAAATATCTAAAAAATATAACCTAAGTAGAAATAATATTTTATATTTTAAAATAAATCTAAGTAAAATATAATTCTTATTAAGCTTATTTAAAATCTAAAGCTTAATAATACTTATAAACTTCTTATTAATATTAATAAATAATTAGTTTTAAATATATCTTAAGAGTTAATCTTTAGTTTTTTAGTTATTTTATATATTAATTTCTAAAATAAATTATTATTTAATAAATATTTTATATCTAACTTAAAAGAGAGAATTTTTAAAAATAATAAGTATTAGCTTAATTAGTTTAAAAAGAAGTTAGGTATATATAAATATAAGAATAATTAAAATTTAAATAACTTTATTTTTACTTTCTTCTTACTATTAAGAGTTTACTTATTATCCCTCTTAAGTTTTATTCTTTTTTTATTTTATAAAATCCTTTTTATAAATATCTTATTTCTCTAACTAATATAATCCTTAAGAGATAAAATATTTATCTTATTAGTATTTCTGAAAATAAATATATTAAACTTATTAAGATTCACTAAATTTTAAACGTTATATATAATATAAATAACTTTAAAATAGTTAAATTAAACTAATTAGTCTTTATAAATCCTTAACTTAACTTATATACTTTTAAAATAAAAGTTTATTTTAAAAGCTTTTTTAGATAAATAAGATATTTTATAAAGTATAAAAAGTAGTTATTTATAATTAGAAGTATAAAAAGAGAAGAAAGAGACCTACTTACTCTATAAAATATTATAATAATAATAAAAAAGTAAAATTAAAGTTTTAATAAACTAAACTTATAACTACTAAGAATTAGTAATTAGAGGAAACTAAAAAGTTTATAAAAACGAATATATTACTTAGGAGGAAGTTACCTTTTTAAGTATCCTTAAATTATAAACTTATAAAGCTTATATTAGTTATATAACCTGCTTCCTTAGTAAGGCTTACTAAGGGGGCTATATAAAGCAGAAGACGTATTATAAGATAAATTATTATAACTACTTAGATATTATCTTTACTTTTATACTCTTCTATTAATTAATCTATTAAGACTTTAAATACTATAATAAGCTAAGTTAACTATTTTCTACTAGCTACCTCTATCTCTATACTATATTTAATTTAAACTTATCTTCTATTAAAGTTTCTTCTACTATTTAGATATCTATACTATAAGCTTTATTAAATATAAAAGCTTTAAAGCTTCTATACTATTATACTATTTAGATAACATCTTCTACCTTATTATATAGTTTTAATAGTTTTACTACTATTAGCTATATTCTTACTATATATACTTACTTTTTCTAACTTACTAATATTTAAGCTTTTAGGCTATTTCAGCTATCTTAAAGAAGTTTATAAAGTATTTATAAGTATTAAGATTATTATTAGTAGCTTTAACTATTACTATATTAGTCTTAAAGTAATATAACCCTAATATATTATATTTATTAGCTATTTTAAGTAAGTACTTTTAAGTAAACTTAAGTAGAGTCTTCTTAGTAATAAGAAAAAGCTACTATATTTATAGCTATTAATTTTATTCATTTTAATCTTATAAATTAAGTTATCTAAAGTAACTTTACTTAGTTTATATATAAATATAATAAAGGGGAAAGATATTATAGTTAATATATATAAAAGAGGACTTAAATAATAAGCTTAAAGCTTTATTTATAGTAGTAATTAAGTTTTTATAGTATAGTTATAACAACCCTTCTAACTATATAAAGAGTTATATTATTAAGTTTATACTTTTAAATATAGGTTTAAGCTGTTATTAAGCTTTAGCTATTAAAAGCACTATTAGTATTATATATTATAAATAATACTCTTATTAGTATATTTTACTACTTTACTACCTACCTACCTACCCTCTTCTATTAAGCATAAGTTAAGCTAAGCGTTAATAACTAGTTATACTAAGATTTATTTATTTACTTTATTAAGATTAAGTATAAGTTAAAGTACTGCTATTAGGTTTTAATATTATGAAAAAAAAGTATAGAGTAAACTATAATACTTACTTATATAGGTTAACTAGACTGCTAATATATTCTTATAATACTCTAATTATTATAGATAGGTATATAAAAAGACTTTTATTTCTATTAATTATATCACTATTAAGTATAATATTTTGAGGAAATAATATAAAGTTAAGATAAGATCTTTTTCTAAAGTTCTAAAAAAATAATATTATAATTTAGTATTAAATAATTATTATCTATTAGATTTTACTTATAGACTAATAAAGTAATAAATAAATTAAGTAAATTATTTAAACCTACTTTTATACTTAAATTAATAATAACTAAGATAATAAAGCAGTATTATTATTAATAATTTAATCTCTTTATAATTATTTAATTAAATAATAAATTTATTATACTTTTTCCTCTTTAACTAAAGTTGTTATAATCTATATATATATAAAGAACTTTAAGTTAACTTTATAATAATTAAGGCAATTATTTCTTATAATAAATTTAAAATACTTAAGAGAATATTTATATATAATATTAAAATAAATAATTATGAATAGTAACGTTTAATAAAAATTAAGGATAAAGTAATTAATTATATAAAATAGATCATACTTAAGTTTATAGTTCTAATATAGCCCTCTTATAAAGAGATTATAGTAAAATTCACCCTATATATAGGTATAATTCTAGAAACACTATATAAGTACTTTAACTTACACCTTTAACTATTTAAGGAAAATAGTATAAAGACCTTATATATTCTTATTAATAAATAGACCCTCTAAATATTACTATATAAAGTTAAATATATATCTTAGTTAAATAGACTAGTAGAATAGTAATAGCGCTAGCTATATAGCATAAAGCTAGTAATAATAGCGCTATATATAGTAAGGCTAATTATATTAAAGCTAAATAGGTTAGTAAAACTTTTATAAGTTAGTAATAGCTTTTTTAACCCTTTTAGTAAGGTAAGTACTACTATAAGAGAAATGCATTCTTAACTATAGAGGTTATATCGCTACTATATAAAAGATAACTCCTTAACTAAAGAGGTTATTAAAATAGGTTCTTATAACTAAAACTATAAAAACCCTAATATAAAGCTTTATACTTATCCTTTTTCTTCTTTATTCTTAAATTTATATTAATAACTTAGTTTTATAACTTATAATAAATTTTAAAGTTTTATAATATTTATACTATAAGAGATATATAAAAATATTAATCCTCTATAAAGTATACCTTTCTATAAATAAATAGCTAAAAGGATTACTATTTAGAATAATAATAATATACTAAATAGAGCTTTTATATTTAATAACTACTCTTTTACTAATTAGTAGTATATTATTAAAATAATTATAACTAAAGCTTTTATAAATACTTCTAAAAAAGACCTTCTTTATATTATAATTAAAGTAATAGATAATAGCTTTATATACCTCTATATAGAGGCTATATATATTTCTAGCTATTTTAAGAAGTAGCTTTTCTTTATATAAGTTCTCTATAATACTAAAGTAGAAGTAGCTTAAGCTTAAGCTTAATAAAATTTAAATATTAGTAAGTAGTCTTTATATTAATTATAAAGAGAGAGTACTACTAATAATAGTATAGCTATAAAGGTATTAACTAGCTTAATTAAATTAGAAGAATAATAGATAGTAAAGTAGTAATAAGAATAATATAAGTAGTATAAATAATATATAAGAGAGAAGATAGGTTAATAGTTTTATAGTATATAGTAATTAAGTAATTATAAACTATATTATTATAAATAAAAGCTATATATATTATTAGGAGGCGTAGAGTTAAGAGGTTTATTACTCTTAGTAAATAAATATTATTTAAAACTCTAAAAACTAAGTCCTAACTAAGTACCCCCTAAAGGAGAATTTAAGTAAAACTTAATATAAATAGCGCTATAAAAAGGATATAAAGCTAGAATTATAGATACTAGTATAACTAGTATTATTATACCTAATAATTAAATAACTATCCTTATAACTATTAATTATATATTAATATAACTAAAAGGAATAGAGTAACTATAACTTTATCTAATTAGAACAAAAAGTATAACTATATAAATTACTTATTATAGTAATTCCTATAATTAGCTAAAGCGAGTAAAAACTATATATTAGGTTAGTTACTATAGAAAGTATATATTAATAGAATAAATCCTTAAAGTTAATAATATAGTTATTATTAATTAGAGTTAATATTAAGTTAAGATTTAAAACTAAAATAATAGAAACTAATAATCTATAATAAATCTATAAATCATAACTATAATAATACTATAGATCTAGAATATCTAAATTAGATTAAGTAAAGCTATAATAATTAACTTTATAATAAAGTTGTTATAGTTAGTTACCTATTATAGTAATTACTTAATTAAGTAATTACTTAACTAAGTAAAAGTTTATAAGGAAAAAATATATTATATATATAATAGATTTTCCTACTTAGAATAAATTTTAAAGGATTAAGTAATATAATAATTCTATCTATTTAACTACTACTACTTATTATTACTACTTTTTACCTATTATTACTATTATTAGTATTATTTCTTTTATATTAAGAATAACTATTTATAGCTAGTATAAATAGTTATGCTTAATTATGAGGAATTTTATTATAATAATTAATAAAACAAAAAGTTTTCCCCTTTTACTATATTATATAATATTTCTACCCCTAATAATATTACTTTAATTATATACTCTTTTATATATTATAGTAAATAGCTAAAAGCTATAGATTATAATATATATAACTACGTATTAAGATAAAATACCTAAGTAGTAAACTTAATTATAAAAACTTAAGTTTTTTAAATCTAATTACTTTAATATAAACCTAAACTTTTATAACTTATAGAATATTATTTACTATATTATATTTCACTTATTAAACTAGTTTTATAGAGACTATATATATATAGCTTTTTTTAAGAAGATAATAAGATAGAATATAAAGTTAAAAGGATATATAATTACTAATATAATAAAAGGATTTAGAGATATTTAATTAAGTAGGAAAGCTATAATTCTAAATATAATGTATAAAAATTAAATAATAACTTAACTATCTATTATAAAAAGATAATAGATTATATTAAAACGCTAAATTATATTAACTTAAAAAGTAAACTATATATATATAAGCTAGAAAGAATAGGATAAATATAATAGAGTTATAATATAAAGGTATAGATAATAATAATAAGAGATAGAAGAAAAATATAAATAAGTATTATTTATATATACTTCGTTAAAACTTTTACTTTTATATATACTTTTAGAAATAACTATAGAGTAATAAATAAAAGACTATTTATTTAGTTAAAAATACTAAAAAATAATTAAAACTCTCTTAACTAAAGATATAAAGTATTAAGAGTTTCTAAAAGAGTATATAATTAAATTAATACTAATAGGAGTAGTAATATTATATATTATAGCTGAAGTAAAAATACAATTATTTTATTTATTATAATACTAAAGTAAGTTACTATAAAGCTAATAATTATAACTTTATATTATCCTATTAAGATGTTTTAGATCTATATAGTATTATTTATAGTTATAAGTTTAAATTAATTATATATTATTAGTTTCTATTCTTTCGTTTTAAGTCTTAAGTTCTTAACTTATTATTCCCTTTTACTTATAAAAACTATACTATTAAATTAAGGAAATATATATTTTATTAATATATACTTTATATAGCAATTAACTTAATATATGTATTCTATTCTTTTAAGCTGTTTATAAAAACTAATATAACAAGTAATTAATAAAATTATACTTTCTTATTTTTAATAGATAAAGTTATAGTTATTTTCTTCTTTTAAGTTATATTAATATATAGCTAATAAGTATAAAGTTACTTACCTCTTAATTAGGTATAGTTATATAAGTTATATTAGTAGTATTAATACTAGCACTATATATACTTTATAGCCCTAATTATATTTAGGTTTACTTAAACCCTTTCTTAAGTAGTATTTAATTGAAACTTTATAGTTTCTTAGAGATTTTAATTCCTAAAAATAGTATTTAAGTTTATTTTATATAAGCTACTTATAGATTAAACTTATAATATAAGAGATATTATTAGCTCTTCTATAATAACCTCTCAATATTTTTTAGAAAACTATTCTTATTTATTTATTTATATAGATAGTTTAACTATATTATAAATTTAGCTTACTTTACTTAGTTAAGTAATTATTTAATTAAGTAACTACTATAATAAGTAATTAACTATAAAACTTCTACTATAAGTTTATTTAATATAGCTTTATTCTATTTAATTTAGGTAGTTTAGATCTATAGTATTATTATAATTATAGCTTATAAGTTTACTATAGATTATTAGTTTCTATTATTTCAGTTTTAAATTTTAACTTAATACTAACTTTATCTAATAATAACTAGCTGATAAAACGCTTATATTTAATAAGCTAAGGTATATAAGTATTAAGTACTTAAATAACTTAAATAATTATATAATTAGTTTAAACCTACTTTTTAAACCTAGCACTTTCCTTAAGCGTGAAATTTATATTAAAATTAACGTAAATAATAGAATAAATAGAATATCTAATAATAATAAAACTACTTAATATTTAGATAAAACTTATAGTAATTTATAAAGTCCTTTAAGACCTCTAGCTATTTACTATAATTTCTACCTACTTAAAGTAATAGATATCCTAACTTTACGCCTCCTAGTAATATACAGCCTTTAGTTATATAATTATAATCTTTAATTACCTCTCTTAACCTTATCTATACTTATATATATATATATAACCCTATTAGCTTTAACCTTACTTTAGTAATAATATAGTTTATAATTACTTAATTACTATAAACTACTAAACTATAAACCTGCTCTCTCTCTTATATATTACTTATACTACTATTAAATATTATCTCTATTACTACTTTACTATCTATTATAATAACTTCTTTAGAAGTAAATTATTACTATTATTATTATCTTATTTAATTAGACTAACTAACGTCTTTATAATAGCTATATTAGTATTAAGAACGCTCTCTCTATTAGTTAGTATAAAATATACTTACTTTCTCTATATAAAGCTTATATCCTCTTTAGTACTTTTAAGTATTTTAGAAAAGAAGTCTAACTTATTAGAATAGCTAAATATAATTAAACTCTATATTAATATAGTCTAAAGTTTTTTAAAGAAGAAGTATAATATTACTATTTATAAAAACTTCTAAGAGACTTATTAATAGAGTTATTAAGATAATATACTTTAAATCTTTTTTTAATTATTTTTTAAATAAAAGCTTTTTCTTAAATATATTAAAGTTAAACTTACTCTAGATATATTATATATTATCTATAGAAATAAGAGTGCTACTTAGTTTATACTTATTATAAATCTTTTATAATATATATACTATATAAAACACTTAAGTTTAATAAGTTATAAAGTAAAAAAGAGGAAGAGGGAAGGATATAAAGCTTTCTTTATAGTAGAGCTTTTATATTTCTAGCTATAAGAACCTATTCTAATAACCTCTTTAATTAAAGAGTTATTTCTTATATAGTAGTATTTACTTTACTAAAAGGTTTAATAGAGCTATTATTAGTTAAGCTATAAAAGCTTTACTAACTTATTTAGCTTTAATATAATTAGCCCTACTATATAGCGCTACTAGCTCTATATTATATACCTAGTATTATTACTATTCTATTAATTTATTTACCTAAAGTATATATTTAACTTTATATAAAGGTTTACTTATTAGTAAGAATATATAAGGTTTCTATACTATTTTCTTTAATTAGTAGAAGGTATAAGTTGAAGTATTTATATAGTATTTCTAGATTTATACCTATATATAAGATAAATTTTACTATAGTTATCTTATAGGGGGGCTATATTATAACTATAACCTTAATATAGTTCTATAAAGGTAAAAACCTATAATAATTAAAGACATTCTATTATCTTTTTAGATAATTATACTAAATATCTAGAAATTAAAATATTAATACTAAAGATAAAGCTTTTAAGGCTTTTAAAATATTTAAATTAATAGCTAAAGTAAATAGCTTTAATAACAGAAACAAACTATTTATATTAAGTACTAATAGTAGTACTAAATATATCAATAATAGGTTTATACTTAGATAGCAAGTTCTACTATAATATATTAAAATCTAGTGCTTATTAACTAAAATAAAATAGTACTATAGAAAGAATAAATAAGACTTTACTTAATAAAGTAAAAGCTTTATTATATAATAGCTATTTACTCTTAGAATTTTAAGGTTTATACTATAGTTTACCTATATAATAGAACCTTTAATTTTATAGTTCTACTAATTATAAAACGTTATATAAATTAAAATAGAGCTTCTAGCTAGCTATTATAATTTTTACTTAAAACCTAAATTATAATAACTTATTACTTCCCCTTTAGGCTGCTAGCCTTATATTATAAAATTTAACTAGTATTAACTACAAAAGCTAGACTAATCCCCTTACCTATTACTAATAACCTTTAGGTTATATAACTTTTAGACTTAGATATTATCTTTACCTCTATACTTATCTAACTTTAACTATTATAATAAGCTAAGTTAATTATCTTCTTTTAGCTACTTCTATCTCTACTCCTCTAAGTTATACTACCTTTTACGCTATATTTAATCTATACCTATTTTCTTCTCCTCTACTATTTAGATATCTATACTATAAATAATATCTTCTGCTCTACTATATAATCTTAATAAAGAACCTTACTACTATTAGTTATACTCTCACTATATTCACCTTTATTAATTTACTAACTACTTAGGCTATTTTAGCTATCTTAAGGAAGCTTATAAAGTAATTATAAGTATTAAGATTATTATTAATAGCTTTAACTATCTTTATATTAATTTTAAGGTTTTATAACTCTATTATATACCTCTTATTAACTATCTTAAGTAAGTACTTCTAAGTATATTTAAAGAAAGTGTTTTTATTAATAAAGAGAAAGTTACTAAACTTAAAACCTTTAACTTTATTAATATTAGTTTCTTAGATTAAGTTATTTAATATAGCTTTATTTAGCTTATATAAAGTATTAATAAATAAGAAAAATAAAAAAAGTATTATAGTTACTATATATAAGAGGATATAAGGAATAAGCTTAAAGTTTTATTTAAAGTAGTAGTTAAGTTTTTATATTATAGCTATAAAACCCCTTTTAGTTATAATAGTAAAAAGTTATATTATTAAGTTTATACTTTTAAATATAAGTTTAAGCTATTACTAAACTCCTATTATAAATACTATTAGCCTTCTATATTATAGATAATATCTTTATAATATTATAAATAATGCTTTTATAAATAAGAGTGTTATAAATAATATGCTTATAAATAATAGTATTATAAATAACGCTCTTACTAGTATATTTTACTACTCTACTACTTATTTACTTATTTATTTATCCTCTTTTACTAAGGATAAGTTAAGCTAAATATTAATAACTAGTTATACTAAGATTTATTTATTTACTTTATTAAGATTAAGTATAAGTTAAAGTACTATTATTTGGTTTTAGTACTATAAAAAAAAGTATAAAGTAAACTATAATACTTACTTATATAGGTTAACTAGACTACTAATATAACTTCCCCCTTTAGCTAATAGCTTATTAGTTATATAATCCTTTAGCCTTATTTCCTTTATATATACCTAAGTATGCTATTTATTAAATAATCTTATTACTTTTAATATTATTTTAATAATAACTTTATAACTTTAACTAAGTTTAATTACTATAGACTTTCTCTAGTCTTCTAACCTATCTACTAACCCTTATATATACTTTCTATTATTAAATTTAGCTATCTTTTCTACTACTTACACTATATTCTATATTTACTAGTAATACTTATAATATTATAGTACTTAACTTAGTTAACTTATTAGCTATACTACCTTACTAAGGATATTATTAAAGTAAGTATAAATACTAAGATTAGTAGTAAATATATCTATATTATTAAGCGAAAAGCTTTACTAAAGTAAGTAAGTAGTTTCTATATTATTACTACTAAAGTTAGTTTCTAAAACCTTAAAGTAGAACCTAGCTATAGCTATTTAGTCCTTAAAACTCTAAATATTAAAAAGTATTATTTTACTAACTATTATAAACTTAGCTTTATAGTTAGTATTAATCTTAGTATTTTAAAATATACTTTAAATAAAGCTTTATAGTATAAGATCTTATAGATTAAGTAGAATAGAATATATTATAAAAGTATAAAAATCTAAGTAGTTTATTTAGTAAAGAATAAGTTTAAAGCTTAGTAAAAGTAGTAGTATTTTAAGTATATAGCTAAAATAAGCTTTTCTAAAGCTAAAGACCTTATAAAGCTATCTTTAATATATCTCTTACTTATAAGTTCTTTAAGTAAGGCTATTAACCTTATTAGTAATAAAGCTATTATTAATAAAGCTAAGAGCTATAATAGGTAAATTAAGGTTAATATAAGTAGTTATTTTAGACTTTTAGGTATATATCTTATAAAGCTATTAGACTAAGCACTAATTAAGATATTTTTACTACTTTTTCCCCTACTATAAAAACCCCTACTAAGTAGGCTTAAAACTTGCTTATATATAAGTTAAAATAGAATAAATAACTTAATATTTTAGATTTAAAGGTTTTTAGTTCTTTAATTTACTATAAAAATAAAACTAATAAATTAAGGAAACTATTACTTAGAGATAATAAAGGTATTTTAATGAATTTTAATATAAACTTTATATAGTATAAGGTTTTTAGTCTAAAAACTAAAAAACTATTATAAACTAAAGATTTAGTTATTATAGAAAATAACTTCTTATATAAAAATATTAATAGTAAAGAAGATACTAGTAATAATAAAAGTATTAAAATTAGATTTATAAATATAAACCTTTATATCTAATACTTTTAATAATACTAGTAATAATAACATTACTAATAGTAAAAATAGATTTTTAACCTAATAGATAAATTAGCTATAGAGGAATAAGATATTAATAATAATAATAATAATAATAAACCATCTAGAAATAATTATTATAATATTGAAGAAGATAAACTAAATAATATATTAATATTAAGTACTAATATAGGAAATCTTAATACTTATAAATAAGTAATTAACTTAGTTAATAAACTAAATAAGAAGAAGCTATAAATAATAAAATTAATAAGTTAATAATATAAAAAGTATAAATTCTAACTAATTTACTTAATATTAAAACCTTACTTAATACTTAGTAGGTATGTAAAAAGAAAAAAGATAAAAATAGAAATATTATTAAATATATTATTAAATTAATAGCTAAAAGATTTAATTAAATTATAAGTATTAATTATATAGATACTTTTAGTACTACTTATAAGCCTAAAGCTTATAAGTTATTAATAATTATAATATTAAATAAAAGCTATATAGTATATTAATTTAATATAAAATAGTTATATATATACCCCTATAGATAGAGAAATTTATCTCTTATAGCTAGAAGGCTATATTAGTAATAAATACTCTAAAAAAGTATTAAAACTACTAAAAGCTCTATATAGGCTTAAATAAACCCTTTAGTTATAATATAAATCTTTAGCTATATAACTAGCTAAATTAAGATTTATTATATTTCCTTATAATAATAGCGTTTTTATTAATACTATAACTAAAGTTATATTATTATACTATATTAATAATATCTTAATATTAAGGTCTAAAAAAGAAATAGAAGAGTTAGGTATAAGAATAGCTAATTTAATAATATTAAAGCTTATAGGTAAAGTTAATACTTTTTTTAGTTAATAAATTAATTTTAATAAAGAAAGATAATATTTTATTATATTATTATATAATTATACTAAAACTATAGTAAAAAATTTTAATAAGGAAAATATATATAAATATATTAATTCTTTATTATAATACTCTAACTATAAAAATATAAGGTTTTACTAAGCCTCTAGCTGTTCACTATAACTTTTACTTACTTAGAGTAATAAACCTCTTAACTTTACACCTCTTAATAATATATATAGTTTTTAGTTATATAATTATAACTCTCTTAACCTTAGCTACACTTATATATATATATTAATAACTTTACTACTTTTAACTTCACTTTAGTAATAATATAGTTTATAATTACTTAATTACTTAATTACTAACTACTAAACTATTAACTTATCCTCTCTCTTATATATTACTTATATTACTAATACTATCTCTATTACTACTTTACTATCTACTATTTATTACTATTATTATCTTTTTATTTAATTAAGCTAACTAATACTCTTATAGTAGCTATATTATTATTAGTAATACTCTCTCTATATAATTAGTATAAAGTATACTCACTATATTCCTCTATATAAAATTTATATCTTCTTTAGTATGTTTAAGTACTTTAGAGAAGAAGTATTACTTATCAAAGTAGTTAAAGATATAGTTAAACTCTATATTAATATTATTTAAAGCTTTCTTAGTAAGAGGGATAATATTACTATTTATAGGGGCTTCTAAGAAACTTATTAATAGAGCTATTAAGATAATATACTTTTAGTCTTTTTTAGATTATTCTTTAAATAGAAGTTTCTTATTAAGTATATTAAAGTTAAACTTATTCTAGATATATTATACGTTATTTATAGAGATAAAAGTACTATTTAGTTTATACTTAATAAACTTAAGTATTTTATATAGTGTAGATATTATAAAGGAGTTATTATAAGTTATAAAGATAGGTTATTAATATAGGTTTAAAAGTAAGGAAGAGGAAGAGAGAAGAGTATAAAGCCTTATATATAGTAGAGTTTTTATACTTCTAGCTATAAGAACCTTTTCTAATAACCTCTTTAGTTAAAGAGTTATCTCTTATATAGTAGTATTTATAGCACTTTATTAGAAGGTTTAGTAAAGCTATTACTAAGCTATAAGAGCTTTAGTAACTTATTTAGCCTTAATATAATTAGTTTTATTATATATAATACTATTAGCTTTATATTATATAGCTAGTGCTATTACTATTCTATTAGTCTATTTAGCTACAATATATATTTAACTTTATATTAAAGTTTACTTACTAGTAGGAATATATAAGGTTTCTATACTATTTTCCTTAATTAGTAGAAGGTATAGGTTAAAATACCTATATAATGTTTCTAAAATTATACCTATATATAGGGTGAATTTAACTATAGTCTTTTTATATAAGGGCTATATTATAACTATAAACTTAATAATCTATTATAAATTATTAGTTTCTATTATTTTAGTTTTAAATCTTAACTTAATATTAACTTTAGTAGAGTTATTATTCTATTAATATATACTTCTTATAGTAACTAACTTAATATATAGTTTTTATTTATTTTAGCTACCTTTAAGAATTATTATAATAAGTAACTTATATAATTAGACTTTTTATTCTTATTAGATAGAGTTATAATTACTTTATTCCTTTTAGTTATATTAATATATAATTAATAGTTATTAAGTTACTTATTTAAGTATTAAGTATAGTTTTTACTAGTTATATTAGTATTAGTAATTTTAGCTTTATATCTTTTTATAGCGCTAGTTATATTTACTTTTACTTAAAATTTCTTTTAAAAGGTATTTAGTTAAAACTTAGTAGCTAAAGTTTTAGATTTTCACCTAAATCTTAAACTAATTAAGGATTAGTAGTTATATTAAGAATAGTTAAGTTATAATTAAACTAAAATAAATTATTAATACTAATAAGAATATAATTTAAATAAGTAACTTCTTTAGTAGTTTCTTTTAAAGCTATATATTTAGCTTTATAAGTATTAATAGTAAAGCCTTTTTATAAGCTAGTATTTCAGCTTATTATATTCTTATTTAAAAATAATATATAACTAGAAGTAGATTTTATTTTTAATATATAATTATTTTAATAATAATTAGAAAAAGTAGCTTAAATAGAATAGTAATAAATTAAGAAAAGCAAATATATAAAGAGTAAAGCTTATAGTAATAAGGCTTTTTATTAAGACTACATATTAAAATAGAAAATATTATAATAATATAATAGTATAGAGATTTTAAAACTTTTATACTTATTAGAGTAGTATAAATATCTAAATAGTAAAAGAAGTAATTAGAAATACGTATAAACTAAATATAATATAAAGATAAAAATAAGTAAGAGAATTTAATTAACTTAGCTTATTATAGTTAACTTAAAATATATAATACTACTTATTTAATAAGGAATTATAACTTAAATAATAAAAGTTTTAAATATAATAACTAGCTTAAGCTACTAGCTTTATATTATAAAATCTAATTAGTATTAACTATAAAAGTTAAACTAATCTCCTCACCCTCTACTAATAACTTTTAGGTTATATAACTATATAGATATCTTCTTTACCTCTATGCTCCTCACTATAGCTATAAGAACCCTTTTAGCTATATAAAAAGTTATACTATTAAGTTTATACTCTTAAGTATAAGTTTAAGCTATTACTAAGCTTTAATTATATTATAAATAACGCTCTTATAGCGTTATAAATCATATACTTATTAATAATAATACTATAAATAACGCTCTTATTAATATATTGTACTACTCTACTATTTACTTACTTATTCTCTTCTACTCTTCTACTAAAGATATATTAAGCTAAACGTTAATAACTAGTTATACTAAGATTTATTTATTTACTTTATTAAAATGAAGTATAAGTTAAAGTACTATTATTAAGTTTTAATACTATAAAAAAGTATAGAGTAAACTATAATACTTACTTATATAGGTTAACTAGACTACTGATATAATAACTAGCTTAAACTTTAAAATAATAGAATTAAAAGCTTTTATAGTAGAAATTTCTCTATTTTAATAAGAAAACCCTTTAAAAGTTTATTAAAATATACTTACTCTTAATAACTAATAAAATAAATCTCCTAAATATATCTATTTAAAAACTAATAATAATATAATAACCTTAATATTTATAAATACTATATATTAGCAGTCTAGTTAACTTATATAAGTAGGTGTTATAGTTCACTCTATACTTTTTTTCATAATACTAAAACCTAATAGCAGCACTTTAACTTATACCTAATCTTAATAAAGTAAATAAATAAATCTTAATATAACTAGTTATTAATACTTAGCTTAACTTATCCCTAGTAGAAGAGGGTAGGTAGGTAAGTAGGTAAGTAGTAAAGCAGCAAAATATACTAATAAGATCGTTATTTATAATATTATTATTAATAGGAGCTTAGTAATAGCTTAAACTTATACTTAAAGGTATAAACTTAATAATATAACTTTTTACTACTATAGCTAAAAAGGTTCTTATAGCTATAGTATAAGAACTTAACTACTACTTTAAATAAGGTTTTAAGCTTATTCTTTATATCCTCCTCTATATATAATAACTATAATAACTTTCCTATCTTTCCTACTTATTATAACTCTATATAAGCTAAATAAAGCTATACTAAATAACTTAATCTAAGAGATTAATATTAATAAAGTTAAAAACTTTAAGTTTATTAACTTTTTCTTTATTAATAAAAAAACTTTCTTTAAATTTACTTAAAAGTACTTACTTAAAATAGCTAATAAGAGCTATATAATAAAGTTATATAGCTTTAAAATTAGGCTGCTAGCCTTATATTATGAAATTTAATTAGTATTAACTATAAAAGCTAAACTAGTCCCCTCACCCTCTGCTAATAACCTTTAGGTTATATAACTATAGGTAGTTCAAACTTAGATATTATCTTTACCTCTACGCTCCTCTATTAGTCCTTTAGGACTTTAACTATTATAATAAGCCTTAACTACCTTCCTCTAGCTGCTTCTATCTCCTCTCCTCTATTATTCAGACGTCTATACTATAAGCTCTATTAAGCGTAAGAGCCTTAAGGCCTCTATATTATTACACTATTTAGATAATATCTTCTACCCTATTATATAATCTTAATAACCTTACTACTATTAGCTATACTCTTATTATTAAATTCACCCTTCTTAATTTACTAATTACTTAAGCTACTTTAGCTATCTTAAAGAAGCTTATAAAGTATTTATAAGTATTAGGATTATTATTAGTAGCTTTAACTATATTTATATTAATTTTAAAACTATATAACTCTAATATATTATACTTATTAACTATTTTAAATAAGTACTTCTAAGTAAATTTAAGTAGAGTCTTTTTATTAATATATAAAAAGTTATTATATTTAGAGCTTTTAATTTCATTTACTTTAGGTTTATAGATTAAGTTATTTAAAGTAGCTTTATTTAGTTTATATATAGATATAATAAAGGGGAAAGATATTATATAAAGTTATTATATATATAAGAAAATATAAAGAATAAGCTTAAAGTTTTATTTAAAGTAGTAGTTAAGTTCTTATATTATAGCTATAAAAATCCTTTTAGCTATAGTAGTAAAGAGTTATAGTTCTACTAATTATAAAACGTTATATAAATTAAAATAGAGCTTCTAGCTAGCTATTATAATTTTTACTTAAAACCTAAATTATAATAACTTATTACTTCCCCTTTAGGCTACTAGCTTTATATTATAAAATTTAACTAGTATTAACTATAAAAACTAAACTAATCCCCTTACCTATTACTAATAACCTTTAGGTTATATAACTTTTAGACTTAGATATTATCTTTACCTCTATACTTATCTAACTTTAATTATTATAATAAGCTAAGTTAATTATCTTCTTTTAGCTACCTCTATTTCTACTCCTCTAAGTTATACTACTTTTTACGCTATATTTAATCTATACCTATCTTCCTCTCCTCTACTATTTAGATATCTATACTATAAATAATATCTTCTACTCTACTATATAATCTTAATAAAGAGCCTTACTACTATTAGCTATACTCTCACTATATTCACTTTTACTAATTTACTAACTACTTAGGCTATTTTAGCTATCTTAAGGAAGCTTATAAAGTAATTATAAGTATTAAGATTATTATTAATAGCTTTAACTATCTTTATATTAATTTTAAGGTTTTATAACTTTATTATATACCTCTTATTAACTATTTTAAATAAGTATTTCTAAGTATATTTAAAGAAAGTATTTTTATTAATAAAGAGAAAGTTACTAAACTTAAAACTTTTAACTTTATTAATATTAATTTCTTAGATTAAGTTATTTAATATAACTTTATTTAGCTTATATAAAGTATTAATAAATAAGAAAAATAAAAAAAGTATTATAGTTACTATATATAAGAGGATATAAAGAATAAGCTTAAAGTTTTATTTAAAGTAGTAGTTAAGTTTTTATATTATAGCTATAAAACCCCTTTTAGTTATAATAGTAAAAAGTTATATTATTAAGTTTATACCCTTAAGTATAAGTTTAAGCTATTACTAAACTCCTATTATAAATACTATTAGCCTTCTATATTATAGATAATATTTTTATAATATTATAAATAATGCTTTTATAAATAAGAGTGTTATAAATAATATGCTTATAAATAATAGTATTATAAATAACGCTCTCACTAGTATATTTTACTACTCTACTACTTATTTACTTATTTATTTATCCTCTTTTACTAAGGATAAGTTAAGCTAAATATTAATAACTAGTTATACTAAGATTTATTTATTTACTTTATTAAGATTAAGTATAAGTTAAAATACTACTATTAGGTTTTAATATTATAAAAAAAAGTATAGAGTGAACTATAATACCTACTTATATAGGTTAACTAAACTACTAATATAGCTTTAAAATTAATATATAAATAATTAAAGCTATTAATAATAATCTTAATACCTATAATTACTTTATAAGCTTCCTTAAGATAGCTAAGGTAGCTTAAATAGAATGTTAGTAAGTTAAGAAGGGTGAATATAGTAAGAGTATAGCTAATAGTAGTAAGGCTATTAAAATTATATAGTAGAGCAGAAGATGTTATCTATTATAGCGTAGACGTCTAAATAGTAGAGGAGATAATAGAAGATAGGTATAAATTAAATATAGCATAAAGAGTAGGTGTAGCTTAGAAGAGCTTTAGAAATAGAAGTAGCTAGAGGAAGATAGTTAACTTAGCTTATTATAATAATTAAAGTCTAATAGAGGGGTATAGAGGTGAAGATAATATCTAAGTAGTTATATAACCTAAAGGTTATTAGTAGAGGGTGAGGGGACTAGTTTAGTTTTTGCAGTTAATACTAGTTAAATTTCATAATATAAGACTAGCAGCTCTTATAAATACTATATATATATAAGTTTTTTTAAACTTAGTAGAGTAATTTAAGAGAGAGTTTAATAAGTTAATAAAACTAAATATAAAATTAAGAATAGAATTAGTAATAATAAAGCTCTTTCTATATAAAACTATATAGTAGATTAAAAGAAGTTATAATATAAATATTTATATAGTAAGGATAATAGTATAAATTAAATATAAACTAAATATAATATAAGAGATAGAGAAAATAAACATAAAATAAAATAAGCTATAAGAATTCTAAATCTAGCCTATTATAATTTAAATATTAGAATAATATATAAGTAAGAATAATATCTAAGTATTTATATAACTAAAAGTATATATATAAAGAGCAAAAAGATTAGTTTGATCTTTATAGTTAATACTAATTAGAATTTATAATATAAAGCTCTTAGCCTTTATAGTTTTAATATAGGGATAGCTTTCTAATAGTAAATAAATAAAGATTATTAAGTTTATAGTTATAACGCAGCCCCCCTATAAAAAGACTATAGTAAAATTTACCCTATACGCAGGCATAATTCTGGAAACACTATATAGGTACTTTAACTTATACCCTCTACTAATTAAGGAAAATAGTATAGAAACCCTATACGTTCTTGCTAGTAAGTAAACCTCGTATAAAGTCGAACGCGCGCCCTAGCTAAATAAACCGGCGGAACAGTAACGGCGCTAGCCGCGTAGCGTGGGGCTGGCGGCGCCGCACGTAGCGGGGCTGATCACATTAGGGCCGAAGGGGTCACTAAGGCTCTCATATTATCAGGAGGCGTGGAGTTAGGAGGTTTGTCGCTCTAAGTAAGTAAAAATCACAGTGAACAGCTAGAGGCCTAAATAAAGATTATATTAAATATAATAAATTATATTAGAGATAAAATAAAATAGTATATTATTAATAATATATAGATAAATAAAACTATATATTAAAGTTTTACTATTAATTAAGATATATATAAAGAATTAAATAGAATATATATAAAATAATAGAAGGTTTACTTAATATAATTTAAAATTAATTAAATAATTAATAAATAAATTATTAAGAAGAAGAATAATAATACTAAAATTTAAGCTTTTTGAATAATATTAAAAACAGTATTATTTAAGTATACTATTAATATATCTTATATATTAACTTAAGGCTTTAATATAAATATATAAAGAACTAAATAAGCTTTAGCTTTATAAGAAAAAGCTATAATATCTTTTTAGAATTAAACTTAATTTAATAGTTATTTTTAAAATATTACTATATATCTAATTATAAGGATTTTATATACCTACTACTTAAAATCTTAATTAAGCCTTACTTACTTACTAGTTATTTCTAGTAGTAAACGCCTTAGCGCGCTCTACCTTTAATATTATAGCGCAGGCGGTCTTAGTGATGAAGTAGCCAGCCGGGCCTATAGATGTTCCCTGTGAAACCTGCTTGCAGCCCGGTTAGTAGCGCCCCAAGCCCCTGAACCCCGATTCATGCAGTCTCCGTGAGCGGATATAGATGTAATCCAATTCTAAATGGTGCTGGTTCTCCCGTTGCAACAGAGTCTGGTCAAACTTTGAGTGTAGAGCGCACCTCCGCCAGTGAAGAATACTTCTCTCAACTTTCTTCAGACATGTACCAGAGTCAAACGGCCACGTTTGCCGCGATACTCCGACCGGAACGCCTCGTAACGTCCAGTTTCCTGACGCGCGCTAGAATGGTCGCTGGCCCGAATGACCGATCCTCCTCCTCTTCCACACGTTCGCCGACCATATTGACGCGACGCACGCTTCGCTAGGTACCTAGATGGCCGGGTACGGCTCCCAACACATGCGTACGGCCCGTTATACACATCTGGACTGATATCAAGGGCGGCATGACGAACAAACGCCAGACCGACCTCACCTTCCCATCCGCGAAGGAGCGCACATGGACGATTCACCCTGATGCTACTCTACCGGCAGACCTTTAGCTGTCCCGCAGGGCTCTGCTGCTGGCGGGAGCTTGTAGGCGGGAGCTTCCTGGGTTGAAGGTTCTTGTGAGACTAAGCTCCTCAATCAGTGGAGATTTTCTGCAGAGGAAAAGCATTGAAGGGGGAGGTTTGGGACCAGGCGAAGACACGTCACACGCGGCGCACCGGCACACGAGGTGCTGATTTCCATCGCATGCCGCATGTTCTCCACCGAGGCCGCATGCTTCGCGAAATCGAGCGCGAAGAACCTCATCAACCGTCCTCCTCGCCTATGTCGCCGCTGGTCCCCTGCGCACGACAAATCTTCAAGTCTTCCGCCGGAAGCAGCAGAGCACTGCGGCGACTTCGATGTTTGAGACCAGGAGGACGACCGTGAACGGCATGTCGCAGATAGCTGGCGAAAGGCGTGTGGCGTGACGCGGGCTGTTCGGCTCCTTCGGCTTCGATCCGGCTCACAAGCGTGATCCGGTTCCCGAGTGTTTCCCCCGCCGCGGCGGCTGTCATCACCTAGTTGACGACAGCAACTTCGCAGCCATCTTTGACACATCAAAACCGTGGGAACTGCCGCGGCGCACGAGCTTGAAATTGCGCAGGACGAAAAGAGCCACTGGGTCTGCTTCCGGTGTGATAGCGAGGTCATATTCGCAATGGAGGGATGGTCCTCGAGGGTTGATGCTCGGCAGGTGATTGAATCCACTGATATGCCCCGTGCTGCCGTGACCGAAGTCGAAGCGCTGGTGGCTGATTGAATATGCATCTGACTGCGATCACGATGTCACCGAGCAACCGTTTCTGCGTGTTCTCGATCCGATCGATGGTATAGCGCCTGCTGCGAGCAATGGCGCGCCGATCAAAGGCATTCGGTCAGCATATCCACAATCGAAGGCAGGAGTAGGCGGAAAAGAAATGCTCTGGTTGCTCGTTAGCTTTCCGACAGTTTTGTGCGCCAGTTTTGATGCTGGGGCCACCTGCTAAGAACTCACGCGGATATCTTGAAGTCATTTACCTAGAAGGTCTGCGCCTGCGCGGCTGATGGCGAGCTGTGCAAGCTGTGCAATCTGTCGGACTCGGTCGCGCTGTCCAATTGGTTGAAGATCGTGCCGCGCCCGCCATGGCCGAAGCGGTGCAGGAGTTCTACTCTGGCACGCGGGTCACAATTGGTGCGACGATGGAGCACGACTCTTACACTGATATCTCACTCGAGACTGCGTCCACCGTCAAAGATCTACCCCGCAATTAAGACGAAGATGGTGGAGATGGTCTGCTGCAATGCGCCATTCACAAGGAGGACCGGAGCCACGAGAAGGCGAAGGCGGTGTTCGCTGCGGGGTATAAGGTTGGACGAACTCGGCGGCGCGATCTCAGCGGACCATGATGTCGAGGTCTTCAGCCAGGGAGACTAGTTCGATCTCTGCTGTGGCCCGTACATGGCTTCGCCAGATCAGTTGGTGGAGCGTTGAAGTTGGTAGCATTCTGTTCGTTAAAAAGAAGCATAAGACGGGCGGCATTTTGCTGGGTGTTGAAGCAGGCCCTTTCGGTCTCGGCATCTGCTACGACGTTGGTAAGAGCCTGGCCGTCCTCGTGCGTGAATCCCGTGGTGGATGGCAACTGCTTGCAGCTCAACACCTACCATCACCCCCAAAAGGTGGATGCGGCGGACATTCCGCGACGCACGTCATCCATGGACCTGGTGCACCGTCGGATGAGGATACTGCGCCGACTCCCCGATCCGACTCAGATCTTTCGTGTCGTTTCCATGGTAGAGCGTACTGTGAAGGACACTAGGGTAGGTGGTGTCTGACTGCCTAGAAATATCCATATGTTGAGACCAGTCTCGGGGCAGCTACTCGGCCCGGCCCGCGCCTGCATCTGAACCATCCTGACGGATTGGACCCTGGAGGCGGCGCTGGATTACTTAAGGTCAGATAGGGTACTTCACCTCTGTGGCCACCCCCGCCTGTGTCGCATATCATACCCACTTGTGCACGTCTCTGAGATCTGAAGCTGTCACCCTCATGTCTTAAAATGCCTCATGCACCTAATCACGTCACTCATGGGACGCTAGGCCTGGATAATGGAAGCAGCAGTCTTAGACGTCGGCTCTTCTATATGCGCTCGACCTGTTGTCCATAAACTTGCCACAAACTGCGGTTGCGTATGTCCTCGCTGCTGTGCCGTCAAACAACATCCAGTGCCCTTCTGAAAAAGACCAATCTGCATCACCAAAGAGCATGTTTGATCCTGACGGCGGGTGTTCCCAAGTGCCTCCCTTTGGAATGTTTCCATGCCCACATCCATCTGTAGTGTTTATCCCCCCTTCAAACATGATTGTAGCGACTGAGGCAACATCATACGCGCATACCTACCTCTCGTCAGCTTCTCGTAGCAAAATCTGCAGCTCGCTCAACCTCCGTCATGAACTTGGTCCCTTCCCGCAGGTGATCATCCGGATTGTGGGAGCATAGCACGCCATCGCGCGTATGCCAAGGGTGCCGGCCGCAAGACACTGATGGTCGGACGCATAGGGAAACACCGTACTCGTCGCAGCTTACGATACCGCTGGAGAGGTTATTCGGATTCTTTTAGTGTCAATGAGATGCGAAGACTCAGTAATAAGTGCGTGTCTATGTTGTCAGCCTACCCATGTTCTTGACGGCCAAAACCTGGTTGATCTGTCTGGGCCATTGACAAGGTGAAACCAAGACTGGAATTTTGGTTATGGAAAAGCTTGTTCGCGGGTTCGTTTCAGAGACATGACAACCATGCGGACGTCCTTGCATTCTTCTGTGATGGCTCAACTCGTTGGTAATAGAAATGAGAAGTAGGCCGATATCTGCGAGGTAAGATCATGGGCGTTGCTGAACGACCACGGCCTTTATTGAGGCGGCGAAAGAGACTAACAGCCAGATCTGCTTACACATATATTCAAGTTTGAAAAGCGGAATCTTACTCCTGCATGGCCTAATAGTGCAACGTGTAGGACGCGACCTCTTTATTCAGACTCTCAGCCTCTGTCCTTTAGAACAGGGGACCCCTCCTAGCTCACAGGGCCGGGTTTCGCAGCTGAATTTCTGAGTTGGCTGTGTCCCGCTTCACTATGAGATCCTACTTGGCCTTTTGACCTGCTACTGGCTAGAATGAGTAGTGGCCTAATAGATTGTACGAGATATTGAGTAGTCTTGCTCGCTGTTCCTACTTAGAACTCCGGCAGTGTCTCCGGTGAGATGATCGAGGTGGACTCGGTTGTTCTGCGGGCGCCCTCTCAAACGTGACGAACAGGCTTCGGTTCAGCGTCTCAGCAGGTCATTATTAAATCTCAACCGTGCGGAACTTTTGCAACCTAGATTTGTTGGGTTGAACTTTTGAGGAAAATTCGCCACTCGCCCCGATTTTCGTCAGACCATCGGCGACGAGAGCGGGGAGCTGCAAGAATCAATTGCTTTAGCACGTGCGACTACGGATCTAGAGATGTGATGATGCCGCCAAAGGACGCCTCGGCGACGCTTCGTTTCCCGCTGAGAATAGGCGGTCAATATACTCGGAATGAGCAGTCAACGGCGAACCGCTCTGATTGAATCCAATCCATCCAGGCCCTGAAAGCGTCTGACGGGTTCCGATACCTACTTCAGGAACTTGGGAGCTGCAAGGCTGCATTGACTATGTGTCGGGAAAACTGGTTTGCAATGGGCCGAGTATGTAATTATGAAATTGAGGTTCTTCGGCGCATAGTGGGATCAGGTATTGCAAAAGTGTGCTTGCTCTTGAAATGACCGACTAGACCGGCTTTAACAAAGTCAGCGCCGCATGAGGGCAAAGTCGTGCACAGGTGACAGGACGAAGAAAAGACTTGCGTCGGGCAACAAAAGTGTGAAGATTTGCTAGTCCAAAAACGAAGATGAGTGAAGCTCTACCGGTCTCCAGCGGGGGGATTCGGGGCATCTAATGGCTGCTGTGGACAGTGAGAGATGCCCATCGGATCGAAATATAACTAAGGGTTTCCACGTTTCTAGCTACCTTGGATCGACTGGTGACCCGGCGTAGAGCATTACTGCTGCTTGCTGCATTCGTCATGCTTCATTTTTGGCCATTTTTCGCTCTGGTAGTCTGTTTCTGTTGCATGGCATTTCGCCAGTGACCTTGGAATGACATCTTGGGTGACGGGGTCACGAAGCAAAGGACTGAACTAGTGGATGGAATGGATGCGACGTTGCGGTTGAGGTAAATTCCAAAAGAGAGGGGTTGCTTAGTTAGAAGGTGCCTCACTTGCTTAACAACTTGGGCTCCTTAAGATAGAGAAGAAGGTGCCGAGCCGGTCCAGTCGGAGTGAGACGGGACGGCCGCCCCGCTCGACACCCGACACTCTAGCTGCCCGCAAAAGAATGCAGACATATGGCATCTCTGAAATCATCTTGCACTCTAAGCCCCGTCACCCATTCTATAGCTTGACTTATCATGCTGACCTTTTCAAGCCAGATGGCGGCCCTAATATCCCCTATTTAAATAACGCGGGCGCTTATTACGTGGTTGAGAAGCACCTGAGGCGTTTGCGCTTACCTGGCAGGTTCACATCACTCAGAATTGTCACCAACACCTCACGACTCAATTTGAGACTTTTGAGTTCTATCGTGACTGTTTTGAAGAGATAAAAATTCGTCGAGGGCATGGTTCACCCCACAGCGATACCCTGGCGGTGTCAAGAAGAGCATTGCGAAAGTCTTGGGAGGTAACAACTCCTTATGGACACTTTTTCTCTACTACCTCAACCTTGAATAACTGAATCGATAGATTCGTCGATGCTGCTTCGCCGACCTTCAAGACCAGCACAACCATTAGTGAGAGAAGAAGACAAGAGCGAGGTGAAGTGGAAGGATATCTTCACGGACATAGAAGGTAACTTCTATTTGCCCTCTTTTAAGTACTCATGTGTTGCTGCAAAGCTTGAGACCTATGCAGGTCTCAACTCCAAAACGACGCATATAGCTCCAGCGGAGAAATACAGGCAAAGGAAGTCCCACTTCTATCGAGGCTAAGCGTCGCAAACACAATAGAAGCGGGGTTAGACGACCTGGTCGCCTTCCCAGACGATGCCGCAGCTGATCGAAGGGTAATGATGTCACCCACCCCATCAAATAGATCAGCAGCATTTCCGCCTGCAATCATGGCGATACATTTGTTGCCACGGCCGGCAACGCCTCATGCCCATGTTGTACTGGTATGGACGTGAAAGAGTAATGGCCACACAGCATTAGTGGTCGGGAGGTTG
Organism: Colletotrichum siamense; assembly: GCF_013390195.1. Lineage (NCBI taxonomy): Eukaryota > Fungi > Ascomycota > Sordariomycetes > Glomerellales > Glomerellaceae > Colletotrichum > Colletotrichum siamense. The sequence continues at coordinate 243,432 of NW_023501032.1, read as the reverse complement.
GCCAGGAAGAGCCGCATCGAGCGGCCAGTGCTCTACGCGTGGCTGCCACTTACTTACAAAATCTTTACCCACTTGCGTCCGTAATATCAGCCATTGCGAGAGCTGGGCCCAAGTCCGTGTCTCCTGAGTGTCCCTTCGTCGCTGGGTACTTGCTGGGTGATACGAGGTTCGGTGCCATGGGAGCTACCACGTGTTGCCGTAGTATTGAGTACGGCACAGGGCGGTTCACGCTGGCCGTGGTGATTTGTGGAAGGGTTCCTAAGAGTTACCACTGGCCCTTGGAACCAACTCCTGGCAAGTAGCCTGCTCAGACTTCAGTCTTGCGGCAGACAACCGGGAGAGCGTGTCTAAGACATGCGATTTGAATGCGTGGGATGATTTTTCGATATTGAAGCTGAGATACGTTCCACGGAAGTAGGGGAGCTGACGGAGGCGAGGATCGGGCCCGTGGAGCGGGTCACGGCGATTCCACTGCCCACGGACGCCTGACGCGGAACGTGGCGATCGCCGTGCTGTGTCGAGGGCCTGGGATATCCAACGCCACAATAATGATGCCACACGGCTCTGGAACAGGCGTGTTGCCGAAACAATCAGCGGCAATCGTCTGTGCATGCCAGAGAGAGGCAAGTCTCCCGAGGTCACCGCCAGCAAGGCTGAAAGAAAACCAACTGAGCTTGTCCGGGGCTTTCATATTAGCGAATTTGATCCTCACCGCACAACACTTACGGTCTCACCGGCGTCTGTCAGACGATAGAGGTGCTGTCCCATCGCATGCAGCAGCACATAGGAGCCATGTCAACAACAGCTAGGGAACGAGCATGCTTTCAACGGCGGAGCAAGGACCAAGGTTCACACCGTTGAGACAATTTTCGCAGCGGAACGAGGAGCAGGCTGTCGCATTTCACATCCCACCCGGCGGTAGTGCCATCCGACAGTTGATTAGAGGCTTCCTATCCACCGACATAGCCACAGGATTCCCGAGCTGGGTCGATATCGCGGTAGGCGACATGTGCATCCAGCACTCCATCTTTGGCGATGGCCGAGAAACTGTCCTACGGCTGTTTCAGAGCCATCTAGTCCAGAGCGGCAGATAAGTTGTGTCTCCTACCACCAACTGCCACTTGGTCGTCATACGCGACGTCGCCATTGGCATGATGGATTGCCCTCTCAGGGGGACTCTTTTCGCACGCCTGTTCGACGGTGGGAAGTTAACGGCCGCGATGAACTAGTTCCTCTGCATGTGGCACCCGATGCGGCGTTGTACGCGGTATCCCCGGTCGAGCAGACACGAGCCTAATTGAAGCATCATGTTGTTGGAAAACGAAGGCCTTCGGAATCATCAGCAAGGACGCACGTCTGTCGAGACTGGAGCTGCAGCTAACCTTGGCGGATGGGCTGGACAGCGACAGAGAAGGCCGCATAGCTTCCCAGGTCAAACGCAGCAGTAGCCCTTGCTGCCACCGCCTGTACGACATGGCGAGAAAACCTGTCAGCTAATGTCTGCAGCAGTGACAGTCCCCTTCCCAGACGCAGCGATGGTCTCCGCAGAGGAAAGTCGGCCAGTGCTCAGCTGTGCTCTGGCTGCATCTTTCATCCCAGACGCTCCGAGAATGGCCATGTCGATCGTTCGCGTGAATCTTTGTGGATGAGCTCAACATTTGTTGGCTAGCCGTCCACTCGATGTGGCGGTTGAGCCAGCTAATCCTACAACCACTCAATGATGTTGCCTCCAGCCCCCCCAATGTACAAGTCCAGGCCGATGTTGATGCAGCGTACGATCATGCGGAGCGTCCGACTAGGTTTCACAGTGCTTGTTTCTGTGATCATCAAGCCCCTCGCGAAAGGGGAGATTCTTGTGCACCAGCGTTGTGCTGTCACTGTCGACTGGCACCCGCGACGCCACAGCAGCAGGACTGGTTGTCGTTGAATCAAAAGGCGTCCGCACCCTCGCCGCTCGCAGTCGAATGACATGTCCTTATGGAGCCGACCCCTCACGACCACGACGGCTATGTTGAGACGTTTTAAAAACTCATAGAACGTGGCGCAAGCGATGTTTTCTTGGCCGAACACCGTTGGAAACTTTCCGCATCTAGCAATGATGTCAACAAGCGTTGCGTCAGAGATGACCGAGAATGGCGACTTGTTTCACTGCCTAATGGCCCTGTTCTTGTAGGGCACTGCACAGCGAAGAAGCTGCTCGATCGAACCAAACCCTTTCATTCTGAGAGTCATCACCCAACTGAATCGCGAATTTAGATAGCAGGCTCGTCCACACAGGCTTGCATCTTGTGCTGTCTATCTGAACGAGCGCGATAACGTTCCCGACACTAGACACACGGCCATGAAGGCGAATATTTTCCCACCCACATGATGCGAGACGACGGGAAGCCCTGGCGACGCTCATCATTAATATCTAATCAGATGCTGTCTCGTTGCACAGCAGCCTCTGTTGAGGAGCCCACGAGCACCAGAGCAACCAAAACGGCTGGTAAGGGAACGCCGACCGCCGCACTGCGGTCAAATACATTCGTCCCATGCTGTTGTCTTTGCTCCGGCCCAGAGCCCTAGGCAGGTAATCATCAACAAGTTCGATTGAGGGCTTGCGGCTGGTGGAGTTCATCGCCTCTCCAGACAGGACGAATTGCGACGCTAGGGCACTGGCGTCGCGTGAGGCGGGAAATAATCAACCGCCATGGTGAATCAACCGCCATGGTGAGCGGAGTGCCATTACAGGGCGAGACATCCGCGCGCGCCGCCGGAAACATGCGCCTAGGGTCTGTAAAGCCGCTGATGAAAGTCGCGACTGTTGCGAACGTCTCTGACATTGATCGGGTTCGGAACACAGCGTGTATAACTCGTATGACGCTGTGCTGTCGTTGTGGTTTCGTAACGACAAGTGCTTGCCCAGGAAAACCGGCGAGGACGCCAATGATTGGGGTTGCGAGGACGTGGCGTATGCGGGAAAGTTGTCGTTCCATCATGAGTTTGGAACAGGGCCTCCGCGACCTTGCACGTACGTCTTTGTAGGTCATGCTGGCAGTGGCTGTCACAGGCAGTATTCTCGTCGCATTCGTACGCCGGACTGAGAAGACTAGGGAGAGGAGTGTCAGAACAGGCACCCTCTGTCGGCGCGCCGACGCCTAACGACAATACCCGTCGCAAACTAAGACTTACGTTGGTGGCAAAGTTCTGGCAGCTGGAAGCAATTCAGACAAGCGCTGGCGATATCGGATGTCAGGCTGTTCTTGGTGCGAAACCTAAAGCCATGATGTCTTCGAAGGGAGCAGGCAACGGGAGGTCGCGGTCGCGGCCGGGCGCTAATAGCCTGGCGAGGCGACTCAAATCAGGACATTGTACCCGCTTGATAGTTTGCCTCGTCAGGGCTTCGCGCCGTACAACATGCCGCATTGGAGCCGGCATTCAAGTCGACGGTGGTATCTGTGTGACTGTCGCTGGACTTCCGCATGATGGCATGGGGACTCTAGCGTGGAGAGGTCGTTGGCACGGCCGTTGGAGCTGGCGGCGGTGATGCGTGGCAGCGTGATGCAAGAAGCAAGACCTGCTCGAAGCCTTCTTCAAAGCTGGCAACGGCGCGCGACTTGTCACGTGCAGCTTGTAGTTTGGCTGCGAGCAGAATCGTGCTCGAGCCCATGCATACCCTTGCCCTCCATCGGGTCCGTATCGTCCATATTGTATCGGTGGCGTGCGGGGATGTCCTTGGCCGAGGGTGGTTGTAGACTTGTAATTGTCACCGCCTCGAATCACAGAGCGTTACTGGCCTTGCCTCTCAGCGTCTTCAAGGAGGGGCTCAAAGAGTCCATCCAGATCCCAGGAGGTCTCGTGCCTCCCTGCGTCGCAGGTACGGGTTGGGCCAGTTCTCTGAGTTGGTGTTGGGTAGGCATGAGGCCGAACGTGTCTTGCGCGAGTGCCAGGTCGACGAGGTAGGCATCCTGAGCTGGCGCAAGCTTTTGGAAAGTGGCACGGCCTTTCTGACGCGTCCTAGCGCACTTCAGACGCGTCGGGGATGCACTGGCGGCGAGCAGCTTGCCGTAGGATTTTCCCGCGTTCAACGTCCTGTTACTCGTTAGAAAGGTCAGGTTTCGCGTATTTAGGCATGTTAAATACCATATATACTCAAAAAATCAGTAATCCGCACCCCCCCTGCTAACCCACTACACTTAACTACTTTGAGGCCTCCTCTACGCTACCACTTTAAGCCTTTTTTAATAAGTAGTTAACACTATAAGTATGTCTTTTTTTAGTGTTTTCTTACTATAGCGTCTAACCTTACCTCAGATATATATTGCTATTAAGATACTACTTCTTATAAAGAGAGATCCTAATATTAATATTAACGCTAGTAAAGTATATATTACGCTTAAGAAGAAGAGTTAGAGAAGCCTTTATATATATACTCTTACTACTTCGCTATATATAGGGCTACTACTACTTACTTAACGCGTTAAGTATATATACTTATATTATAAAAAGTATAAAGTCCTTCTATTTCTTAAGTATTACTATATTATATACTACTACCTCTTATTAACTATTTAAAAAATATATCTCTAAAGTAGTAAGAAACTAATTAAGGGTTCTTACTACTATTTTACTTATTAAGAAACCTCAGATTAGTTTAAGATTCCCTTAAACACTATCTTAAAGTAATAAGCTTAATAAAACTATATTCTCAACCTTATTAACTACTACTATATATATAAGCTAGATTATCTTAAACTAAAGGTTGCTTTATATACTAAGTTTAGCTAGCTATACTTAAAATAAAGTTATTATTATAAGCTAGTTTTAAAGCTATATAAAAGTGTTTTTTAAGTTAGTATATTAGCTTAAAAATAAATAAAGTAATCCTATTAGCTTACTATTTACCTATCTCTTTACCTTCTTAATAAGCTAGTTTTTAGGCTTCTATAAGTAATTTAATATTACTAACTACTATATTATTAAGTAAGTATTAAAACTACCCTCTAAATACCTTAATTATATTAACTCTTTCTTATACTTCTATTACTATATTAACTAACTATACCTCTATAAGCTGCTTTAGCTTAAAGATAAGCTAGAGGTTAATCTAACTATAAGCTTACTATTATATTATTACGCCCTCTCTTATACTCTTAACTTTAATAAAACCTCTATTTTATAGGAGTATAAGTTAAAGTTAATATAAGCTAATAGTAGCAGTAAGACTATAGCTAATAAGACTAACTATAATAGCTAAGATAAGTAATAAGCCACTTTTATGCTATATATCTATACTAATAGTATTTAATATATTAAACTTAAGCTGATTTTTTATAGTATATCTACTTTATAAAGTAGTAAAATTAAGATTAATAAGAAGTATCTCTATAATACTAATATAACTATTAAGTTTAATAAGATAGCTTATAATAATAAGATCCTATTAGATAAGTAGATTAATAAGGAGTTAATACCTACCCTTAATAGCTATAAAACTCTATTAGTTATAGATATTACTATCTTCTATAAGACCTTATATATTATAAGTAAACTTAAGGATCTTAATGTTATACTTATCTTTATCCTACTTAGCTTTACTTACCTCTTATAACCTCTTAATATTATAATTAATAAGCCTTTTAAAGAGTAGCTTTATAAGGCTATTAATAACTATATTAATAACCTTAAGTAGTAGTATACTATTACTAATAAAACCCTTAAGTAGGATATTAGTATAAAGAGGATTATAACTACTTATACTATCACTTTAGTATATTAGTAGCTTAATAAGAAGGCTAAGATAGTCTAAAAAGCTTTCTATAAGTATAGTATCTCTATATACCCTAATAGCAGCAAAAATCACCTTATTAATATTAAAGATATCCTAGCTAATATTATTAACTTTATAAGGTAAGATACTATTAACTTTAATACTTATATTAAAAAAAAAGCTACTAATAAAGAGCTTCCTAACTTCTATAATTAGTTTAACTATATATAATATATTATAAGGGTAGAAGATATCTAAAGTAGTATCTTTAGTACTTTATAAGTACTTATACTTATTATTTAACTATATTATTAATCGCTATACCTAGCTTATCTTCCTAAAAAAAAAAACCCCTCTACTTCCTACTACTTATATTTAATATTAAGTCTTTTATCCTACTTATATTAATACTTACTTAGCTACTTAATAAAGATATTAATAATATAGCTAGCTAGTAAGGTAGGCTTAATAGCACCTTAATTACGCTCTCTAACCTAGCTAAAGTGCTAGCTATTATTAGCCTTATTAGCTTTACTAATATTACTTTTAGTTATAAGAGAGAGCTTTATAAGTATACTAAGAGAGGAGGGTTTTTAAAAAGTAAAGTAGTATTATTAGTATACTTTAAAATAAGAAGAATCTAAGTAGTTATTAGTTATAACTTATTAATTAGTATATCTCTTTTATAGCTAAATATAGTTTTTTCTAAGTACTTATAGATAAAGTTAATTAAGCTATAGTTCTCTATTTTTAATATAATATATAAAAGTATAAAAAAAGCGCGTTTTTAGCTATATATATTAATACTATAAGTCTTAGATTCTACTGTTTTAACCCTAACTTAACCTCTAGTAGTACCCCCTACTACCCCCTACTAAGGCCTAATATATGCCTCTATAGCCCTCTATAGCTAGCTAATTAGTTAAAGTGGCTAGGGGGTGCAGATTACTAATCTTTTAAGTATATATGGTATATTGGGATTTTCAAAAGAGTTTATTCCCTATGTTGTGGTGGGGAATTGCGCGGCGAAGGTAGTATGACGTGGTGTTGCGGGAAGTGGCTGCAGGGTGCGCAATTTAGAGATGGGTCGACTTACGCTAATTCACAATTCGTTTCCAGACCCCTCAATCCCCATGATGGGGCTTGTGTGGATTCCCGCACGGGAGTACTTCCCCGATCAACTTGTCTAGGTCCCCCGAAATGCAGCGGCCGGAGGGTGCATGCTGCGGACGATGGTGTTGAGATTGGGGATGTGGAGAGGACAGGCAATTGTTGCTGGCGGGAGGGCCACACGTTAGCGCCAGTTTACACAAAATATTTGCATAAAGGATTTGCACACTGCCTGAGATTATACATATGCACTGGAACGTGCAAAGCGTGCAAGCTGAATCCCGAATCCCGTCCTTACGTAAGGGAGCGGCCACCCTTGCTTGCAGACAGTTTCATCCACTTCGCGCACACTGTAGTGTGAGCACTCTGGCATGTACCCACCTCGCCCTGTACTCCGCAGACAGAGCCGATCCGACGTGTACCCTCGAACAACAATGGAACGCCATTTGGCGACAGTTGAGCGACCCTGAACTTCACCAACACGCCACCGTAAGTCTGTAGCTCCACCACCTCCACGTCCCAGTGCAGACTAGTCCATTGCCGCATGACACCTTGTGCTTGAATGAGTGCGATGGACGGACGGCGAGTGATGGCAACAGATAAATGCGCGGCGATGACATCACTAATTTCATGCGATATTAGCATTGCCTAGGATCCCAGCAAGAGCGTATCAAGTGATCACACCTCTAAGGGCTTGCATCTGTGGAATACTTCATTGCATGCAATTTGGGGTGCTTGAATAGACATCCCATTTGCAGTATTATTAACTTCTTTTGAAAGCTTAGTCTAAAGCGCTGGCCCACACATTCAAGTAAGAAGCCGGTGAGTAGATATTAATCGAGAGGCTGGCGTCTATGAGTGTCGCGTTCGCATGGCATGTGTCGGCCGGCAACATCCACCCAGCAGACGAGCACTACCACCATGATGCGAGTGATGCTGTACCTTGATGGGTTCCAAGCAGGCTGGTCCAATGCATTCGTCCTGGAAGGGTTCCTCGAGGACAACGGCGTCCCCTTGGACTGACCTAGTCATCAACGTTACCTGCGTTGGGCAGACGAACCCGCTCCAACGGGAAGAGGTGTCCGAGAGGTTGATGTATTTCGGGCAATTTCCACAGTATCTGGACTTGCACGAGGCAGGCAGTGTTGGTGATGAAGATGGGGATGGAAGAGGAGACCTGGTCGGAAGATCTCTTGGGCGGGGAGGAGTCTGAAGAGGCGTTGGGTTCAGGGAAGTGGTATCATGTCATGGAGACGCTCCCCAGGGCGGCATTGACCAAGATTGGCATCATAACCAGGGAACCCAGTTCAATGCCTGAATCTTCCCCTACCAGATGCCATCGGCTGGCTGGGTAGCGCTAACAGCCACGGTCCATGGCAGAGACTGACCACTTTTGCTCTGATGCATGCCGTCTGTGGTAGAAGGCAAAGGGCCGCCGGAAATGCAGGCAAGGTCCAGTAGGGAGAGTTAATGGTCATTTCACGACTCGACATCTGAGGCTGCAGGTCACCGTAGACTTCATACTTGTCGGCCGGTAGCTCGTGGTCGACAGATATGTTGGCGTGGTCGAGGACCTGTCATAATTGTTTCCAAACGCACGGAGGCTTTGTTGGAAGTGGAAGGGAAGTCCGACATGTGTCGAGCGAAAATGAGCCGGATGTTGACCCTATTCGAGGCATGGGTGAGCTTTGGCAACGGCAGCAGCAGCAACGAGAAAGGCGTGTTGTGCGACTAGTTGTCATCAAGCAGCCATGCTTTGCTGGTGATCTGCTTGGCCGAAAAGATTGATCCGGGGGATTCGATAGCTGTGCCGATGAGATCGGTCCAGATAGTACTGAGATACGTCAGCGGTATGTCAAGGTCTGCAATATCCTCGGACTCAGGCATCATCACCCCAATCTCAGCGCCTTGGCCGAACAATTGCGCAGGGTGTCTGCGGCGCGGGCGCTGAGCGGGGATTTCGAGTTCTGGCAATGGTGAATGCCACAAGGTTAAAGATTTCGGTGTTTTTGCCATAGTCTAATTGCTCTGTCTCGACGGACACCAAGTTGTTTGTGCGCTGGATACACGCACGGTGCTCTGGCTGAAGACGTGAGTCGGGGCTGCTCAACGTTGCTTCCAGGTTCTCGTTCGCCGTAATGAGGAGTTGGGCGGTGTGGACATTGCAGCGAGTGAGCAGGTTTTAGGTGAAAGATGCTTGGGGTGGGACATAGGAAAAGGGGGAAACGTCCTCGCAGTTGCAGTGGCATTGGTTAAGATGATGGAAGCTGGAGCAGCAAATTGGCCTGCAGTAGTGTTGATGGGTTGGTTCTCTGGGTTCGGAACGCTGGGTCAACAGCTGCCCGTGGGCTTCAGCAGTGTTGCGCTGGGATTCTTCACAGTAAGGCGCTAAAGGTGCGCCAGCTTCACAGCGCACTTAGCGCCGTGTAAGGCCGGGCGCCTGTGCTTCGGGGGGCCGGTAGCGACACCACTAAAGTGGGCCATTGTCACTGGCGCATGGGAAGCTGGCAGCCAATCAAAGAGCCGTACCATCCGGGGAAGATGGTACGGGCCCTGACGAGCCAGTCACGGTCAACCAGGGACTTCTGGCGCTGGCGACCGTGCAGGAGGGCCACCAACGAGGCAATTGTTCAGCAGCCGCAAAGAAAGTGATCATCTCGTGTCCATGAAGTCAGGGCAAGACACGACGGAGATTGATTCGCATCGCTCCATGAACATGGGGGGCGAATGAATTGCGCAACAGGCATTCGTACTTCTATTGAGCTAAGACGTAGACTGCCCTTCTCAAAGGACAATTCGAGTGCGCGTCTTGCCGGGATCTTTTGAGTTGTCATCCGCGTTATACTGATCGTTTACAGGCTCTTCAATTACTCCAAACACCCGTGGAGGTCGCTCACCTGAGCAAGCACCCGACCCAAATACCAAGCAGACCTCAAACATGCTACTCGTGTCTCACGGCTTTGACTTGGGTCCGCTCGGCGACAAGTTGGCCTTGCGTGATAAGTAGTCTCACGATCGTAGCGTCGAGGGCGTTGTGGGTCCTCTTCATGGCTTAGCAAACCTGACGCTCCTCGGCATGCGCATTGTCTAGAGCCATGATGAGCTTCTAGCAACTGCGCTCTTGTGGAAAGACTGCTTAGTCAGTTTCAAAGAAAAATGGCAAGCAAATGATCACCCGCGAATGAAGACACGTTCTGCCTCGTCCTCAGAGACATCCAATGGAGCGTGGTGATGTGTGACTGATTCTCACGGAAACCCGTCAGTTATGTTAGTATCCAGCTTTGGCCAAGTCTTAATAGGCTCAGTCCGGGAGGCAAGCGGCCATTAGGATAAGCATACTATGTACTTTTTGGTTTACGGAGTGATGGTTTGATGAAATGTTTGCTACTGCCAAATGACCTTGTTGGGCTCCATGCGCTTCTTTTGCACAGATCATTACCAGGAGGCGGGCATCCTCCGTGCCGCCAGATTGAACCACTCAACCTGGAATCAAGCACCACAACAGCGTCCACAGCTTTGTTCTATCTTGAGTATAGACCTTTTCACACATGGCTTAGACCAAGGAGCAACTGCTCGCACAGCATTAACCGAGTCATAATCATGAAGCGTGCGCCATCTGAAAACGCAAATGGACTTCGCACGGGTCGGTATTCTCGGAATCCAGGTCCTTAGATGCTCCAGCATTTCCTTTCACTTTCATGAAAAGGCGTCCCTGCAACTGTTTGTTACGCTTTTCGTTGCCGTCTGAATGTCAGCTTGTGCTGCTACGGCGCTCTCCTGAACCGCCGAGCCTTGCGAAAAAGACCTTGAAGTTTCGCGTTTCAAAAGACTGGCGCTGTCTTCTGAGAGCTGAGAGAAGAGCATGTTGGGGCTCTCGCTCTCTGATCTGAGGCTAAGAACAGGCTCGACCATGCTCTCGTGAGTCGACCATCTCGTTGTTGGCATTCAACCGTAACGTACTGTTCTGGCGGCTTCGAGGCTGCGGACGCTTCGTGTTCAGGTTCATCACGGAGATATGTTGCTGCAAGTCGTCCGAAGGGGCGCATCTTGCGTATAGATCGTAGTTTCCAACCATCCAGTCCTAGCAGTACACTGGTTGTTTGCGGACGTGGTACAGGCGATGGGAAGCAACTCCGCGTCAGCAGAAAGTGACTGCGGTGCGTCACGTCATGATTGCGGACAGAAGCTTGCCACATAATCCGCGCCGTAATTGCCGCCACCAAGGGACTCCTCAACCGACTTATCTTCTCGCAGCAACTCACAAGCGCACTTTCGTCGTAGGCTGTTCAGTGTGGAATCCTCATTGGCGACCGACTTGACGAAGTATGATGGAAGGCTTGCCAGTGGATAAGCCTTTGCCAAAAAAAGCCTGTGGGCGTAGATAACTTCCATATAGCGCATTAAGACCACTCACTGTCCGAATCTTCGGCTTTTTCTGTGGCGCCTGGTTGCCGTTGCTCTTCGATGGCAGAAGGTTGAGCGCCGGGTTTCCAAGGAGGCTTATTCACAGCAAGACTCTCGCTTCCCCCCTCCCTCGTATTCCAGTAGCTCGTCTTCCACATGCGCCCCAAGGGCAGCCGATTATCAACAACATGCGAAGTCTGGCTCCGCTCGATGTGAAACGCCAGTGCCAGTCAGCAGAAGAGTGGATAGGCATATTAAACAGAACTTAGAAGTCTTCCGCCTGTGCATCAAGGCAAATTCAAAGTGGCTTGTCAGGCGAAAAGGTCCATTTCCTCGGTGACACATTTTGCGAACGGCCAGCCCCGGTCTGGTTTTCAGAAGCCTGCGGTTGAAATTTAAGTAGGCACGCCGCAAATCTTGAAAGATGTCTTTGACATGGCGACGGACTTTTCGGAGGGCCCGGGAGAAGGCGTGGAGAACACGGTCGAAATAGAGCTATTGTCACGAAGACCCCAGTGATGAAGTCACCCAGGGGCTGAAAGTGGGTGGAGGTGTCAATCACAACGCAGTCCATTGGCAGTCCAGTGTTCCAGTTCAGATCAGACGCGATGGGAATGTGCATGTGCTTGGGCAGGTGTCACTAGGAGCTATTGTGGTTCAATGGCCCACATCCAAAGTGGTGGCCCAATAGGATATCTCCCCAAGTGCACAGCCCCCGATCAGTCAGATAAGCGAGAAGATAAGGTCGGCTTGGCAGGTGCCTACCTGCCCTGGGTACCTTGCGCCACTCCGGGGCAGTACAGCCGGGAGACCATTGCACCCGCTACCCCTCCAGGCTTGAGGTCAGGATCACAGGCAAGCGTAATTGACTTGCGAGGAGCCCGTACCATCTGCCTTGGGTGGCATGGGCTCATACTTGTCTTTTCAGTGACGGGACTCTGATGGGACCTTGACGATGGGAACAAGGAGCACGAGGACCGTTTCGAAGTGAAACCAGCGGGAGGCTGGCAGGAGGTAAGAAACGGCAGGTGAAATCGGCAGGAGGTGAACAGCAGATGCCGAAAATCGGCAGTTGGTCTGTGCATTAATCCTGCCACTGCAGGTGCTTCATATTGCCCGCCGAAATTCAACAAGTCAAATGAACGAAGAATACCTCGCATCGTCCGGTATGCGCTTCAAGGCCCTGTGGCTATCTACTACTACGAGCTCACCGCTGGAACGATCGCTGAGGACCTTATGTGCGCTCACAGTCAAGGACGTGTGAGGTCGATCGTGAAATCGACAGCCCCGGACCTCTCAAAGAAGTTGGTTTGGAATCTAGGCCCAGGCAAAAGAGAGCCTGTGTCAGGAGAGACATTGGAATGATAAGCTTGTGGGGCTCAAAGACTTGGGGGCCTATATTGAAGAGCGGCAAAGTTGCAAGAATGTTCATTCTCGGACCACGGTCAAGCGTCACTGACGCCGTCACTGACGCTGCGCTTGGTGGTGATATGGATGAAGAGGTAGCCAGTTAGTCAAGCAGGTGAATACCTTCCTGCTAACTAACTTCTGTTGCATGTGGAGGCGTCTAGTTGTCATCGTTTCGAAGCCTCATCCAGCAGATGGCTTGGACGCCGGGCTCTTCATGACTTTCCCACTCAGACTGCTACAAGTCCTACACGAACAAAAAATGAAACACGCACAACACACGCATGAATTTGAGCCTGACACCAAATTCAGAAAAAAGTCTTTTGATGTTGTGGAGAGACGCGAAGCTAATTAACAGGCAATATCAAGAGAATATCTATGGAACCAAACCGTGGTAGCTCCGTCTGAAGCTGCCCATAAGGATGGCAGTAGTTCCCAAAATTCTGACAGTGCTGCGCTAGGTTGCTCCATGAGGCATCGCTCGTCGTCTGCTGAGAATCCGTGTGCGTCTTGCTTGTCCTGCTGAAGCGGACCTGGCGAGTACAACCTTCTGAATCCGATCGACTCGTATGTCAGAAGGCCTTACCGAACGTATCTGTTGAGACTATCGATGGTGTAGCGGAGGAATTCCAGCCCCAACTTTGAATTCCGGATGGCGAGCATCCTGCCAATATGGTGATACACCTGTCCCCAAAATGCCAGCCAATTCTGAGGTGCCCCTCTTATCTGACCACCCTCAAAAGCGACGGCATTTCTGGTGGAATCGATCTTCCGAGCCTCAAGCTCACGTTCATCTGATAAAACCCAAGCCCCGGACAGTCGTTGGCTTCTAGGCAACCTCGCCGCTGGACATGGACGTGGTCTTGCCTCAGCTGAAGCTGCTCGTGGAACTGAGATTCTTGTAAATGATCAGGAATGACAAGCAGTGAACAGGATTGGGTTGTGAACAACGAGTATTCCGGCAGCGTCTCGTTATTGAGCCTGGACATCTTCCGCGCAGAACGTGCGGCAATTGTGTTGCATTGGTTTCGAGGTCACCAATTCGAGCGGTCGTCGGGGACCAGAGAAGTATGGCGATCCCCCTGTTTTGATGAGACGGGAGAACTTTGAGGCGTTCGAGGAAAGAGACAATGGCTTATTTGGCATCCAACAGCTTGCTGGAGACGGCACTGGTGTAGGCTTTGTGCCACACGCCCAAACGGGGAGATGTTGGACCTGAAGCTTGTAGAAGAGCTCCGGTCCATTGAAGTAATTCGGACGTTCAAAATCACCTCCATCATGACCGCCCTCCTTGGCAACTTGCTAGCTCCTTGCTCTATCATGGTCCGATCTCGGTACTCCAACTCAAGCAGCACAAGAGCAAGGAGCCACCTACAGTCTGTTACATCGGGGGCGTCGTCGGCTCTTGTCATGGCGTAGGAAAGCGACGACGCGGCCGTAGCAAACCATCAAGACGGTTAAAGAGACTGTGACAGTGGCACTGAAGTTCCTCCTTGAGGCTGCGGCTGCGGCTGTATCATGATGACCGAACAGGATAGAATTCACAGAGGCTGCTAAGTCACCGCAAGTCCGTCTCTCCTCAAATCTTGACCCATGCGGCGTGCTTGCCTTTCTCGGATCGGGTGCTCGAATGCCGGCTGTAAAACGCTCCTGCGTCGCATGACGACAACAACGACCGGAATCGACGGCTGAAGATGAAGACATTCAACGAAGGAAATCAATGATGCTCAACCAGGGCCTTTGGTTGGTTCAACGGGTTGATCATGTCATCGGGATGGTGAGCTCGCCTAATGTCCTGGGATGGACGCTGGTCTTTCCTTGTCTCGCAACATTACTGACCTCTTGCGAGGCTATCTCGCACATTCCCCACGGAACGTCGCTCTCCTTTGCCTCGGGATCCAAGACACGGTCGTTGAAAATGTCTCTCTGTAGGGCTCGATCGACGCGTTCAAATAGCAAGGAAACCACACTGGGGCCATCTTGAGCGTCCTAGTCCCTGCGGTGTGCGGAGAAGACGGCAGCACGTAGTGGTGTGCGATACCTTAGGTCCCTGAGACGGCAGGTACAACGGCCTGTTGGCGTGGACGGTCTGGTGTCTTTCGTGTCAAGGGCACAAGGCGAACACTGTGAAGGCAGTTTTGTGGTGGAGACAAGTTTGGTTGCGCTGGACACACACGAAAGGGAGTGGGCAAAATCCAGGATGGACAAGCTGCGAGCTGGAATTGCAGTGCTTGAGGTTGAAACTTGGAGGTTGTTGAAATTGTCGAAATCAAGCGAAAGCAACGTGAGAGCCGGAGCGCTGCACTTGAATGGGAATTGGTCTGTGAAGACGGTGGATCGAGGAATCTTGAAGGTGTGCCGACTGATGACGAAGCTAGGTCTTGGGGCACCCCTTCTCCAAGGAGATCGAAGTGGTTTGAGTAGTGCAATTCGGAGGTTTTGGTCGTGAGATGGGCATTGTTGGGATAGCCTGCGCCTGAAAAGCCGTTTATTATACTCCGTTGCGTTAACAGCGTCCACCCCGCAGTTTTTAGCCCAAAAAAGGCAAAAAAAGGGGCTTTTTACTAAAAAACTACTAAATTACCCTAAACTTTATACACTAATAACTCTATATATACGTAATATATATAAATAAAAATTATATTATTAAATAACCCTTAACTAGTAAACTAATTAATTAAATTTCTAGCTACGCGTATTATATACGTATAGAGTTATTAGTATATAAAGTAAAAAGCGATTTTAAAGGGTTTTTAGGGTAAATAGTTTAATATAATACGCTAGGGGTTTTATTTTTTCTTTTTAGTATTATATTTAGTATTTACTAACTTAGAAATTCCTTAAAACTTATAAAATTTTATACTTTAATAACTCTATATATATAAAGTACGTGAGGATAAAAAAGATATTACTATAATTACTTAATTAAAAGCTATTAATTAATATATTTTTTACTCTTACGTATTATATACGTATAGAGTTATTAAAGTATAAAGTTTAGAGTAATTTAGGGGGGTTCTAGGTTAGTAGGAAATTTTCCTGCTGGACGAAAGTGGGTGGCGGACGCTGTTAACGCAACGGAGTGTAGTCAGAAGTTGGCAAGATGCAAGGCATTAAGCAGTGTACAATTGTGGCATTCGTCTGCCAAGAGTCGACGCGGGCTTCTCCACACGGCTGTGGGGTCATCAGGTATTTGGCAGAAGATCGAGAACGATGGATGCTGGTTTGTCCACGAGGCTTGGGTCAGCAACTATCGGGCACAATTGCCGCATGGTTACGGTGCTTGGTGACTGGAGCCTCGGTAATGTTTACTCGGCCTTCTGCAAGCATTCCATGCTTCTCATCGGTCAATTTAGTTCCTCGACTACCCGCATTGGCCGGTGCCGTACAGCAAGGTGCACCGCTCGGAAGACGGTAGACGTTCGGAGTGTCGGGACGGTTCCTGCCAAATAGTTCGTGTATGCCCGTGTTTGGGTTCCCAGCAGCCCTCTCGGTCGTCATCGTGGGTCATGAGTTCGTGAACAGTCGTTGTGTGGGACAATGCTCCTATGAGACCAGCGTTAGCCTTTCGGGTAGGGGAAGGGATGGCGTAGCAAAAGGCCCAGCGAGACGGAAACGAACCAACGAGAGAGTAATTGGGGTGAGGTTACATCTATTCGCGATGCAAAAGACGGAGACCTCTGATGCTGAAGGAAAGCTTTTCGGGTGGGCGGAGACGGACATGACGGGATGGGAAGCGATGGAGAAACGGTGATGTGGCATGCTTGTACACGATGTTCCAAGCACCTGTTAAGCCCAGAGTGCGCTTGCCAGCAAAGTCTCTCGGAGGCAACCACGCTGGCTGGATGGAAGGAGCCGGAGGAACGGGATGGCCAGTGACCTTAGGTTTCATCCGGCCAGGCCTTGCAGAGCGGCAGAGTTGGTCTTGCATCAGTGCCTCAGGTCAGTGTCAATCGCGGGGACCAATAAGGGAAAGTCCAGAACATGGAAGGCAGCAGCGATCTCGTCGTTCCTGCCAACCCTGTGCCGTATGCCTGAGGACTTCCAGGTTCGTAAGGCAACCACCAACCCACCCAGGCAAGAACAGGTCTTTGGTCATGCTACCTTAGCCATTGTTGTGGTCATTCCTGTCCGCGCCCTCCCTGTTCTGGGTGCTTTGACGAGATACCTTACCTACCTAACGGAGACGTCCTCGTGGGGCTGGCAGGCATGCATGCATGGCAAGAGCATAAGTCTGCACACCAAAATCTGTCTTTGCCGCGAAGAAGTCAATCAACTTCGGTCTTGGTCTCGCCTCCTTAGTGTCGTTCTCCCCAAGTCACCTTTCTCTACGACCAGCGACACCATGCCTTCGTCGTGCCAAGTTGGCAAACTGTGTTCGCCGTGGTTGAGATTTCAGACACCAGAAGCTTGTTGTCGAATCTTGAATTAGCACGGGTCGGGTATTCGCACCAATGCGTCGAGAATCATCCGAGACCGTATTTCGCGTAGCTGCCCTCACGCACCACCCGCCTGGCGACGAATGCGTAGCATGGCCCATCCTCATTGTGAGCTTGCTGAACCTACTGCTCCCTCTTTAAGCCCTTGCAAGAATGATGCTGATACTGCGAAATCTCGTCATCTCGAACTATTGACGCGTCAAGAGCGTTTGTCTGTTTTGTAACCCGGTCATCCGGGAGTCGCGATTTCTTCGTTCGACTGTGGCAATCCAGCTGCCAGCAAGAAAGCGTCCAAAACTTCGTGAGGTCCAGACGCAGCCATTTCCGGACCCAACCATTGCATAGCTTTGCATCATCAACCAGAACTTGGTCATCGACCTCTACGGAACTTGCAATGCCACCTGTTGGGCCCCCGGTGGTCTCTGCCACAAAGCCGAGATGCACTTCTAAGGTTGAGGCAGCTCTTCAAGAGATCGGAATGCTCAAGTCTGACGTCCTCGGATGGCAAGCCTCCCTGGAGCTTCTCTACAGACTTTTTGCTAGCAAACAAGGAGTGTCGTCCATATACCAACCTCTTGAATCTCCTCGGTCTCCCCACGGGTGAGGATTCTTCTGCTCTCGCATCTGTTGCTTCTATACCCAGACTCGCAAGATGAAGATGGTCCGACGTCTTACCTTCCCATCTCTGACCTCAAGATTCCGCCAAAAAGACCACCGGCGCCCATCACGCAGCAGAAGCATCATACCCACCGTCGTAAACACGCACCCATACATGAATGGCGAAACCAGCCCAAAGTCCTCCCAGCCCGCCGCGTTGTTCTCCTCCATATCCACCTCAGTTGCTCGTCCTTCAGTACTGGTTTCCCCAAACTCACACGCCGAGTTCAGCCCATCAAAAAGATATCTCTGCTCCTCGCAGCTCAGGCTGTTCGCCGTCATCGTCCAGCAAGTCAAGCGCGACTCCTATCCCCCCCTAACAGAACCCCGTACTCACACTGCTGGCATGCGGCTGTCGGCAATGGCGAGCAGAGACACGGCCAGAAGCCGAACCAAACCGGCACCATCCTCTTTGGGTGTTCTAACGACGAGGCGTCTTGTCTGCGCGCACAAGTTTGACCCAAGCCGTGCTCTATCCATCCCAAGAGAGATATCCATGGACTGGAACCAGGGAAGAAAGAAAAAGGCCCGCTTTGGAAAAAGACGTCCATTGCTCGAGATGAGGTGCTCGCAGCCCGCGATTGCATAGAATAACAGCGAAGCAAGCATGAAATGCGACAAGCTGCTTGATGATTCGCCGAGGGAAGAGCGTTTCTGGTGGCGCTTTTAGAAGACCCAGCGTCTTGAATCTTTCCTTTACAGGTTTGGAGGTTAACTCGTCGCTACACGCCAATAATCTCCAAGCATACCGAGAAACTCAAGGCAGATGACTGCTGACCCCATGAATCTCTTTGCTCAAGATATCAGCTGCTTGGGACTACCCAAGATCGGGATACGGCAGGAGCTTCCCGCAAAGGAAAGGGACCAACAGATGTAGGGGGCGTGGATCTCGCCTGGCAGCGCGGAAGCCGGTTCAAAAGAAGGTTTTCCGCGCAGAGTTAAGAGCCTGAGCTGGTGCTTGGTGGCAGAGGTTCCCAATGACAACTTCACAGCAAGTATGGACGGCAATTCCGCATTCTGGACAACGATGAAGAGCAGGTTTCTGAGATTTTGCATGCAATGGTTTTGTCACCCACCTCCTGGAGCCAGTCAACAACGTCTTCAACTGTAGCAAGTTTTTGAAGTGTGATCCATCTCCACCCGCTCCAATCTTTATTCTCCAAATGGACCACTTTTGGTTCTGCGCAGTCGGGATTGGTACAGTTGTCAGTCACATGCATGCACGCGTTGGGTGATTTACAAGCTTTTGTGACCGCATCTACGTGTCAGACATGTGCCTCGATCTTGTTTAGACTTCCGCGACATTTTCCTCACTACGGCCTCCAGGAACAGTTGGCAAAGGAATTGACGTAGCTCGGAAGTGATTAGTATTTCGACCTGCTGGATATTCTCCCAGAATTTCTGGCTGTCCTAGCAAGTCGTACATTGGGTAGCTACAGAAAACACCTCAAATCTGAACCGTGTGTATACAGAGCAGGCAATTCCATCGTTTCGAAGCTGATTAATTCGTTCTCTTCGGCTGATGGGCTAACTTGACGTCGACTATCGGGATACATGTGGCGGGTTGGTCAATCTAAGCTTGAAGTTTCACGCACACAGCCATTTGTAAACGAGGCGAATTCCAACCCATAAGTCTAGAGTATCCACCTCTAATCTCTACTGATGAGCAAAGACAAGTCCCAAAAGTCGCAGGTGCTCTCAACCTGGTTTCATCGCACAATTGTCCGTTTCCTATTCCCGTATCGTATCATTCATACACCGCCCCAACCCTGAGAACCTTTCAGTGTCTCAAACATCGTCTCGGAGGTCTGTCTGACCGTCGTTTTCAGCCGCCTGGACAGCTGACACCACCTTCGTCGCTGCCTGTATGAGGTTATGGATCTCAGTAGACACGCCTGCCCCAGCCGATCGAGGGACGTGGGACACGGCCAGCGCACGAGCCATGGCCACTATGCGCACCAGCTGCTCTTGATCAGGGTGGTCTTGCTCGGTCGCGTGCTTGGTTCCCTTGCTAGGGGCTTCGAATCCTGTCCAACCCTCCATTGTTGACGAGAATTCGAAGTTTGACGATATATCAAACGGCGCTTGGTCATGGTCAGAATCGAATTCAAGTGTATGGTTGAGATCGTTTGCGGTGTTGTCTGTGGCAATTGGGAGGGCGTTCTCGATGGAAGAAGTGTCGAAATGGTCGTCAACGCAACCATGGCGGTTGTCGGGGAATTCACGTTGGTCTAAGGCTTTCCGACGGTCGGACTGGCTTTCGGAGTGTTCATCGTCGAAATACTGTGAAGAAGTTACATGTCAGCTATATTACAATCGCAGTCAGGGCTAGCTGGCAACTCACCTTCTTCAGAGACGGGTAACGGACGGAGCAATAGCTGGTATTCTCATCTTGTGATTCCTTAAGTGTCATAATTGCAGCTGTTAGAACCGTCAAGGCAGGGGACCAGAGGATAGAGTCGATAGGGTACAGAGCGAAATCAACGGTGTTGGAGAAAACGATCAGGTTGCAGGAGAAGACGATCAGGTGGCAGGATGACGCGAGAGTTAGAGCAAGGCTGATCGACGTAGGCGACAGCGTGGAAGTCTTTGATGTTATGAGGGTCCTGCCAACGTCGGAACCTGGTCTGATTGTGGTCTCGTCTTCTTGTCGTGATGTCGATGCACCGTGGTGCGGGGATTGACGTTCGTCAGTCGTAGGTATGCAATCAGACAGTTACCCAGGGTGTCGCTTCCGTTCGGGATAAATGGTATGGATGCCGGCGTGCTACTTTCTTTGAGCAAGTGCGGTCTCGAACTTACGTGCGGATGGAGGAATGGAGGGAAGGAAGCAACCAGGCTGCCGCTAGTAGGTAGGCTGTACCCTTGTGTCAAGGAAGGTAAGACCAGCCATCCGCCACTTGCGCTTCACTTTGCCGGTTGAGGATGTCATCAGAGGGGCTCGATGAACGCCCGCTTGGTTGATTGCGAAGAAGGACGCAAGTTTGAATCCGCAGAATTTGCTGATTCTTTTCACGAGTCGTCCGAACGCCACTCTGCACTTGCCCATGTCGTAATGATTCTGTAAAATCTCTGAGTGCCCGACCCATAGCTCCCTTCGCTCCAAGTGTCCGCCTCGCATCTCGCCCAAACTGAAGCAGCTTTCGACAAGTCTTGCTGATGAGGCGGCGGGCCATCCCCTGAATGCGTGCAGCGTCTGAATTTTACGTCCTTCGCCTCTGCAAATGTAGTGTTTCCTTGGCTGTCTCCTACATTTTCTTTGACAGGCTCCTGTTTCCACGTCACACTTGTTGTTTTCAATCCCGTTCCTCCGGCAGATGAAATGAAGGCTGCTGTGTTGCGCAGGTTATTTCAAATTGGCCATAGTGATCATTTCAGCAGTAGTCAAGACTGGTAAAAGGCGTGGAAGTACTCGGTTCCTCTTAGTCGGTGTCATTGCTAAGCTGTTGTGGTAGCTTTCTGTTGAATTGGACTGCGGAACCTTTGGTCATTGTGACCTTCAGTGACATTGCGCGTGGGTCTCACAGAATCAAACGAAGAGGCTCATGTCTCTCTTGATGATCCCTGAATATCAAGCAATGGAATGCATCCATAGATAAGATGATCGGGGCCCGTCAACGATAACTACAGATGGAAGCATGGATCTTGGAATAAGCTCAACGTTAATGTTGTCAACTTTGAAGAGGCCAACTTGTGATGGGAGTGAATCTAAGCCCGAATGATCAGCATTCGTCCAGGATACTCCATTGCTCATGGATGCTTTCTCCTGGTTTCGTGTGCCGGCTGCTGCATTTGCGCCTGCTGGTTCTGGATTCACTCGGCCACCGCAAGATTCGTATGCATAACAGGCTCTCTATAGACCATAAGTGCTATATGACCATAATATTCTCATCAGACTTCATCAGGATGAATTGTGGCTATTCCTCATGGGATTCCATGAATTCAGGTCATTTCTAGAATGGGGACCGTGACAAAAGTCGTCCTTGGCTGTTCACAGTCTCAACTAGGACATTCAATGTCTTCAAGGGCTGCCAAACCTCAGACCAATATTCACTCTCTTACCGTTACAATAGAGATCTATTGCTAGGCATGCTACCCTCTCATTCACAAGTCGGCTGCCTCATAGGAGCCCCCAACAATTATAAGGCATCTTTCTCAGAAAACAACCCTGATTGTTGATCTCTAGACTTTAAGCTCGACTTTACATGAACTTCGATAGTGGGGGAAACAAGGAAGCCACAAAGGCATCCGGGACAGAGGGCCTGACACCAATAGTCACAACCTCCGCTCATCAGGGTCAACATAGCAGTGACAAGTCTTGTCTTAAGCGTTATAACCTCTCCCCCGCTGCATGAGAAACAGGTTGGAAAAAGCTTCGTATCCCCGGCACCAAAGCCGACGGCTTTTCACGACTGCGACTAAGCCTTTTCGCCTCCACGGTTCCTCATTGTGAGATGCGAGACTGATAAGCGACCGATGGGCTCGTCCTTCGCTGGTGGCATGGGATGTGAGACCGTCGACGCGAACAAGGAACTTCGGACTTGTGAAGAATGGAAAAGAAGGCCTGACTGACTCGTTTGGGACCGAAAGCGGGTGATGTAGCTCATTCTAAACCTTAAGCTGTCTGAACTCGGTAAACAGTATTGGTCTTCAGCTGGGAGCACAGCCAACTCTGTTGCGAGCCAGGCAGAGTGTTCGCAATGCCCCGAGAGATGAGAAGCTTGTATGAATATCTGCATACTTACTGTTAAATCAATCAGATTGTTCTCAAGACCCCGTGGAAAAGACCTCCATGTTACCAAATGATCCATACAAAGGTTCAGTACTTTGCAAAGCAGACCCAGCCCTCAGACGCCTCAGCAAGCAATTGAAACTGCGCAGAGACACCGTCGTACCAAAGGACTATGACTGCCCACTGCTTTGGCACCAATTGAGTTAAAGTCCATTCAAAAGGGAGGCCTCCTCAACGGTTGAACCTAACAATCATCTCCATCTCAGGCAAATGAAAATGATGAATCAGGCCAGCAACTGCAAAAGATCAAGTCAAAAGATGAAGTTTACTCCATTATCACTAGAAGTACCCAAGTCCCACGGGACGGCATTATCATTTGAGGTAGGTTCGGGTTTAATGGTGAGCCGCAACTTCAATTGAGCTATACGTTCTAACGCTTTAGCAGATGATCGGAAAAGCCGAAGTGATTGGTAATGTACCGGATGATCCAGGCAAGTCATCAAGACAAAAGCAAAAGCGACAGTCCTACCAGCAGCCGAGGAGACAAGCTGCTGAATCTAGACAAAGTACAAGTCTCCACGAAGTGACAAGGATGCAAATGAACAATCGGCGTTTTCCACCTCAAACCCCCGAAGTGCTTACCAAACCGTGTGCGCTTATGCAGGCGCGGATTTTCAGTTCGCGACTTCAAAGCCGGTGGGTGTCCACATGCTACACCCTCAAGTACCCCTTTCTGCATCGTACGACTAACAGTCTGTAGGATGTCTTAGAAATACAGCAAGCTTCAATCAATAGAGTCGGAGCAGACAGAAAACGCCTAACCGTGCAAGATAATCAACGTATTCAAAGCCGATGTTGGCCATCATGCTTCGCTAGCTCTGAAAATCGGACTGTACCTAGCCGTTGAGCGCATAAACGGTAATTATGCCTATGCCACTATGTATCAACTTTCCATAGCATACAAAAGTGAGCAAAGTATATTTAGCGTGTAAGAAACATCAAACAAGGCGAAAAACATAGCCAAAAGAGTTCAGTCAAGACCAAACAATTAAGTAGTGAACCTTCGCCACATCATCTTGCTCGGACCAAGCAGTCAGCAGGTTGAACTGAAATAACGTCGGAGTCTGAGCTAGTAGGGCTTACCCACACAGATTACAGATTTGATCGGTAACTGAGAGGTTTGTACCTTCAGTTGGGAGTTCCAAGCAATTCTTTCAGTAGATGCAGTGCGCATAAAGCCCACCTTTCGCCTGTAGGTTGAAGTGCTTTTGCTGCGAAGAGCCGGTCTCACAGCCAAAGTGGACACGTTAACTCCCGGCTTTTCAAGTATGATCCGCCATTTCCCGGTGGGATGCGGTGCTTCGTATTTGTCTTCTCCCAGATCCGCAATAGGAGTGCGTCACCCAGTCGTGACATGCTGTCGGGGAATAAAAACAGTGCGCTGTAAATGCAGTATACTGGAAGCAGGCTGCAGAATGAGGATGCAGTGACCTTTGGAGGTAGGATAAAGTAGAGTCCCTGCCGTTATGTGAACTACAAGACATCGCCCAAGTAAATCATCCAAGGAGGGCGAA
Organism: Colletotrichum siamense; assembly: GCF_013390195.1. NCBI lineage: Eukaryota > Fungi > Ascomycota > Sordariomycetes > Glomerellales > Glomerellaceae > Colletotrichum > Colletotrichum siamense. The sequence goes on along the minus strand of NW_023501032.1, from coordinate 219,357 downwards.
TCCTTAGATATTCCGGCTGGCAGAAGCATTAAGACGAGGGAACGCGCGAAATTGAGGTCGAAAACAAGATCAAACGCTTGAAAATAGTGGTTAAAACCTCAGTTATCTCACTTCAAATTGTAGGATCATAAAGTACAACTTCATGTCTTGGGGCAAATGAACTTGCGGACCTATTGAGAACTTCGTTTGTAGCGCGTCACAATTGGTCTGTTTGATCTTCCAGAAAAAAGACAAGATCTTCAGGGTCTCCCCTTGTTTATGCAGTCAATTCCTGCCATCTGTTCGCCACATTATTTGAACCGCGCTGCCGAAGACAGCAGGTATAGCTTTGCGGGTATCGGCGCCAAGCTGGAAGCTGAAGCGACTGCTCATGTTACTCGTATTCGTTTATCACGCTCCGGAGAGAGTAGCAGGTAACCAGCAAGCATCGATGGTTTCATAGAGATTGGAAGTCTGTCGAAGATCCTTGACGCAAGGCCCACCAGAATGTCAATTAGTCGTGACGCAGCTTACATGTTCATTGTTGTTTCATTACACGAGAAACGGTCATTATATTCCGAATCCGAGCACTCATGTGAATAATTGCGTATTAATCTTTCATTCATACCTAGATTTAACTTCGCGTCTGAGCACACAATGCAGCTAAAGACCTATGCACAACCCCACTCCCTTGAACCATCGGAAGCGCAAACCATGCAAGAAAATCAAAATCTCCCACTTGATGCATAGCGACTGTGTAGAATTCATTATATCCCTTATCGTCACCACCAATAACGTCAAAATTAGTCAACAATCAGGGGTTTTCACTATGTATACACTTTAACTTGTGGTCTGGGGACGTGCCAAATTCTTATGCATGGCTCAGGTAGCGAGTCAGCGAGCATTGTATGCACCCCATGACCCGCGAACGTCATCGGCGGCAAAGTGCGACCTCGAGGGTCCGTCAGAGAAGGCCGTCAAGAAGGCCGTCATGGGTAGAGTCCTACTTGAAATCCCAAGCACCCGTGCTGCATTTCCAATTGTCCGCCATAACATCGAAGAGGAAGTTGTGACTCTAATGTTTGAGGCCGCATTGAAGAGCCACTTTTGAAGCCAGCAGTGCCAAAACTGACCATTGGTAAGCTCACAAAAGGGTCCGGTAGCCTGCTCAATGTACTCTTCACTGCCCAAACGATTGCATTTGACCAAAGAATAAGATAAAATAACGATGATACTGCGTAGTTCATCGGGTTGCGATTAGATGACGACGCAATTCAGCCGCTCTCAACGGAGCCGTCATATATCTGGCATTGGTAGATCTGTTTGACTTTGTTGTGGAAATTGGTGTGACATCCGATGATTATCTCCTCAGAATCCCACGATCGCGATACGCATTCGCGCCACATTTACAAAAGCAATGCTGCCCAGCCTATCCATTTGTGTGCAACTCTGTGATGATCTGAATCTCTAGCAGAACGAATTACAGTTACTAACAAGGATTGCCAGCTTTGTGGAGTGAAGAAAGCATTTAAATAAGTTCAGGTATCCTTATGTATGCTATTATATGATGATGGTGAGGCCGGGCCATTCAACTAGCGAAGAGCAGGTTCATACCTGTGTTTAAATTTGCCTCTGAGTTTGAGGTTACAGTTTGCACGTCCATGCGTTGGAATATTGGCAAGAAAGGGCTGACGCAGATAGCATGAAAACATGCCAGGAAGACAATACAGTGTCTATCACCTTTGTGCTGATGTTCGTCGTCATTGACGTGCACTTCAGAACCGCACTGTCGCAAGTGGAATCATTTCCCAAAGCAGGCTCCGTGTCATAGAAAGTGGCGCATACGAAATCCAAGCGAGGGAAGAAACGAGGGCTTCATATGATTGCAGTTGCGGTAACAGCGTAAGAACGCATGCAGCTTATCTAGTACGGAGAGATTGAATGAGTCGTAAAGGGACACAAGCGTCAGCCCGGCTCGACCAGATAGAAGGCGTCTATTCCGAATCGACAACCTCTCTAGAATATTCACCTCCTCGACATCAACGTGTCCATAACTCCGCATTATATGTCTTGAAGCCCACGATCCCTTCAGTACTTGTATTAGATCTCCTCTATCCGAATTTCTCATCTGCCGCGGGCTGAAGGCAGTCGTGCTTCAATAGACTCCTGCAGATGGCGATGACAGGCTAAAGTAAAGGGGAAACTGAGAGGAGAGATCGAGGCAAATAGAGAACAAAAGTCTAGCTAAAGCAGTGAGGTAGTTTGCGATCATAATGGTCATAACCATATGTAAATATATTTTGAATCAGACCGAACATCTTCCGATGGTTTTCACTTTACAATCGAAGCGTCATTTCTCTAGAGTTTACGGTTTCTGGCGTCTCATGTATTCCATCTCGAACACATGTCACTCTTCCACGAAGGACATTGCGCTATGAGACAAGACCTGGTACCGTAAACAATAAGTCTGGACGATCTTCCTTAGCAGCAGTGCTTTCCTTCAACAAAAGCTCCCCTTCTTCTTTCTCCTATGACAATTGGTGGCCATGAACCATGGAAAACGGCCAGTACGAGTTCATATGATACTAAATCTCGACATTTCAACAACTCCTCATTCATAGGTAGCAGGTCATGTCTGCAACGTATGGCTGAAGGAGGAAAGGTTTTCCTTCATCCTGACAACAGCCTGAAATGTCAATGGCGAAACCGAGATCGACTAACCCAGGGCACCTTGCTGAAACCGTCGTGATTCAAGAGACATGAAAAACGAGGCTTAGTGATGATCTCATGATTCATACGTGGGAACCAGGTGATCCAGGGCAAAATCCTTTCCGTTACAATTGTGGCAGGCGACCCCACTTGATTGTCATCGGTCTTGAAGAGCGACGTATTACGTACAGATAAAAATGCGGAAAGATGGCGCCCGGGCCATCAAGACTGATGAGTGCAGGTAGAGCTTCCCGTTCAACTGTGGCTACACGCGCCGAAAACTCAGTCATTGGAATGGCGCAAGAACGTTGGCGAACCCGGCCAACAGGCTGCCACAGTGCCGTAGCACTGTCTTGAGACTCAGAACGGTGGAATATCCGATCAATTCATGATGCCCAAGAGCAAATTAGCAAAATGTAATGAGAAGTGTATGGGAAACGAATCAACATTCGCTTGGGCGGAAATGTCTCTTGCGATACTGATGAGTGTACAAGCACGAGGCAGAGGGAGCATCTCGGGCGACCTAGCAGTTGAAGATCGATCCAGGTCGCCGTCCCATCACTTATATCACTAGACCAAAAGGGGTCCAAGGAAACCCAGGAACTGCAAGCTTGTGTCAGGACTGATTTCAACCCTCAGAGAGTCATCATATTCGTTTTTAAATGCATCCACTATCTTGGGGTATTTTTGAAGGTTGTAATTGTTGTCGGAATTGAGGCATGGCGAGAGACGGACAGGATGGTTTCGTATCACGGCCTTTACGCTGTTCAGGTCAGACACGGAACTGCAAAGATGTTTCGAGTGTCCAGCACGGCTTGTCCTTGAGGTCTCGCCTGATTACGAATACGAACAGGTTCGATGCTCATAGAGAAAATGAGCCTATAAGATGCACCCCTAGTTTTAGAGTAGTTTCCGCTGTTATGGGAGTCTTTGGACACACCCAAAGCAGTCATGTACTGTCGTGCTCCACCCACAAGCGGGCGAAACAATGGGAAGACGGCTCAAGTTTGGTTAACGCCAGCAAGAGACTTGCAGAGACTGGTCGAGAAGGAAATAATTTAGTTTACGCAGAGAGAGAAAGACCAAAGATCACGAAGAACAGGCAATTTTCCCAACAGCCGACGCGAAAGCTGCCTTGCCTCATGCAAAACTACATGCTCACACGGATGCACGTTTTCCACTAAGAGTTTCCGGCTGGGAGGCGGCAGCGACACAGCGTAAACCTCTACCAGCTGCGACTCCTGGCAATGCAAAACTCTCGATTCATAGAAACTTTACTGTGGAGTCACAACCTGTTCGCAGCGAAAAACTCCCGCGGAGAGCCAAAGTCAAATACAGCCAGCAGTAGTCCTGCAATTGTATTGGCTGCCATATAAATAGACGTTCTTTTGGCGCAACATGTGCATCCGAGCGACAAAGAACGAGCGATATTAACGAGCTGTCATGCTGCTGGTGCAGCCTCTTCAATATGATCCAACCCGTCTCTCATTCCCTGTAAGCTAATTGTGGCATCATTTGAACCAGAATGCGCCGCTTCATGGTGATATTCGTGACTTCCGCCTATTTACCTCTCGTGGGCATAGGAACTGGATACAGAACAACAATCCGGCCCAGACGCTTGCGGCAGCTTTGTTGCTCGAGAATCAACAACAGTACTTACAGCTTCTAAGTTGAGTTTGAAGTTAACGCAAACCATCCAACCCCGCAAAAGGATTATTCCAATGCGTAGCTTCTCGGACAGAGGCTGAAGTGGGATACGGTCTCCGACGTAAACTTACAAGGCCCACTAATGTGTCAGGGAACCCTAGGCATTTGGCACAGTTCAAGCACTTTAGAAGGCACTCAAGAGTCGAAAAAGACACCATTCAAAACTCGTCCTATTCCGTTCACTGCAATCAAGCGATCGTTTCCGAGGACTAGCCACAAAAGAGGGCTGGCATAGCGCTCCCGCTCAGCTCGTTTCACGCTTCAACGGCCCCTTTAAAACCCTTACAATGAGTAAAGTCCCAACAATGCAGATGCGTTCGTCCTGCCATGGCTATTGGAACTGAGCTACGGCTCTGAACACCAATAATCCCTGCAGTAGTTGCGACATGGAGATCCAAGGTCCTCAGATAGCTGCCACCTCCAATCGGAAAGACCAGTTCGGTGTTCTTCGCGAGCTATCATATTCTCTAGGTTCATGCCAAACAGCACATTGCCTGAGCTCAGCTGATATGCACAGATATAAAGCAGCAATATGTAATCATCACCTGCCACGATCCATCATTGCGTCTGTGGGAATACTAAAGCATGTGACAGAGTCCATGACTGCGACGAGTATTACCCTATATCAGACATTTTAACATTGTAGGTATATTTGTGCCTAGCTGGCACGTGTTTGCCGTACGTATGTTTTCAATGATCCAACCGGACTGGCCAGTAGGCAGATTGACGCGGCAAATGATATAGTACTCGGATTGTTACCCATACCTGCTCGCTGCTCTTGAATCCATTCGGCCAAGCTGTCTGCAGTATGAGTCTTGTTGGTCTCGCTGTCGATGTGATAACTATTGCATCTCTCACACCCCATATAACGCACTTATGCGACAAAGACAGATATGATTTATACCTGAGCAATTATAGACGAGAAGACAACGAGGACTGCGCGGGATGATCTGAGAATGAATGAGGTGAGCTATCATTTATTATTGTGTCAATTTGTGGGCACAGACAGTCCGAGAGGACATGGCGGGTTGCTAGTGTACAAAAAGGAAATGGGACAGTCAACAAGGTGTGCCTCCAGGCGGCAAACTGCGAAGAAAAAGTTAGAAGGAAAGAAAGATGGGATTGTACACTTGTCTGGCACTCATGACCTCGAAATCCCCCTGTACAAGGTGACAATTTCCATTTGTTTTGCTACCTTGAACACCTATTACAGGAAGCTTGTGAGATCCGTTCTTTTCTCTGAGTTAGAAATTGTGAAATTACCCGCCGGGCAGCTCTTCTCGTTGATGATGCTGTGAGACTGCTTTGGGTATGTAATCGGCGGACAGTGCGGAAGGCTCCGGTGGAGTATCCTGGGCAGCAGTTCTCGCGGGCGAAGCAAGTGTCAACGGAAGTTGAAACTGGAATTTGCGGGCCAAGCGATGGAATCTGACAGCTGCGCTAAATAGTGCGGAGGTGTTTGAGTGCCAGATCAACTGTAAGAATAGACGGCCGTGCGATTTTCCTTCTTTCTCCCATGTTATTTGCGAGGAATATGTGGATAAATGACAAGTGTAGGCATGGACATCATATCCGCCTGTTGCAGAAAGCAGCGACCATGAGCGCGCCCGCGGAAATGCGGGGTACATTTCGAGAGGGAGTAGAGAATGCTCAAGATGAAGTGAAGCGGCATTTGTAAAAGTGCAAAGGCCCCCGTCAATACTGTACCAGAAGAATGAAGCATCGAGTAGGCTCAGACAAACGTCATCAGCTTGAAATCATTATGTTATCAGTAAGTTAGACGCGTTGGAGTTGACCCAATCACAGCCACGCGGATCATGAACACTTCTGGGGCGCAGTGCGTCACCTCGCGGCTAGAATACAAGACACAGTATCCAAACGAAGTGCGTCTGCTATCAATGAAGGTCGATCCCAGGAAACCAAATATTCAAAAAGCATTGAATGTGATGCCGTAACATGACCTGGCAACCCAAGAAATCCCCTACATGTAGAATAGGCAGCACAAGATGAAATGTCTTTTACTGGCACAACCTGATTCGCAGATTTCATTAGAAATGTCGCTATTGAGACTCATATTGAAGGTGCCGGATTGCGTGGAGAAGCATACCTCAGTATGGCGCTTTCATCGGCAAATGGTCCAATGAGCCAGCGTGAAGATCGAGATTGCTATTCCCGTAGGAAATGACAAGAAATCGACGTCAAGATATTATATTGCCAATTCATGCATGTACAGCGTACACGCTTCGGGGGTTTCTCTGTTGTGAGTAAGTTCAAGCGTAAAATTTAGCGCACTTCTATCTTACTTCGCAGACATCTCAAACGTGATCGCCTTGACAATCATCGAGCTTTCTATCGCCCCTGCATAAAATGCCCCGACCGAACCATCTTAACAGGCCTGCTGGGGGGCGTCACGTCCCTTGAACGTGCTTCCGCCTGTCTTGGATGAGCTTCAAAGCTTCTTATATCGAGAGTTAGTGGTCTAGAATACGAAGATTTTTGAGCGGATGAATGACGTAGACTTTGAGAAAAATGTCAGATGTGCGTGTGGCCATCGTCCGCAATCGCGTCGCAGGCAAGAGCAGCGACGATGTCAAAATCACACGCCATGCTCCGCCTTCATATTTCTCGGTCTCCGTGAGAACCTAAAGCCTGACTCATCTCAGAGAGATCAAAAGCCACACAATAGCTGTTAGGAGTCTTAATTTCCTCTCGCGTTGACATCAAACTTGGGCCAAACATCAGACACAGCAGTGCTTTCCATCTGACGCTTCACAGGCTCGAATGGCCTATCCACAATCCCCATTCTGTCACTCTCACTATCCTCGTCGGTTTCTGCGAAAATATCGTGACTTCTTTTCAGAAAAATGCTCTTTTGCCCATCTTAAATTCATCCTTCATTTTCGTTTGTTCACGAGTAGCATGAGATGCGCGCATCCATCAATGAATTTCCCAGACCATGGTCAATGGGCCACACTGACCAGTATCCTTTCCATCTACATAGTCCAATGAAAATACCTTTCTGGGATGAACAGCTGGAACGTGAATTTGGATAAATTGGAAAATGTGTAGCTTCAACAAAACTCTCTCAAAAGGCTTCGGATCTATGCCTCAATAGACAGCGTGGTAGATAGACTGGCAGGACTTACCATGTGTGAGAATGGGTATGCAGACATCAGCGGATGGACCTGTTGTGCAGAGGCCTTATGGACGGTTGAGGCCGAATAAGGGAGACGAGTTACGTAGTTAAATCCAAGATATCACTCTCTGAGAGCAGGAGGGAGTGAGTTTTACGACAACCGAGTCTCGACGCCGGCGCGTCACGCTATTCAATAGAGCGCGAAGGAAGCCAGCCAATCAGATATTTCACTTTTCGGCAATCGTGACTGGAGGAAGGTGCCGTAGGGCAAGTATGCAAGGTGCGCGCGATGGCCGCGCGATGGCCGTACCTGAAGTCGACGAGGTTCTGAGGAGATCCACGATCAAACCATCTATTTACAACTTCAACGCGCCAACCGCACAACGACAAAGATTTGTTGTTAGCCGCTGTTTCTCTTCCTCTAACGCATTCATATCTCAACCTCACTACCACATCACGATGTCGTCTAGTGACCATCCGATTCCATCCACCCCATCGATCCTACGACATGTCGACTCTGACAGTCCCGCGGCGGCTGCAGCAAGAGCCTCCTCCCATGAGCTTCCTGTCGTCCCTGAAATACTGGCCATGAGAAAGTCGCCCTCTGCCAGTCTAGGGAGCACCGAAATGGAAATTGACCAGCCCACCGAGATGCACAATCCCAGAACTCCGCAGCGCGTATGTTTACCCATTCGCTGATCAAGGCGCTTCCAGCTGACCATTCTTCTAGCAGACATCCGACCCTACCTCGAGCCCCCTCTCGTCTCCTCCAGCAGACATTATCACGCCCCCATGGATGCGGTCAGAAGTAAGTCGGCCCTTCTCGAAACATCACTTACCTGTCGATCTAATCAGAAGTAGGACCCCCCTTGGACAACTGAGGACCTGAAAGCAATCCACAAGTTCTTTAGAACCCAGTTCGGCCCTTTTGCCCTTGGAACCATTGTTAGAATGCTCGGCCGTCGTGACTTTTCTGATGTCGCAGCACACCTGATAACGTTCCGGCAGTCCGCCCTGGCCGTCGAGATCACCCGGTCTCAACGAAATCACCCTGGCCATGACGCCCCCATTGCCCACAAGATCGACGGCACATTTTCAATTTTTGGTGGAGTTCATGAGATGAACGTTAGTGTTTACGATATGGAAGGTGACCTGCTCGAAGTTTACGAGGTAGATCCAGAAACCCTATATCGCTAGGCAGGCCGGTCGGCTTTTGTCGAAAGGGAAGGTGCGCCTGTGACGGAGGGGATAAAACAACCAGGACTTGCGTTACTCTCATCACATGTACTAGAAGCTGGGTTTGTTTGAAGGCAATGCAGGGTTGACACAGTTGACAGCTTTGAGGAGTCATAAGTGAGAAGAACTGGCTACTTTTGCTATGAACATCTATCATCTGGCGTGTGGGTAGTCTCATTCCCCCCATCCCTGAAAAAAAGACTGTTCGCTCGCCGAGAAGAGCGGACTCTTCCGCGCTGATATCCAGCCTTTTCATTTAACTGCATAACCTCTTGTGACCAGAATTATCGCGAAGCAGGTCTAGTTTACCCTAGATTTAAGTAATTCAGTAGAAAGTGATTCGTTTAAGCGACTACTGGAGCTGACCATCAGGTGGTATTGACTATTGAGGGGTAATGAGTGCCGACCGTCGCAGCCCGACCAGCAACAATCGCGTAATTGCCTCAACCTGAACCGCACTTCTAACTCAAGTTCGGGCCGTTCAAGACTGCATTACCGATCGAAGCGAGGCACAACTTTCCCATCTCTGATTACGCAACGCTCACAGCTTCCCACCGTCACAACACTCTGCACTGTGCCCACCTGTTCGAATCTTTTTTTTTTTTTTTCTTGTTTTTCGCAGAGAGGGCTTCATACTTCGAAGGTTCGCGCGATAATGGGTAAAACAAACGAAAAGAAGATTGTCAGAGGGCAGCTCCTGACCAACGCGATTCTGAAGAAGCTGTCGGCCGAAAATGAGGGTGTTCCCTTGGGCCCGCGAACCTCGCCTCCCGTCGTACGTCGTTGCATTCTCATTGAGTTTCCGTCAAAATACGCAACCTGTAATGGAAGAATGATATACTAATTAATTGATTTTAGATCCTGCCTGACCATCCGCCACCCAGGGATAAGCCAAAGTGGTACATGCCCTTTGACCCCTCATCGAAGACCAAGGAGTCCGACAAGAAGGCCCACCGCAGCACCAAGAATATCCCTGCGAGCACCAAATCGGCTAGAACTCACGCAATCAAGCCCAACCCCCGCCAAAGCGACAGAGACTGCTCCGTTGTCGTTGAGAATGTCTTGCAGGTAGCTCCAGAGGCAGTCGACAGGGCCTACGCCAGCGCTTTTCAAGCTATCGACGAGATGGTCTCCGCCAACCTAGAGACTACCTATGGCCAACGACCAGCTTTTGGCGATGCGTTGATTCTCGCTCACCGACGCAACGTTATCCAGGAGACGCTCCCACTGTTCGGCAACAAACGGTGGATGAACGACACGGCTGTGACGCTCGTGTTGAGCAAGTTGGTCCTGAGAGATGAGAGATACTCAACAATCGACCCGATTGTTTCCAAGGCTGTCGCCGAAAGTGAAGTCGGAGAAGTTCAAAGACTGCAGCAGAAGTTCAGGCAAGCGCATGGCGACAAGGAAACCATCCTTGTGCCCGTGAACATAGAGAATCAGCATTGGGTATTGTTCTCATGGAGCAAGGACGGAACCGTCAGGTTCTATGACTCGTTGGCCAGTGAGGGCACCCGAACCACGGCCACAAGAGAGTTTATCCGTTTTGCTAATCGCATCGCACCGTCAAAACCTCTTCTGCAACCAATCGTCAACTTCAGGGCAAGTAGCATAGATGTTCCTGGTCACAAGACACGGTTGAACTAACATGAAACAATGCAGTGCCCGCAGCAGCCCAATACCTATGACTGCGGACTTTTCGTGATGCGTCAAGCCGATCTCCCGACCGCAGCCACCATCCCCAACTACACTGAGCCGCCCCTGGAAACCAGCGCGCTGAGAGCCTACTACAAGGCCATTTTTTTGGCAGGAAATCCTGAATAGCGGACACATCCTCGCCGGCATTGTCTCGTTTCTCTTTCCTTCTTTCTCCGTTGTTACCCTGTTTTTCTTTTCATTCGCTTGGAAGACTCCACTGGTTCAAGGGAGACTCCTTGCTTCGCACTGAGGGCAGTTCTACCCCTCTGGCTTTCTACTTGCTTTTTCAATTGATGATTCCGGGGTATATAGTTACCCTGAAGAGGAATACTTGTCCTACTAAAACTCGTCCTTTCTCTTTGCCCTTCTGGCTTTTATGTGTGTGTGATTGTTGCAAGTTATTTTGAGCTTCTTAAATGACATTCCAGTCCGATGACACTGGCGTCTTGATTATTCAAAGCTTCATCGCCCGTTTGCAGGAGCGCTAATTTCTGAACTTGGTTTAAGCTCTGGAATTCGGAGTTCACACCTTTTTAAACCTAAGGAAGCAGGCCTTAAGATTTCGTAATAGTCTGAATACAGGACAGGAGATCACGGGTAGCAAACGAACAATACCCTTATTGAAATCCTCTAAGGTTTATCCTTATTGCTCTCGACAATCCTGTGAGGCGTCCATTCTTAAAGAGGTTAATGAAGTTAACCTTGAGGTTAGATCCACCCTCGCCTTAACCTTCACTCATCTATCTATAACGTCGTGAAACCGTTAAATTCAGGGCGGGAGGCACCAGGTAACCGGGATTATTACAGTGCAGTAGCTTGTCAGTTAGGAGAACTCTTGCGCAATTTCCGCATTTATTAACAGGTAGCTTATCTGGGGGGAGTGGGGGATGATTGTGACAACTTCATGTCTCGAAATATGACCAATACTTTCTCTCGAAAAGCTCAGATGATTGACTGGAATAAAGTGTTAAAAGCTAAAAGGAACCGTTTTGATATACTTAAATAGCTCAGCGACAGGTGGACATAACTGCTGAAAGTCACAGCTTAACTGTGATTGGCACGTGAGGGTCGGTACCATCTTCTCAGGATGGTACGGATCTCTGATTGGTCGCAGGACTTGCCTCAAGCTGGCTTGCTGCTGATGTCTGTCTTAAAGGTTCGCATTACAGTTGAACGACGTCACACAACCTTCATGCGGTAGATATCAACGGAAAAGGTGGAGTTCCATTTGGGTCAATCGTACACTGTATCAGGCCGTGAAACCCTTGCCATACGCATGGGTCCAGATCCAGCGCCCCTCATCCGCCATGCACGAACACAAGGGAGATGGGGGAAGCGTGTGCATGCTTTGCGCCCAGACACATGGGTGCAAATGATGCACGCAAATTTGAATGCACACCGAAGCATCCATAGTAACATTCATCGGGCCTTGAAACACCACGCTGGCGCAGGTTTCAACGCCCGCTCCTGGGATTCCACGGATAGTGTGGGAGTTGTTGGAGTTTTGGGTGTGATCACTACCCGTGCCAAGGTGTGTGTCGATAACAGAGCGTGGCCACACAGGCGATGGAATCGTGATGTCTGCTTGACGCATTCGTGCGCAGCAGAAGTCATCACAATCACGCAGCGGATGATTTCACAGATTGTAGAGCGCAAGAACTATTTCGCGAGGCGCGGTCGAGCAGAAAGGGGCCAGGTGGCAGCGAAAGTGCGAATGATTTGGCAAAGGGGAAGATGATGGCTAGACGGGCTGGCACTGTCACAGGCTGTGTGTGATTGGCGCCTGGCGGGGCATACCATCTACCCAGGATGGTACGGGTCTCTGATTGGCCGCAGCACAACGAATTGTCCCTGCTTTAGTGGGTCCTTTCCCAAATGTCCCTTCACAGGAGGGAAGCAGTTCGGAAATCCAGATGTGGGGGTGAGTTAATACCAGCACCACACGAAGGGGAAACGAAGGAACGGAAGACGTGCCGGAGGTGGAATGCGACAAGACGTGTAGAGGACTTCGTGGAGGGTATGGGATTCCGCAGATACGATGCGGCCGGTGGCCATCGATTCCTGTTTTCGAACCTACAAAGAGGAAAAAGAGCTGCGAGGAAACACAGGAAGACGAAGGTTAGCGCTGCGCGTTTCGTTATGGTGGAATTTTACTGTGTTGTCAAAGTTGGAGATGGGAACTTGCTGTCTCGTGGTCTGGGAGTTGGTGTAGAAGAGGAGAGGGAAAGGTCACGGATGCACCACACCCACCGCGATCGCGGGGTTCTACCACAACTGGCAGGCTTTGGTAGGCATGCAGTGGTACACTTGTGCAGGTCTTCGCCTTGCCCTCCCCGTCTCAATCGGCGGATAGAAGATGAAACGAAATCGATGGAACTGGCTGGTACAGGTATGTCGTTGGGACGCCGTCTCCATCGTCGTCGAAAGGGACAGGATCGATCGCGTTCTGCTGGCTCCCTCGGGGCCAGCAGCCGAGAGTACCTTGGTTCGGATCAAGTCGAGCCACTTCGCGCAGCAGGCGGCCGTCCATGTGGGATTGAATCGTCAGCAAAGAGTGAAGGCAGCCAGTGGCGAAGGATTGGCTTCGACATGACCAATTCGCAAAGGTCAGAGAGGGAATTGGTGGGTGTGCCGTCTGGCGCGATGCGGATGGACGAAAGGCGGGGGTCGGGCACGACACTGACGGGCACGAGACGAGGATGGCATGGCTGCCCTTTCCAATCTGAGGTGGAAAGCACCTCTTACCTTGGTCCGTACCTAGGGAAAAACTCGGCACCATCCAAGGCATCCAGGCTAAAACGGCCTGATGTGTGCCTATAGACCTCAGGCATCTCAGGCATCTCAGGCATCTTGGGCCCCTCAGGCCCCTCAGGCCCCTCAGGCACCTCAGGCACCCAAGTGCCCACCTCAGGCACCTGGGATACGAGTGGCCGTGGCTCCAAGCGATTGGCGCAAGGCGTGAATCCCGCAATGGCGAATCCGGATGACACGGCGTGATGACCGAGACGAGATGCAGGTGGTCGTCATTGAGACAATGGATACTGCCTGCGATCATTGGACTGACCGACACCGGCGACATCGAGAGAGTGCGACCGACATGAAGGACGGTCGAGGAAGAGACACAAGATTCCCTCGCTAAAAATGCATCTTGTGATGATGTATCCTGCGAATCCTGCTCGTGACTGCGATTAGCATCAACTTGCCAACCGGGGACGCCTCATGAAGAAGACAGGATCGGCTGGTCCAGACCCTGCCGGCTGTCGCGTCGTGCCCGACCATCCCAGGTGAAGGAGGCAGGTGTCCAGGGGAAACAGCTGGCCACTGCCTCGCGTCTCCCATGTCGAGGACATGTATCCTGAGTACCCTCACCGGCCAGTAGATGCTCGCCGTTCTTCCAGAGACCCATAAGTTCGATTCTAGCGACACCAAGTGCCATCAGGATATGTGGGACGGAGTCTGAACCGGCCAACGAGAGACATGTCCATGGATGTACCAGAGGAAGTCATGCGAGGGAAGGGAGAGGCGGATGGAAGGAAGGAGAGGCGATGGGTTGGGAAGGTCGAAAGGACAGTTGTAGGAAGGAAGATGAAGCGGAGGTAGGTGTCGGCGGAGGTGTCATGTGATCCGCATGGCCCGTGGGTGATCATGGGAGGAAAGCGAAAGAGAGGACCGGAGCAGGGGCAGGTGGGCTGAGGCACCGTGGGATAGGCAGCTGCTCCAAGTGGGAGGACCGGTCGTGGTGCGTCGCATGGCACCAGGCGGGGAGGCGCTCGTCATCGTTGTTAGCGGGCTTCGCTTCACAGACTGAGGCCCTGATCTTCTCATTGCCAGTCGCCAGTAACTAAGGCAAAAGGGACTTCAGTTACCTAAGTGACTGTGGCGTCGACTACCTGTTATACCGCTACGTTAAGCGTAGTAGCGTTATCTAACTACTTCCTTCTTCTATCGATTTACTATAAACGTAACTATTAATAGTAATAGCTAGTTAGTATAGATAGATTAAAGAGATACTTAAATAGATAAGGTTCTATTAACTCCTATATACCTCTTCCTCTATTTCTTCACTAAATAACTATAACTAATAAAACTCTATTTATAAGGTTTTTAAGCTTTATAGCTACTAATAATGCTAATAAGATTATATATACTATACTAAGCTTATATATAATTAATAAGAGAAGCCCTCTATTTAGTTAAGTTATTCTTATTAGTTTATAGATATCCTTATAGTTAATACTAATATTAATTTAAAGTACTTAATCCTCTTAAACCCTCTTACTAAAGCTAATAAAAGTAACCTAGCTATATAAGACTATATAGTACTTTATTAGTCTTTACTAAATATAAGTTAATAAAAATATATTAATTAATATATAGCTACTTATACTTACTAAAGTAATAGATAATATTAAGCTAGTAATAATAGTAAAGTTTATAAAAATATATAAAACTATAACTTTAATTAATAAATTTAGATTATTACTTATTAACTACTATAAAGTAAAAACTCTACTTTAATTAGGTATTAGGTATAATAATAAGATAAGTAAAATCTTTATTAAGGATAAAAGTTAAGAAGTATTTATAAAGAGATATCTATACCTTAAAGCTATATAATAGAAAGGGTTTCTATTTATAGATAATATAGTAACCTTTTAGCTTAATAAGATATTAAGTAGTAAGTATATTATTAAAGTAATATAAGTAAATAATACTATATCTAAGATCTCTAAGGGGGAAGTTAAAGAAGAGTTAGAACTATAAAAGTTATAAAATAGAAAGAGGAGAGAGTTAATAACCTTACTTACTAATATTAAGCTTATACTTTAAGCTATAAAGAGACTCTTATACTTAGTTAAGTAATAATACTAAGTTATTAGTAATATTAGTAGTAGTATTAAGTATAGCTTCTTAAGTATTATTAAAGTAAATATAGTAGTATTATAAGATATTAGCACTAATAATATAAAGTTTATAATAAGTAACTTCTAAAAGTTATTTATAGAGAAGTTAGGTCCTTAAGTAGTAGCTAAGATAAGTTATTTTTTAGTAGCATTATTAAAAGAAGTAGTAATCTAGATAAGTATTAAGTTAATATATAGTAAGGAGGCTTTTTTATATAAGATTAATATTATAGCTAAAGAGTAGAAATATTAATAATTTAGCTATATTTATTATATTAAAAAAAACAGTAATTTTCTTATAAAACTACTTATTATTAAAGTAAATATTATAATACTACTATATCTTATAAGTAATATAATCTCTTAATACCTTACTTAATTATATACTAACCTTCTAATCTACTTACTACCTTACTTTCTCTATAGCTACCTCTTATTACTCTATTAACTCTTTTTCTTATACTTCTAACTATATAAAGTTATATAATACTATTACTATATATATAATTTTTATCTACTTAGTAAAGCTATACTTAAGTAGTAATAACTATAAGATTTTTTATAACTACTTTATCTAGCTAAAAGTATACTTAATAATTACTTACTAACCTATATAATATTAATTATATAAATCTTTCTTATTCTCAGCCTTACCTAACCTTTATATCTTATTAATATAATACCTCTTACTAAAGTAAAGTATTAAAATACCCCTCTTATAAATAAACTTAATATCTCTAAAGTAAAACCTACTTTATAATACTTTAAAGTTTCTACTAACTACTTACTATATTAGAGCTATATTATTTAGTAATCCCTCTATACTTACTAAGATATATATATATATACTATTAAATTATATAGTAGTAAGTATATTTTAAGAAACTTCACCTTTATAGCTAAAAAATCTCTTCTATTAAGCTAGAAGTATATAAGCCTTAATAAGAGTATTATTAATTATACTAATATAACCTATTAATAAGATATATTTTTTTTTAAGTTTAATATCTAATAAAATATATATCTAATTAAGTTACTATATAACTTCTTAGTAAAATATAACTATAGCTATAAGGAGCTAATCTATTAAGTAAGATACTAAGCTCTAAGTAATAAAGAAGAAATAAACAGCTTAACGTTATAATACCTTATATACTATTATAAATAAAAAGATTATTAACTTCTACTTAACTATTTAATATTAAGTATCTTAAAGGTAGTTACTAGCTTATAGCTATATTACTAAACGCTTAAAGTTATACTTATTAAAGTAGAGGATATTTCTAAAGTAGATTTTACTACTATAGAGTACTAATTAGGTATACTTAGTAATAATAATAAAGCTACTTTTATAGATTAAATTAAACCTTAATCTCTATTAGTTCTAATATAAGACGTTATTAATATATACTATAGTAGTAAAAGTAGTAGTAATAATAATAAAAGCAATAAATACTTATTAATAATTATTTATTTTAGTATATTTAATAGTAAAAGATTAAATAGTTTCTAATTATTAGTACTAGTAATAAAAAGCTTATTTCTCTATTACTAAGATTAATAATAGAAAACTAACTCTTTACTAATACTATCCCTCTTATAGCTTATCTTAGCTAAGGTCTTACTTAAGGATTTTATATAACTCTAGTAATAATTTAAGTATATTAATTACTTAATTTTCCCTACTAAATTAGGTAAAGTGTTATTAAAAAAGCATTTTTTGGTTTTTTTATGCTCTACTAATATAATCTAGTTACTGATTACTAGCGACTAGTAACGAGAAGATCAGGGCCTGAGCGAAGAATAGCATGCGAAATGGCTTGGGGCTGTCCGAGCAGGCCGAAATGCCTTGCGAATACTAATTGAAATGCCTCGCAGGTCGCAGGCGATGCGAAATTCTCTTGTCCTTTGCGCTTCCGTGTGCGTCGGACGATGGAGGTTGACGTGGTTGCAGGGAGTCGGTGGGCGAAGCAGGCAAATTGGCGGGGGAAACTCGATGTGTGAAGTTGAAATAAAGTAATCGGCGGGTCCAGGGATCCAGAATGGATGGAATGGACGGCATGCGGTTGACTGATGGCTGGCTTGGCTGGTTTTGGCTGTGTTATCCGTACTGTATCGATGGCAGGTTTGTCGGCAGGGTCAAAGCTGAGAGGTACACTGTAGTGGCGGTGGTGGCGGTGGTGGTGGAGCGGTTTTGTCGCTGCAGCCAATAAAAGAGAATCAATCATCCAATGTCCCTGTCGTGGTGTGCAGTGCAGTGTGCTCTGTGGGTCCGTTCCCAAATGTCCCTCCTCCGACCCGAGCGTTTTCTCACAGCGGCCAAATGCCGATTCAAGTCCTCAAATCGTACGAGCATGCTTACAATCAGCTCGATCAATCTCAATACCATTAATGGGAGTTTTCCCCCAAATCAGTAGGCATCCAGACAACGTCACTACATCACTCAGCGCCTGGCAAACGGTTCAAGATGGGGGCCGGACGCTTGCAGCGTCGAAGAATTCTTTTTCGAAGAAAAGGAAGAAGAGCAAAACAAAACAAAAACAAATCCCGCAAACCAGACAAGACAGAAAGAAACAAGCGACGGGAAACTCGATCAAAGATTGCGGTAGACTGCATCCCGTGCATCACGTACCACCTTGCGTCTTTTCGACGCTGGTAGACCCAGCTTCCTGCCAATTTTCTCTGCCTCCTTCGCCAACGCATCCGCATATGCGTCGGTCTTTTCCTCCTCCGTCATTTCGAGGGTGGCTTCTTTCTTTTCAGCGAGGTTTTGGCGACGTTTGGCTTTGGCCTCCTCCTTCTTGACCTCGCTAGCCTTGGCGGCCTCCGCTATTCCGCGTTCAGCGGCGGTCACGGGCTCCACATCAATACCGGGGCGACCAAGAATATGCCTTATGATGCCGTCTGCCGAGATGCATGACTCCTCAGAGTCGTATGGGTCCTGCATTATGGCGGACGGGTCAAAAATGTCTGTGGATTGGCCGAGGTCTTCCGTCATCATGGAGTCGAGCAGGGGCATGGAGGCCTCGGCAAGGGATAAACCTGACACATCTGCATTCATGGTCTGCATCGGTTCCATCGCCATCTTGAGATCGGCAGCCTGGGCCTGATATTCGTCAAACAGGGGGTCCCTCGGGTCTGAATTGGTATCAAGAGTCGGCTCGGATATCTCGGAAGCATTCTTGTCGCGCCTGACGATCTCAATGGAGGAGGCGTCGGGCGTGGCTTCCTTGAGGCTTTTGGCCTGCTTTCTCTTCGGACCTTTGATCTGGTGATAGGCTCTGAAGAGCTCCAAAGCTCTCCGGGCGCTCTTGGCTGTGAAGCCAGCACTGCTTTCCAACATGGCTTGCGTAATGTAGCCGGGGCGCTCTGCAGAAGTCTCCTAAAGATCCCACAGAGGGCGCCCTGGCTCATTGGCGAGCCACAGCTCGGTCAGGGTAGTCATTGGGCCGACGATGTCACGCGGTGGTTCCCGGGTATTGTGGATGTACCCGTCGGGGTACCATTTCCCATGCCAATGGTCTTCAAGGAGCGCCAGCTTGGCCTGGTAGTGGAGATGGGCGGTCTTTACTTCAACCCCAGAGTCTGCGTATGCCTTAACGACACCTGTAGCAGTGGCGTGGCCGTGAACATGAAATGCCGCCACCTCTTTCGAGGTGGCGGGCGTTTGGTCAACGAAAGCGGCAAAGTTGTCGTGGGTTGCCTTTTGTATGAATGGGTACTTATTGATGAGCGCCTAGCAACGTGTTAGTATTCAGATGAGTTGAGATTGCAAAAGGTGGTAAGAGAGCGACTTACTCGGTCGTGAGGTTTGGTATCGTCGGCCATGTTCTTGAACTGCCGCCGGACAAGGTATGGAAACTGGCTGGCGAAGTAACACAAGGGTGCGATCGAGAAGAGAGAAAATATGGGATAAAGCAAACAACAAGAAGTTGTGACTGTAGAGAAAAGACTGGCTGGTCGTTGGTGCGAGTATACCTAGTAAACTTGACGGTCGCGAAGAGAGGAACGTGGCAGGGTAAGATTGGCTGCTACCAAAAAGACAAAAACAAAAGCACACCTGATAGACACACCGCGATATCTTCTCCACGATAGGTTATCCTCAGCGGGCATCGGGTCGGTTTGGATCGCGTAGCACCGACCCAGGTACGTACTCGCCGCATCGACAGACGTGAAAACAACACCGCCACCATCACTACCACCACCTCCTTCGCATCAAAATTGCAAACCAATCCATCTCGTAGGGCGCTTGCATCGTCTGTACTCTTTCTGATTCCCTTCTCCCATCAAATCTTCCAATTTTGAACCGTGATCCTTCCTCCATTCCAGTCGCCAACCCACCGCCGCCACGTCTCGTTTCTCGAGGTAGCTGCAACTGCAGGAGCTAACCGCCATCGCTTGGCGGACCTTCCAGTACCCCTTCTGCCAAGCTTCTATCTGTGCTTCCTCGTCCCAGCGCACCATTTCGGGCTCCGTCAACAACTTGTCGCTCGACTTTGCCCAATTCCCAGTCAAAACAACACCACTCCAACGTCAAGCACTGAAGTGGAGATGTCGTCCTCTGGACACTCCGATTGCCCTCCCCCTGCGGTTCCAGCGGTAAGCTCCCGACCCATCTTCTCCAACTGCACATATGGTCTATCCAGCCAGGAGGATCCAAATATCTCCGTGGACGCCAGCCAAGATTCCACCTTGAATCCCTCCGACACTCCAGTGGCCAGGCAGGCCCGCCCGCGCGCACTTTCCCATCTTCAAAAAGACCGTTCTGACTCGTTCTTCTCGCAGGATCGGCGCTGGAGCACAAACGACGTCCGCGCCATGATTCGCATCTTCGAAACGTACGCCGGCCCCTTCGCCGTGGGCACCGTCGCGGAGCTGCTCGACCGCGCAGGCCATGCGGAGGTTGGGAAATGGATCATCCTGCACCGGCAGTCTGCGCACGCTCTGTCCGTCTCCGAGGCAAAAAGAGCCACCGGCGCGAGACGACGGCCCAAGAATGCTCCGCCCTACTGCCTGCCCATCGCCTGCCCCCTTGGCGGCGGCGTCACGACCGTCATTGGCGGCATTGACGACTTCAAGCTGCGCGTCTACTTGGATGGATCTTTGACGGGGGCGTTTGGACTTCAGCTTCCAGAGACAAAGGAGGAGTAGTGGCTGCGCAAGCTGGGTGGGACTTTGATCGAGGGCTGTCGTGGATGCCGGCAGCGACAAGACGTTGCTCTGAGATACTGGAACTTTTGGGCATT
This sequence comes from Colletotrichum siamense, assembly GCF_013390195.1. Taxonomy (NCBI): domain Eukaryota; kingdom Fungi; phylum Ascomycota; class Sordariomycetes; order Glomerellales; family Glomerellaceae; genus Colletotrichum; species Colletotrichum siamense. The sequence continues at coordinate 198,742 of NW_023501032.1, read as the reverse complement.
TTTTGGGCATTTTTGGGGAATCAAAACGAGGCGAGACTGAGTCTATGGATTGGCACGATTCTTTTTGGTCCACCAGAACGAGCCGACATCGAAGGATCAAAAAGCGACGCTGCAATTTATGGTCGGAGGAGGTCTACGATGAAGCGACATCGAAGAACAAAAAGCGATGCTACTGTTGCGGTTCGGGAGGGCCTACGGCGGATTAAGATGCCAAATCGAGACCGCTTCTTCGTATCTCGACGCAGAGAGTCCAAAACTTATTACACGGCCGGCGATTGCTTGCGCCAGACGATTGGAAGTCTTGGCTATCTTAAGGACTGCTGTACTTTGTGATCAGGACTCCTTCAAAAATAAAGTCTCAGGTTCTCAATGGGTTGACTGACTTTGGCCATTCCGTGATGCTGCAATACCTTGTCCGTCCTGCTGTCCGACCGCCAGAGAATATCCATCTTGCTTCCTTGGCATCACAAATGTCTGGTGTTGGGCGCATCACTGCGGCTTTCTCGCCTGCACCCGATTGCAGCGTGCGGGTCGGCAACAGCCCCTGGCACTCTTACCGGGGCGCTGAGAAGGATGGTTAGGTATGATACCGACGGTATCCTAATGGTGAATCGTCTCTCTGATTGGCCTGCCCTTACGATACCAGCGGTATCCTAAGGCTGGCCAGTCACTTCACTGGGCACCACCCCACTGAAGCCTACCACTGAAGCCCCCCCAGCTCCACTGAACCTTAGCACTTGCCGCTGACCAGAACCGCGACGGCCCGCGGGACACCGGGCACTCCACCATCGCAACTTTCATGCCTCGCGGCAGCTCCAACTCCATACCGGACACGCTGAGTTAAGGGGTACCATCTGATCCTGCCTGAATGATGGGACTCTCTCTCAAATACTTGACTGACCTCCCCTGCCGAAACTCCGCCCGGCTGGTCTCGGTCTGACTCGGACTAGAAGATGCGGCCTGCAGGCCAAACCTCAGACCTTGACCACGCGAATGGAAGCCATTCCGCCGTGTGCTAGCTGGTCCTCATTGCAGCAGCATAGAAATCATTCCTTCGGGCCCTAATATTTGATTAATGCCTTCCCGGCCCTGGAGTAATCGTTTTCTGTGGTTGCTTTTGGCTCGAGCTTCTTCTTCAAGCGTTGAGCAAGCCGCCACCGAATCGAGCCATCATGAGTTTTGGCGTTGGCAATAATCAGAATGTGTGTTGAATTACGGCAATCTTCCGTGTAAGATAGAAGGAGAGAATTAGCGGAAAAGGCACTGCACAACATTGATATCGACCACTTCACTGAACACAAATGTCCGTCATATTTTGATGACTGGAGTAACCATGACGAACACCTCAAAGGCCAAAATCCGAGGGTAATGTAGTAACTTTACCAGGTCCTTCCCTGAATGTCCCTTTCACAACCTTGGCTAACTTGAGGACTCCTTTCAGCGACCAAATGTTGATTGGGGGCTAATCAGGCATGCTGCCAAGCGGGCTTTGACGGCATCTGCATGCAAAATTGCTGCTGAGCAGGCGTTCTCTTCCACAGTTTGTAGGAGATGAGTTTCAAGGGGGGGTTGTTGTCGTATTCACTCCGGGTATTCAACTCTGCCCATTAGCTAAACCAGGAAGTCCTCATTACTGCTTAATCAACTCTATAGCAAACAATCTTGAAGGCTACCCTCTAGACAGCAGACTTTACGAGGATGAATCGTATTGCTCGTAATGAAGCCAAAGTTCGGAGTTCGTTGTTTACTAAAAACTTTGAGTTATTAACGTCCTACACCTACTTCTCAGCTACCCCCACATTTTAGCTACTCTAAAATACTTTATTAAAAATACTTATTACTATTTTTAAACTTAAATAACTTTATTAATCTTTATTTAATTATTATTATTCTTTCTATAAAGTATAATAACTACTAAATATATTAGTATATAGAGGATAAAGTTTTTTAGGTATTTAAAGTTATTATAGCTAATATTAATTTATAAAAAGTTTTATTATAATATAGTATTTTTAGAATAATATTTTAATTTTAAATTTATAGTATTTAAATAAAAGATATTACTTTTTCTAATTTATAAAAGCTTTTTATAACTTAGGAAAACTATTTAGCTAAATAAGTTTAGATTTAAACTACTTTAAGTTTATTTCTAATTTATTAATAATTTAAGAATTTTACTAAATATATTTTATAAGTTTATAGAAACTCTTAGTTTTTTAAAAAGAATTAAATATAGTTTTTTATTAAAAAAAACCTATCTATAAAAGTTTAAAAAAGTAAAGTAATTAATTTTTAGTATATTAATAAAACTTTAATTAATATAATTAAATAATAGTTTAAATACTTTATTATATTTAAAATTATAACTATTAAAACTTCTAATTAATATAATATAGATAAAATTAGTATTTTAGAAAGTAGAGGATTAAATAAATTTATTTTTAGATTATTAGAAACTTATTTTATTTATAAGAAATAGCTTAGATTATATACTTAGATATCTCTAATTAAGTATATTTCTATAACTAGTAAAGTACTACTTCTATTTATTATATATAAAAGTAAGAATATTTAGTAGTAGTAATTCTTTTTAGATCTAATATTATATAAATCTTAGAAGTTTATAGCTATAGAAAATAAGTAGATTTTAGATTTTATAGCTATTAAGTAGTTAATAGAGGTTTTTATCCTTTTAATTTAGCTAAGAGACCTCTTAGAAGTTAGATTATTAATCTTAAATAGTTATAAAAGCTATAAAATTACTATTTTTATATATATATATACTTTAAGAATAAGATATACTTATTATTCTTATTAATATATATATTATATATTTTTTAGCTACTTAATTAGTTAGTTTTTAAGCTTCTTAAAATAGTATATAAAAAGGAGCTTAAATTACTAACTAAATAGGATATTAGTATAGTTATAAGTAAGAGAAATTTTATTATATATTATAGTAAAGTATATAAAATAACTTTAATAAGTAAGAATATTATTAGTAGTTAGAAATAGATTAGTTTATAGTTTATTAATATAGCTAGACTTTTTATAAGCTTTTTAATACTTAAGAATACTTTAACCCTTATTAAACTAACTAATTAGGTCTATAAAAAGCTTTTTAATAATAAAGAAAGTAAAAAATAGGTAGTAAATATATTAATAGTCTTTTAGTTAACTTTTAAAAAGAGGGATAAATTTTAAAATTAATTTAACTTATTTAGTAAGCTAAATAATAATAAATATATATAGTATTTACTTTTTTAGAAAGTTTAGAAAAGTTTTAATAAAAAAGTATACTAATTAGTAGTAGTTTAGTAAAAAATTAAAGTATTATAAGTAAAAGTTAATATTAATAAAACTAAGAAATAGAAGAAAGTTAAAATAAACTTAAATTTAAAATTTACTAATATTAAAGCTATTTAGAGAACTTAAATTAAAGTAAGTAAACTTAAAAGTAATATAAATAAATCTAATAAGTTTAACAACTTTAGTAATAGTAAAAGTTATATCGTTCTAGTATTATAATATATATAAATATTAGTTAAAGTTAATATATATAAATATAAAGGTATTAAAAGTAGGTAGCTGAAATGTGGGGGTAGCTGAGAAGTGGGTGTGGGACGTTACCGCCAGACCGAGCAAATCCGCAGAAGTTCTACCTATCACCCCGATTTGAGTTATTCACGGATGTCGAACCATTCCGTTCCATTTCATTCCATCCTGTGTCTGAAATCTGAAGGTTCCATACACTGTTCTCGAGTTCTTGATGACATGACCGAGAACTTATGCAGATGTGAGTTCAAAATGTTGATTAGGGCGCAGCGCCTACGCACTGCGATCCTTAGGTAGTTACTTTGTGTTGATCATACCCATGGGTGGTATCAAGAGAAGCTTGAGTCAGAAGTGTCCAGGAAAGCTAAGGCTGAAGGTTCGAACCGAGCTTGTCGGATTCCCAGGCCAACAAGTCTGGACTGAGGTTCGACATGATGGGACGAGCCATGAGCCACATTTGTCCTCGTCCGTATTCCGGTTCCTAATGGATCTTACACGTTGACTTGGGCACAGTCAAAAACGGCGAGGTGAACACTATGGATGCGGAAGTCCGACGATGGGGAGTCTCATCGTTCGTTACCTGCATACGGTGTAGTGGCATCTCCCGCTGCCAAAAGCTAATTTAAGACCTTCCTTGCGGCATTGCCACCCGTGGGAACCGTGAAAACCCTTCTGGCTACATTTGGCAGCATGCCGCTAACCATACCTTTTCCAGATTTAGCCCTCTGAGACGCGGACCGGAGAACGGCCATAATCAACGGGTCTCCAAAGCAGCAACGATACCTTTTTCATTCACAAACAAGCAATTCAGAACTGACCGAGAAACACGCTCAGAATCATCGTGGCGGACCCGTTTCCGCATGCTGGTCTTTGCATCCAGCCCATCCGACCCAATAGGTCTCATACCCACTGAAGAAGCGGACGCTCATCGAGTTGACAATGAATGAAATGGTTCTCGTGACACAGGTTTTCCCCGGGCGGAGAGGCCTCGTACCTGGATCTTCATCACGCTTTTACGGTGGTAGGACTATTTCTACACATGGACATATCATGTCCACACTGAAGACGCATTACCTCTGGTCACAGGACAGCCAAGCAGATTCATGAACATCCGCGATGATCGACCCCGCGCTACATGCATGAACTCTACTGGCGCGGGACTGTAATATTTGTGTGTATGGAAGCACGTTGAACGATCCGCCGCCGTCCCGTCCGAAACTCCCGATTGTCAAACCTGATCCAGTGTCCGCGCCCTCATCCTAAATCAACCGATGGTCTCGCCCGCGTGTCGCAACACCGTCAGATGACCTGCACGCAAACTCCGATAAGGACTGTTGCCATCTTCGAGATGAACAGCAGGCTGCTGGCGTTCATACCCGATCGATAATCCGGCTAAGCCACACCCATGTCCTCACTGGACGACGATAGCGACCGCGCTCATGCGTCGAGTCTCTGCTGGGGCATTCCGAGTCTCAGTATCCGGAGCGACGGTCAAATAGGAGATTTTCTCCTTTAGTTGACCTACTATAACGTAAATTCCAGGGAAGATTCACACGCTCGTCGGCCATAGTTCTGAACTCGTGGAGGGTATGCCTAGTGGTCCCCTGAGCTGAAGATCATGGTTGCTGCCGTCCGCGACCACGTCAACCGTTGGACACCTGTGTTCTTGAAAATGAACAACGGCTACTTAGCGATAATTCAACGATCCCAGCGCCCCATGGCGTCCTATAGCGTGTGATTGTCAACGTTGAGTCGAACCAGCCAAGGATCTGGTTGACGTCCAGGCTGTTGAGACGATGCTCGCCCTTCACCCTCCCGTCCACGTCCGTCTCGTCAGCATACACGATCGCTCGTTGGCGGTTGAGTTGACAGTATGGGTCTCGCCGTGCTGCATCGAGCAGTTTGACGAACTGCTCACCAAGCTCACCACCACGTGGCGTCAGCGGGATCAACCTGAACGCAGCCATCATCATCACCGGAAGTATGGCGGGCTGGGCCGCGACAGCATGGTCGATGCTAACCAGATCCATCCCAGGCTTCCACCCGTCGAAGTATGGGGTTTGGCGTTAATACCATGGAGTTGAGACGGTAGCAAGACGGCGGGCTTTATGCACCAGCTTCTCGCGATGCAGCGAAGTTTTGGCGGCGGCACTACCGGATACCGGTCCGTAATGAGCCAGCTGGTATGCTCGATGTTTGCCGCAAATGCCTCCGCGAGAATGTGCTTCCTGTCTCTAGCAGTTGCTATTCGGCGAGTGACTAGCGATGAGGACAGTGCCGCAGGTGGTCATGAACGTATCATGGTAATGAATGCCTTCCAAATCTGGGGGCCTGTATAGGACGTCACCGTGCCGCAGGATTTTGAGTTGAGTTTTGGGCCCGAGGTTGCTTGACATTCTCCAACAGTTATGTGCACGTCGAGTTTAAAAGCAGTCTCTCGGCAAATGTTGACCTGGCAGACGGTATTTCCGACAACGCCCAAAACCAGTGTCTACCAGTACATGCTCAATAACTGCGGGAGCATCTTCCCAAAGTGAAGCTATCCTTTCATCTGAGATGCAGAAAGCTCGACTCAGGGCTTTGAAGTTCTGGCAAGATGTTCCGCCAGCAACACATCGCATGGCTGATCGGATGAGAACGTTGATTCACATGTTACACTCCATGCGCACCAGAAGCCAGGACTCGTCGTCTCCCCGTTCCAAATTCATTCCGCATTACCGGTGGAAGGCGCCACTACTCTTATCCAACACGACACAAATCTTCTTAAATTTGAACTCGGCGCTTCAGGCTTGTAACAACGTCTCGCCCCAGGGCCGTCACCCTTGTGCAGAGACCCTCAACTTTGGCGGCCGACTGTCCCAGTTCCAAAATCATCTTATGGAAGGAGAAAGAGTCTCTGGCAGCACCAGTATAAATACATTTATTTCCGACCAACAGTGTCGGCACATCGTGTATCTCCGACGGAGGAACTGTTCGACAGTCATCCAAGGAACGAACCAACGCCTAAATTTCCCCAGGGTCAATGTCTGGGCTCAAACTGACAACACACAGTGGACTGAGATACGTGCTGCGGCTCTGAGCACCTCGTTCAAGTGACGATAACATACGATAATCGAAAATCACGAAATGGACCACGCCAGTGGTAATTCACAGAAGGAGGGGGAGGCGGCCACAACGACGTCGTGGCCGAGTTCCAAAGTTTACAGATCACAGTGAGCCAGAGTAAACAACTTTAGTGCTTAGGCGGTCATGGTGATACGGTCTAGACCCTTCACTGGCAGAGAACAAAGAAAAGGGTCCATTCGATATGTCTTGGAGCAGGCCGTGAAGCCTGTGCTTCTTATTTCTAATCTGAGCCGACCATGCATAGTTATCAGTTGAGCCCGAGTAGAATCAATAATCTAAACAATCGAAGAAGCGTGGATAGTCCAGAAACTCGACGGAGAGCTCGGCAAATCAGCCGAAGGCCTTGAGAGTGCTACGACTGACAACAATAGATCCGGCTCCTTGATCGTAGTTGCGCGAGGAACTCGGCGTGCTGATACATTTGAAAACCAAAACACCGAATGAGCAATGCAAATCAATTACAAAGAGACCCAATATATTCCACAATAATTATCTAGTTGATGCCTAACTGCACCCACAAACCATGGGAGGAGGGCCCTCGAGGATTGTCTGATGGCTGCGCATGACGCAGAACCGCCCTGTTCTTGTCCACCAACGCAGAGGTGAAATGACACTGAAATCAATCATGCTCCAAACTTCATCTTGTGACAATGTGGAATTGAGATGCCGCTCCAGGGCCAGGACCTCATTTGAGTTAAAAGAAGCGACGCTGGCAATTCGAGAACATCATCTTTATCGAATCGGAAACGCCGGCCACCATATGTTGAGAAATATGAACCTCCCTTGGACAGCCTCGTGAAGACAACACCTGAGACCCCCCGTAAAGCATCTGAAAACAATGACTCCTGCACTATCGTTTTCGATTTACAGACTCATGGCTCATGTGCACGCAGTCGAGACTTGTCCGATAATTATGGCACTGATGAACCCCGATTTCCGGGTGACTGAATACCTCAGTTTCCATATCATCCAATCATCTATCAACGGCAGGGTCCACCTACTTGACGAAAAAGTAAACGGCTCATCGCATAAACTGAAGCGCCTACGCAATGTGCAGCTAGTTTCGTGGAGGGTTTGAAAAGACTGGCAACTTCAGCAGCTCGTCGGCGAGAGGAAGAAGTTTCCAAGTTGTGACAAATGAAATAGACTCTCCACAGGACCTCAGTTTGAAGTAAAATGAGTAATATCTATAGCAAGCAGTGGGACCAGCAGTGCAGTACTGGCACAAGTGCCGATATAGAGGCCGCAAAAGACAGATTCGGGTGCTACTTTGACCGGCCCCGCTGGGAAGACCACCCAGACCCCGGTGCTCGTACCACCGAGTGCTGAAGGACCCGGGTGATGCGGCTCAGCACAGAAAAATCACAGCAACCGAAACAGCGAAGCCATAAAATGTGGTAACGAGAGGGCCTAACTTTCAGTTTTGATTCTTTGGCTTATGTTTGGCGTTCTTCGCCTTTGCGGGGTGCCGTCCCAAACTTCTCTGAACAGGAACCAAGACCTCGCATCCGATTTGATTCAATTAATACAATGTTAACCAATCATGCATAGTGCTCGCGCGTCAAGTGGTCCAGAGTCCAAGATGACGGGACAACGCGTCATGCAGATTTTGGAAATCAACTTGTTGAGTGATATCGCCTAAGAAGAAAGCCGACACTCAGCAAGATTTGTTCATAATGGTCGCAAATTTGGAATTCATCATGAGTCGACTTGAAGGTTTGATTCAAGTTTTCTTGTAAACTGTTCGGAAGACTGAATCTGCATCCGATCGTATTGGGAAGGAGTAGGTACCGAATCTGTCGGGAACCAGACCCTGACGAGAACTCTCATTGCTCAAACATGGCCGTGATTGCAAAAATGACCGGAACTTCCATACTCATTGATTGAAATCTCGCCTGGGACTTTAAAGACGCTCGGCCTGGTACGATGGCCAGAGGATTAGGCAAGTCAACCGGGGCCTTGACAACGGAGTTCATCGGAATGTTGGCAAGATCATATTGATAAGGGGTCTTTTCTCGATTTCCATCGCATCCACACTGAATACATGTCACTGAGCGTTCCCTGGCAAATCATCAAACTTCCGTCACGGTACTTAGAAAACACTCTGACAAGCCAAAAGAAATTCCGCAATCCCGAGAGAAAGAGCACACTTTTATGATCTTCACACCCACCTAACTCCACTTATCTCTGTGTATGCCTTTTCCTCATGATCCCCTTCTTCGATCTCCGTCTGATTACTGCTCCAATGTGCGAGTCACACCATCGAAAGCTGTTATCAAAGGCAGCAAGTTCCGACATAAAGCGGACCAACTTCAACGATTGACTCAGGTCATTGATACGGGGATTTCAACCCAAAACGTGCAGTGAACTGGCATCCGGCCCGATTCCGAGTAATATGACCGTCTGATACCTGTTTCTTTGATGTCTGCTATGAATCACTGAGTATGACAGGAATTGTGTGCTGAGACATCCGTCAATGCTGGTAATGGCCCGTCGAGATGTGAAAGCTGACCAGTCTTCCGCTTAATTCAATGAACCTGAATGAAGCCCTGCTTTCCAGAATTCATTAGGACCGCCTGAGCCGGTGGAGACGCGATGGGGATTGGGTTGTTGCTGTAATCTAGCGGATGATGGCTTTCTTGGGCGATTCGCGCTGCTCTCGAGCTCAAAAGGCGGGTTGATTGTGGCCAGGGAGCCCCTTCAGTAGGATTGAATTCGCTCCATCGACCATCTCAAATGTGTCTTCTGTTTGCCAAGCTCAGCGTCGTAGCAGACTCGTCTCTTATTCATGCTTCGGAATAATCAGAGAGCTGATTAATTGAAGATGAGAAACGGCGGCGCACATGAGAGAGACGAGAACCAATAAAACTTGTGCATGCAAGATCCGGAAGAGATAGGATTAACAACAATATCTTCCACGAGAGCACTAAGTCCTTCAGCAATGTTGATGCTGAATGATGGCGACTCTTGAAAAGGACTATTTCCTCATCGGCCCCAGGGAATGCCCCGATGTGGGATCGCGCCGAGAGATGCCTTCGACCTTGTGAAGCCTCTGGAAGCACCCTAAATCATCTCAATCTATTCAACAAAGACACATCGCAGAAGACTTTACCCCTGGCAGTCAAAATGAGGCCGACCTTTTAAAACTGGGCCCGGACGGCGGAATTCATCACCCTGGGAATCAGAAACAGAAGTAGAGTTGGTATGCAAGTGAATGTGACCGATGACGTATCCTTGAAGCTTTTCTTCGGTGATAATACCACCTTCTTCTACATTAAGCATCGCCGTTTAGACAGATGCTGATGCATCGACTGGTAATGTATGTAGTATGTTGTGAACAGCAACAGCCCCGAATTGGATATTACTAATTCTGAGGTGGGGTGGTCAGTTTTCCTAGTTGGATGCGCGTTCTAGAAAGGTTAGACTTGAAGCATACCTGTTTACTCGGGTGACTACCGGAGGTTTTTCCATCCTTGCGGCATGATAAAGCAACCACAGACTGTAATCACCGCATCGCGACAGCGTCTGAGACTCGACCGCACTCGAGTTAGTTAAATCAAGCCGTTTGTACGATTACAAACTTTGAATACATGGCCGTGTCTGCTTTCCATCCAGTGACCTTGGATTCTTTAATTCATCTTTCACGCACTTGGGAGAGATCAAAACTTTGTCGCATCTTCTTCTCCACGTTGGTATATCCGAAGCCGGCATGATGCTCGACGCAGGGATATTGATCGAATCGGTTGTAAATAATCAGCCGTTGGAACTTGCACAAGCACCGTCCTCGGTGAAAATTTCAGAACGATGACACTGACTAAATTACATGTGCTCGTATCATCACCCTCCCTTCAAAGACTTTCCTTCCTGTCCGGTAACCTTGCAGACTGCAGGCAGCCTCATCTCGTAGTGCATCAGAAGTGATGATACACCAATTATTTAAAACTCCGCAGTTGCTTCAAAAGAGGAGGTAATTGCTGGCTGCTCTCCTTATTTACACCATCCGTACGCCCTAAACAGCCAGCGAAGCTTAACACGCCGATAATATGAGCCCCCAATCCCGCTCTCGTCGAAGGAGGGCTACTGGACCCGGCGATGCCCTTGAACATCGCCTTTGGGAATAGACTCGGTACTAGGTAGAGAATTATGTATGCGAAGCCGAGAGGCTTGATGTCAGACAATATCATGCAACGAAGAACAACTCTTGTATGTTATACGTAGATACAGCGTTTCATACACGCTTCTTCCAAAATCATATAATAATATTGCTCTTCGTCATGACGAAGAACTACTCGTGCATGGGGTCGTCGCTCTGTGCAATTGACACTATTACAAAGGTCTAAAACAAGCATATCCACTAATACAGCTATTCTCGTAACTGGGATTCTTTCAATGTTCTTCACCCAAGTCGCCTGGCTCTAAGTTTCCGCAGTTGATAGCCGAGAGCTCGTCTAGCAAAGATCATGACTGATGGACGGGAGTTCATGGTGTCAAGTTGGAGGGTTGCCGGGTTAGAATGAAATAATGTCATCTTTTCTTGTTTTGTTACTCAATTAAAGACGCTGGCTGTTCATGCAGCTCTGGCTTCAAATGCTTGAGGCATTCAAACAGCCCAGCTGGCCAAGATTGGGCCGAATGTGAAGATACCGCGGCAACCAAGCTTGACTCCGAAAACTAGGAAAAGCAAGTGAACTAAGAAAAAGTGCCAATACGACATCTTGAGCCGTAGCTGGTTTATGCTGCCGGTTTCGATTGAGGGTGTTGCTGTAGCGAACGGTGCGGAACGATATGGAACTCCGTGATAGGACCACGCTCAGTTTATGGTCGTACGATAACTGCTCTGATGATTTATGCTTCGGAAAAGGAGCAGTCTTACTGAGAGTCTATTGATCCTGGAGAATCGGGCCATCTGCACTTACCTGCCCAGTGGAACTTGCGACATCGCAGAGCACCCAAGCCCCGTCTCTTGGAGCTCAATAATCTCTCTCCGCCTCCATTACTTTCGCAGTGGTCGCGACTTTTGCCGTAAGCACACTGTAGAGAGTTGATCTAACGACAAGGGTCAAGAACCATTGATATCGTGGTGTCGTTTCAAAGTCTCCTGAATATTGAGAATACCTGTGTTGAAGGACTTGAGGACACCACAAGTAGCGTTGGCACTTTCCTGAAAGTCTGAGACGTTGGGAATAATGATTACGTCTGTTGACTTAGCCGAACCGAGTACTTGTGGAAAACAAGGACAAAATGAATGACCTGCTTGAGATATCAAGACCTGATGTTATTGGTGTCGCCCTATGTCTCCGAAGCAGAAGACTTCCTGTTATGAGCTTGGTGGGTGCCGGTAGGCGAAGATGACATGAGTTGGGCGATGATATTTAGGTTTCCATGTCAGATAATAGCTGGATTAGACGCATAGCAGCATCATATGGGTCCAGCTTCGCCAGCTTTGCCTGTCATCAGCAAATAGAGATTAGCTAAGGGAAGAGGAACACGGTGGTACCACTTCGGAAGGCTTCGGTATTTTCGCAGATGTCACCATACGACGGTCAAAGAGTGGCTCGACACGGACACCTACGTCAGCTCTCCTTCGATCAACATATGATTCTGCATCAGTGGCCTTGCATGAACGATTACGGGACATCGACGGGAATGGGACGGCTGTCCCCCCGTCGCCGAACCTTTTCTCCTGGCGGCGTTCGTGAACGTTGTCTTGAGTCAAGTATCCAGAACGACGACCTCACCATCCACCGGGCCCCGATCATTTTCGTATCAGACGAATGGCGCCCATTACCCCAACTGCAGTTGGCGTGAACTGTGCCATTCATGTACCAGCCAGTCAGAGTTATCCTTGGGTGCACACTTGCAATCTCCTAGATGCCAAATCGATCATGCGTGCCCATAGCAATCAACGATAAGCCGCAGAGCTCATCGTTTGTTGCTTCATTCAGCTTTTCTTGACTTCAACCGGAAAATTTCCGGCTCCGAGTGCAGATATTTTATCCTACTTCGCCAGCAACTTCCTCCCAGAGGCACCGTTCTCTTGCTACTTTCCACCTGTGCCTGGACTTCATAGCAGAACGGCCCTTTCCCATCGCATCGGCAGCCGCTTGATTCCATACTGCTGGAATGCTCGAAGACAATTTCCCGTATATTGTTAGAAGCCACTAGATGAGTCCCCAAACACGCGCCGGAGAACTGAATGATTCCTACAGTAATTGTCAATATGCTGATCTGATCCAAAGGCTCCATAAAATCATTGCACAGGTAGAATTCCTCGCCCACGGTGATGTGGCGGCTTTCTGTCTTCGACCCTGTCTCATTTGAAATGACGCCAGACTCTCCGTGCTTTAAAAAACACCAACCAACAGGGTCTGTCATTTTCTTTACCACCGTTCTGAGCATTATTCCGAGACAAAAGCTTCTATAAGGTAGTATTGCAAGAAAACTTATGCAAACGGCTGAGAATGAGCCAGGAAGATGGGAAAAAAAGGGGTGGTTTGAAGTCAGAACTGCTGGCACGCTATCGACTTGACTAATGACCTTGTGCCAGAATGCTGTCGCGGGGATCCAGAATGTCAGGCTGCATGGGCATGTGGCTGTGTGTCCGCTCAGGTGGAAGTCCAAGGTCACAGTATGATCGAGGTCTATCTATCTGCTTGATCCGATTCAGACCCTTTCTGGTATTTCTCTTCGAGAGACACATTCAGTTTGACTCCGGGCCGCCGTTTGGCAAAGAATCAAAGTTTGAACATAGAATAGAATTGTCAAACGACAAATGATAAAAAACGACTGATCGAATAGCAGGCTAAGGAATTGAAGATTCTCACGAGCGTCTGACATGACTTAAGGCGACGTCTGCCGCGTCAAATGTTAGAGGCTGAGACCCAGAGGATGTGTCTCCCAGAGAGTTTCAATAATCAATCAAGCAAGCCCGTAGCAATACTGCCCAATAGACCGTGCTGACTGCTGTGTCAGGCCAATAGAACTCATTCCGTTACCGAGAGCAAAGGCGTGCAGAAGAAGACCAGTTTCCTTGGGATATGTCTACGATGAATGCTGGTCCGTTGCCCTTTTTCTGCGGAAATGCTGCAGTAGCAGATGCAAAAATGAAGACACGGAAGCCGAGATAAGATGATATACCGCAGATATGGCGCGCGGAAGGACACCGAACCTCTCAAGAAGGCACGCGGACCATTGAAACAAGCATGTGTAGCAGCGCGCAAGGTGATTAGAGAGACGAAGACGTCGCTAGCCCAACGCCGAGGCTAGCGATTTGGACGACTCAAGTAGAACAGGTTCAGTGTTTTCTGGGGGCTTCCTTACCGCTGCAATTTCACCAAGGCAATCGCTGTGTTTTGTATGCCTGACGCCGGCACAGATGAGTCTGGTCTGCGAGTGGGTACACAAGTCCCAAGTTTTCGGTTCTTCGGCCTAAGCCCAAACTGATCATTAAGTTTGAGAACAAAGCTTGCATGTCGCATGCTCCAAATCAGCGTAAAAGTAAATGCACTGTGAGACATGAACTTAAGTCGGAATGATCGATCAAATATCTCAGGCCACAAGCCGATCTGCCAAGATTTATGATTGGCAGCCATACTTCTGATGTAACCATTGTATCCATGTGGCAATTGAATCCCTCTGGTAATCCCACTCATCCATCAGAGAGCCACTTGGGTACTAACTTCGTGACGTAAGAGGATAGACAATGGCGCATTGTGTCTTTTGTCCCTAATATCACACCTTGAGCCTCGAGATCAAACCCAAAATCCCTGATTAATCAACAAATAATCAAATCATCATCCTGCTCCTCGTGTCACTTGATTCTGAATCATTTTTCATTACCACTTCAACAATCCATACAATACAGGGGCGCGGGTCAAGCTTGATGCTTAGCAAAGGATCAACATTGCTGATAAAGACTTAAACGCATTGCGGATGTTGCCAATGGTCGCCGCATCTCGATTGGTGCCCTGCCAGTCTGAAATTGACGTTGACAATCTCAACGAAGGACTCAATTAAGCTCTGCTCGGCGGAAGGACGATTCAAAGTGGGAAAAGGTCCCACCTGATTGTTCCAGGACAAGAACCCATGTCTGTTGCGGAGACACTTGATATGAATCAGACACCTCCTGTGTAGGCGGGTTAACAGCGAACGCAGATAAACAGCGGTCTCTCAAATATAATCGGTATGCTTTTGAAATGTCGTGGATGGTCATGAGGGTACGTGAAGACCCACAGGTACTTTCACAACTACTTCGAGGCTTATGAACGACGGGGGCGTGGATTTTGAAGACGACGTTGCAAACGATGCGTGCGGAAGTGATCCAGACTGTGGTGGCCACGAATAACGACTTACTAAAAAACAACAGCAAAGTGGCTGACTCTGGTTTCGTCCGAAGTAAGGTAAGCCGACGGAGCTGCCATAGATATAAATACAGATATGTCCAGATTCACAAGGACTCACACACTGAGATAATTGCTGTCAGTTGCTGCTGGCTCCGTGAGAAGACGTCTTTTTTTAATCTCGTTTTAATTGCTTTCAAACGTCCCATAAGCCATATTATGTGTCAGACTGTTCTATTCATATGCTTGTCGGTGGAATGGCCAACGTTGTGCAGAGGCCAGCATGTATTTGAGCAACGAGTTCATCTCGTTTCAAGGCCAATCAAATATTCGATTCTCAATTATTTGAGATTATGATGTAATCCTTTTCCATTTCATTGCACTGGTGTACAATCAAATCTGAATCCCTGCTATTTATTCGCAGCCAAACCGTCCTATCTTGCAACGACGGTAAATACCGGGATCCCTTTGGCATACCCCTGTCTGTTAAGCGTGACGCCCTTGTCGACTGGATGGCGGAAGGCATGTTGAAACCATGACATGGGCATTGCGTACATGGGCCTTGATGCGCGTCAAAATTCTCCAGAACTACTGCAAGATAATTATCTTTTCTTTCCCTCGCTCTCTCGTCTCTGTGCCGTCGTTGCAGTTCCTCCAATTCCTGTTCTTTTGAATCCAGTCTGATTTCCTTTGGCCCCGAAGTGAGGTCACTCCTGGTGGCTTTAAGAACTTTCCAGCAGCTTCGGTCAGGTGTTAGATATGTAGTCTCAGGCTTCACCCCATGTTTTGTCTATGATGGCCTTTTCCTTTTACTGACGGTGCTCGCCTCTTCAAACCCATCGACAGTCAGATTCTGTACACCCTTGAATCAAGCCTTTAATAAATGGCCGAGAAGCCTACGTGATGTCTGTTGTAGCTGCAGGGGACACGTCAAATCTACATCGAACCCAAAACAAAAGCCTCACACCTATTTTTCGATCCGTGTTCCCGAACCCCATGCCTCGCCTGCCCTTCAAGATGGCTGGGCTCGGTGCACCAACCAACGCCAAAACTCACATGATTTTCACTGTCGACAGCGAAGCTATGCATGTGGTCATGGCCATCTTCTATTGGTCCTCCGCACAACATGAAGCCTTTTGATCCCGGTCTAACTGGCGATGCTACTGGGCCAATCTTGTGCCAGTCGAAGATCTTGGTTTATCAAGCAAAGTTTGGCCGCATAAGCCCCTTAGTATTTTGCGCAACACGAAGAGTCTGCTGAGGAAACAATTGACTGAGCAATAAGCTGTCTGTCAAGCAAGCAGCTATGCCTCCGCTCCACTTAATTCCTTGAGCATACGACCGTTGCCCAGGCGCTGTCTAGTGTTTTGCTGACGAGGTGTGCTCGCTTCGGTGCCACCAGCGGGTGTGATGACCGACCCAACCCAGAGCATCCAACATTTCCAATATAATCAAAAACGTGTGATCTTTTCTGTCCAATATATGGGTTCAGGCAAAACAGTGATACTGTCTTTGTCAAGTGTTGCAATTGCAGCTGGATATTAGTTCGGGTTTTGACTCGATCATTATGCCTGCCGGGATGATGTCAATGTCCCCACTCGTTTGAAGACATTTACAAGTAGAAGGTAGATGTGAAAGGACGATATAAACTAAGAAACATGTATTACATGCGCGAAGTTTCCTTTGCTTCGGATGGATGGGGTTCTAAACAGGGGCTCACAGGGGCCAGAGCCTGTGGGACGTCTGCTCAACTTGCACGTGGCAATCTAGGAAGGGCAAGATCATGAACCCGAGAAAGTTGTGGATTATTTTAGGCAATGGAGAGTTCCTGCGAGCTGCAAAAATGGAAAGCACCTGCTGCAACTTTCCTTCTCAGGAACTTGGATAGCAATCGTCCTATGATAACGCCAAAACTCTCTCATGACGAGCTTCACAGAGTTGTCGCAAACTACTAAATACAGTCTATTCATCTATCTCAACCTCGAATGTTCTGCTCTGGGGTCCTGAGTTTCTGGTGCCTGATTAAGTAGTAGAAACAAGTATCTTTGTAGGTGACTGAATGAAACTCTGATACCATATTACAATAAGCCACAAACATCAACCGGATGCCTCCAAAAGAATGATCAAAAGGTGAAAGCTAGACCTGTGTAGCTTTTGTCATCATTGACCTGGACTCACTATAACCGAAGACACAAACAAGGGATCTCGGGAGCAAAAGGGACATCTCGAATTTCGGCAATGAGGACGGCATTATTGAACACCTCCCGCACTGATGACTAGAGGGAGTGGACATGAACTTGACTAGTATTTCTCCGTTAGAGTGATGCGGCAGTCTATTCTCCTCAGCTTTGGCGTCATATCTGCTGCCGTCGTCTCTGCTGCCGTCGTCTCTGCTGCCGTCGTCTCTGCTGCCGTCGTCTCTGCTGCCGTCGTCTCTGCTGCCGTCGTCTCTGTTGTCGTCGTATCCAATACTCAAGGTACCTATGTCCGCAAATTATAGCCAGCTACATGCAAGTATGAAAAACAAATTAACAGCGAAGAAGGATGATCGGTAATTTTACCGAGCAAGTAATTCATCCAAAGTCACTTTGTGCATATCATTCCGGAGATGCTGGTGAGCTCTCTTGGCTCGAACGTCTTGCGTACCTGACCGGGTATTTGAGTGACCCTTTGTTGATGCCTATTTACTTCAGTACTTTTTTTTTTTTCCTGGCCCTCGATTATTTCCCCGTGAGAGTCATACGGCAGTCAACAAGGTGCGCCTCCAGGCGGCAAACTGCGAAGAAGAAAAATTAGAAGGGAAGAAAGATTACTTCAGTACTTGCCAGAATACAGGCAACAGCTTACCATAATGTGGATATCATTCATCAGAACTACCTGTCACTTATCTCGCTCGATGTATTGTGAAGTATCCGGAATGAAGCAGCCTCGTCGGTTGTCCGGCTGCAGCTTCGACTTTGGTACTTCATATTCAAAGTTATGTCCATGAAGTATCACACTGACAGAGCCAATAGGGTAGTATAGATAGCGTAGTCTCAGTTTGAACACTCTTGAATCATTGCATCTGTCTCGTAAGCTTCCCGAAGACCGCGCGCTGGTCAATGTTGGGGACGTGCCTTGGGAGACTGATTCATGAGGATGACTCACTTCTTCGGTGCAAATATCACAATGCAGTGAGCCTGTTATACCCAAAAGTAAATTCCTTCCCAAGATCATGCTAGAGCAATTAAAAGCCGCCTTTCTGGTCCCTGAGACCGCGAGACGAGAGCCAGGCTGCCCTAGTAGAGAGATATCATGAGATGCAATAACCTACCGCTCACATCCATTCATTCTAGAATGATCCAACAGTACATGAATGATAGGTTATTCTCAAAATTGATTGCAGTTCTCACTGTATGTTGTCTGTCGCGGCCGGTCTCGAACCCAATTGCGATAAATTGAGGTCACTGGGCACGGCAGATAGCGGGCGGATCAGGCAAAGGTCGATTATTTAAAGCGGCTCAAGGAAACGGGCGATCTTCAGAATCCTATCAGTCCACGAGCTGAAACGCATAAAAATGCCCTCAGAAGCAATATACATCTTTCCTTGATGATAATGTCTTTGCACTCATGAAGTTTATGGGATTCATAATTGCTTTCCTCTCAATCACATTTTCGCAGTCAAAAGCTGCGCCCGGTGAACTTTTGGTCCGGCAATAAAGCTCCAATTAAGTGCATCCCGTCACCTCTCGAACTTTTCAAATGCATCAGTTGGGATTGTATTCAGAACTCGCTTAGTTTCTCCGAGTTTGTTACCTATAGAGCGGTACATTTGATGACCCGGAAGTCATGTTGCAGCCGATGTCATCAAGATTGTTGGTCACCATGGGTACATATCGGCCCCGCAAGGCGCATTCGACCGAACTCGTTGGCATCTATTAGCTCAAAGAGCTCCCTTTTGATGAAGTCTGCAAACTCTGGCCATGCTTGCTTCTCGTTCGACCTTTTGCCGCGTTTAACGCCTTGCCTAGGTCATTTCGTCGAGAACGTACCCCTTACAATTCCTTCACTCGTGGATGGACACTCCATCGTTGCCGCGATGGTTTTCTCACTGTTCACCGTGAAGCCAACCACCGGCCAAGTGATCTTGGTCGAGGAGAGTGTCATAGCTTTGCTTTACCACACCAGCACCCACGACTTTATCCACCCAGGTGGGCCGTTACCGTGCTTGCCAGAGCCTGTATTCCCAGTCTGATAATCAGAGACATGATTAATAAAAGCATTGTTGTCCTTGACGCGGACGTGTCTCCGGCCAGCAGAAACAACGGCGCTGACTTTCAACGTCAACACTGAGACCAACCTGTCCGGGTATTCCCAAGCCCTAATGGCCCGGGACCAGTGACCCGGGCGATGCCACTGTCCGAGGTCTTCGGGTTGACCGATCGCGCCGCGGTGTGTCATTCTGTGAAGCAGCTCCCAGGGCCTCCTTCAGTAGAGCCGCTGGAAGATGTGACAGTCGAGCCAGTGGAGCGGCGCTTCCCCCCGATCATCAGGGGTGCGTTCTTCATTGGGCTGCCCGCTGTGGGCAGATTCGGACCTTTATCGCCCGCTCGAACTCGTGGCACCGAGATAAATCACTGTAAGCGGACTGCGAGGGGATGGGATAAACAAATAGTGGTGATGAATGAGAAGCATCCACTGGCGACGGTTGTATTACTATGCCAAGGAGTTGGTTTGGTAATGTCTTCCTTCGGAGAATGCCTGCCCGCCGGTCGCCGTCTCTTTCGTCCCCTGAACGCCGAATGACGGCACATGAGATGCCGAAAGCCAAGCTGGAGAGACGCCGGTTCGTCGATGACACCCTTTTCATGTTCTTTTGTGTCGGAGACCTCCAACTCGCCGGCTTTGGCGAGGTAAACGTGCGGGATCCCGGTGCAACCCTTGATCAAATCATCAAATGGCGCCACGGAAGGCCTTCAACTTCAGTTACCTGGCAGGCAACTCGGACTTATTGCCGTCGCTTCTGACGTCGAACAGGCCGACGGTGAGGGCGCAGATTGGCATAGAGAGATAACACGGTTGAGGTCTTGGAAAACATCATCACGGCGCGGGTGTTGAGCGTGCCCGGGCTTGAGCTATCGAGCATTTAGATAGGGCTGCGGCTGATGCGCAAGGTGCAGGCATCGTGGGTATGGCGCTCAACCTCGATGCCAGCGAAGCAGAGATGGTATTCACTTAGCCGAACGGCTTGGTAGTAGGATCGGGTTTGTCCAACCCCCAAGCCATCATACTCTTTGGAAATTAAGTAGCACGATCCATTCCAAGATTCATCCCCCTTCTCTGCACACACCGCTCCGTTCAAGCAAATTGGGCTGCCTGAACTGTGAATGTCCCCGTTCACGAAACCCCAGCACATCCGGCCGTTCAAATTACCAAGACACCCACAGCATCCTGGCATCAGCGAACCCACCGCGATGCCTCCTGAGACTTTGATCATCCCCTGCATTCTGAACGTTGGTATAGCTTGGTCTACGATGGTCCCCTGGAGACGAGCTCCGGGCTCCACGCCCTGTCTGCCGTACACTTGGGAGCTTTTGGGTAGCATGGACTGTTTACGTTGCCAAGCCCCTCATCGAGGTCGAGCAAGGTGATTGGCTTCCCTGCGTCTCTCCGCCCATTGTTAATCAGCATGTTTCCAAGTCCAGGAATGATTGACATCATACCTCACCTCTCCAGGCCAACCTCGTCGTGTGCAGCACCCAAAAATGGAGGAAAGTCCCCGACCCCGGTGTGAGAGATACTCTTGACCGAGTTGCCTGGTCTCCTGTGTTAAAGAGCATGCCCGCCTGCTTGCGACGGTGTTGTTGCCTCGCAGTAAAAAGCTTGTAGTCGGAACAATCAACATGCGATCCCTGAGCGCCCTCTATTGGAATGTTTAGTCACTATTTGTTTTGCAGCGCTGATCATTCAGAAATGAAGACGAAGGGACTTATCCTCTACCTAGGTTGTAGCTGTGCTACTGAGGGTTGAAACGAATCAATGGCAATGGACTTGGTGATTGGTAGGGAGGTCGGTTTTGTGTAGTTGTTTCGAAATATTTCATTGTGTATCAGATGACTCTGTTGGCAAGTACCGTCTGCTAAAGCTCGCGCAATGTGTTCATCGCTTGGTTTTATGTCATATCTTGAGAGTCTGCCGTGATTCTTTCACTTTGCTCATAATCAGCCAATCGTTTTGGGTACTTCCATGGCATTTGGACCCCATCCATTCACAAACCTCCAAAGGAATTTCTCAGCTCACAATCTTACCAAGCCCTTTGCATATTGAAGCTTCCGATGGACACTGAGAAAAGCCGTTTGCCTCAGCCTTTATCATCACCTCCTGCCACTATTCTGTAGACCCATGGCCCTCGGCACCAAGCTCTAGACATCTGCGAACGTTTCGTGGCACCCTGCGGCACTGCCTTTGGCTTCAATGCTGCCATTTCTCTTGTTGTATGATGCTTTCCTTTTCTAGAAAGGTTTTGTTCTAATTGTGTACGACCCACAGGCTGTGTTCAAGATGGTTATTGCTAGCTTTCTCGCCAGTCGCAATGACTTGTTCTACTTCCAAATGGGATGAATCATCCAATTACCAGTAGTGCTACTGCGTGTTTGTCCATCTGGTTATGAACACGAGGGTGTCTTGTGACGGGAGTGTTCTAGACGATACCGGACGTACTTTGTTGTTTCAACGCCTCCAAAGACGAAACATGATTGTCAGCCCTCTCAGCTACTCGTGTACCTTTGTGGTGACGACAATTCGATGGGTCAATCCATGAGACCGCATAATCCTACCTAGTTTATGCCGTACTATGTTCCTCTCTGTTTTGTTATGTCAAGGTGTCGTACCTCACCATGCCGCAAGATACTGACAACATGTGGTTCAGCCGCCTTCGCGATCTGATATTCTCACAGCTCGCCAGGCGGCTCAATAATCCCCTTCATATACCCGATGGGTTAGCCATAGAGGTTACGCTGTGACCCTCCACATCTTTCCCCGTCAGAGTCATACGGCAGTTAACAAGGTGCGCCTCCAGGCGGCAGACTGCGAAGAAGAAAACTTAGAAGGGAATGAAGATTCTCACAGCTCCGCTAACCGCGACTCAATAAATTGCACGCTACTCCTTCGATTGGTATCTCCGGTTGCTCATTAGACTGCCCAGCGTAGTGCTCGCCTGTCCCATGATTAGGCGGCCTATCTGCATATTGATGCGCTACCCTTGAGCCTTGGATTATAGAAGTCCTATCCCTGCCCAGGTCCCGAGACAACGAGGTGTCTGTCGTCTCTTGTGGAAATCGATTGATGGCCATAACACGGGGCGCTCATGGCCGGTCTTGACGGGGACGCCGTTCAGCAATGGCAAAGGCATTCATAAAGTTGTTCAATCGATGATGAGATGAAGGCTTCGAGGTTTGTCCCTGCAAGCTCTGCTGCCGCCACCACCACAGTGAGTTTGCATGCAGTCGCTGCACCAAGGCTGTCCACCTCACTATCTGACTCTTGAGTATCACGCGCCGGAATGGAATCATCCAATGGCTGTCTCTGTTCTCCTGCGATGACTCGCGGGACCTTCGACGAAAAGCGCGGAACGGCCTTGAAGCAACGTTGTCCGCGATGCCTTCTACCACGTCGCAGGATGTTTCCATTCAGTCTCTGAAGCTCTTGATTCCCTTCTGCAAACGCTGGCCTGCAAAGTCAAGAGAATTCGCGGAGAAGACTCGTCAGGTGTCAGTCAGGTTAAAGGAAATGTTGAAGCTGCTCCCGTTCGCTTTCGCCGAGCATATGAGGAATCTTGGGGCCTTAAATTTGAAGCATTGAAGTGATGGCTACCTTTGAGATTGAAGCAATGCACCTCACACAAAATGAAACGGTCCAGCCCATCCGTCTAAGGTTCTGCGAGAGTTTTTGCCCTGCGGTGCATTTCACTGCGTTAGCTGAACTTTTGCGGAATCTGCATCTCGAATTTGGAAGCTTGTCCGTTTTTCGATCTTGAGTCAAAAACACGAATTGGAAGCTTTGCCATGCGCCCTTTTCCATTTTTGCAAGGAGACGGCGGCTCCGTGACGCTTTCGAAGTCGCAGGGCGTTGTTTACGAAAGCGCCAAAGCTACAAGAAAGGTGGAATGAACAGGCAGATGAGGTTAACTTGTGTGCGGCTGGAGAGGGATACTCATCCAATGGACGATTCTCCAGAAAGGTATCACGGGACATATTCGGGAACATCCAGAGTGTAACCTCTTCGGGGCGCAGCTGAAAGCCTCGTCAGAATGCCTCACAGCATCATGAACGGTACCACGTTCTCATACAGGTCTTGCGAAGCACGACCCGCCTGTCTGCACAGGCTGGCAGTCGTTCAGCAGGCATCCAGCGACAGTCTTCGAACCTTGCCAGGAGATCCTCAGCAAGATCACTCACTATATTTGACTAGCTCTGTCAGCCAGGCCGGTTGTCAATGGCATGTTGTCACTGGACATTGCTGAGAATGACCCGAAATTTGCGCGTCATCCTATTCAAACAAGGCTTCTAAGTCCCCATCATGCAGTTGTTGAATATCCCTGCCCATTTCAGCGATGATGCGTGAGAAGTTGAGCAGTAGACTCCACACCACCGTTGTCTGTGAGGGGGAGAGAATGGGTAGAATGGTACCAGTACCGATGATCCCAATTAGTACGGCGCCAGGCAGCTCGCTGGATTGTCAAACCAAAAATGATGGACGGGTACCTTTGTACCAATGCGAAGAGGACCATGGCCGCTTTCGATCAGATCAAGAGAGTTCCGAGATGACGTGCAAATTCGTGCTCAGCTGGTGTTGGAAGCCAAGTGGTCACATTTGAGCTTCCCGATGAAAAATGCCGGGCTGTATGTGAGTCGAGTGGCAGCTTGACGGATCGACGCTTAGGCTTTGCCGCAAGAAGGCAAAAGAACGAAGCCAAGTGGCAAACCAAATCAGGCCTGCTTGCTGCACCAAAGTTGTTCACGGACAGCATCAGATGTGACCAAGGGGATGTAGCTGGTTCTCGTGACTCGCTGCTGACATTTTCCAGACAGTGGCGATGGTGCAGTCCGCCGAAGGGAAGGGTGGGGTTTGAGGCAACCGGCCTGGGCGGGCATTTTCGGCGGCCGCCATCGGTGTGGGCCAGTCACCGGGGCCTTTCAGCGGATGAGAGGCCAACCCCCGCCACCACATCCCCCTCTCACGCCGGCGCTTCCAGCGTTAGTATTCCTACTCAAGTGTTCTAAACAGAATCTTGGCTCCGCACAGGGCCATACGTCGGCTCTTGGGATTGACTGGTTGTCGATGCATCGATGGCGCTGACGTATTCCCACGGTCGACCTCGTCCAGCTCGACCCCCTCGCCCGGCACACAGCTGTTCGCGTTGGCATCTGGCGTGACTGTTCATAGGCTAGCAGGAGCTTTGTGGCGTTTCTAGAGAGCGAAATAACATGGAGATGAATTGAAGCGGCCAAATCAAGGTCGTGAGAAGATGGAGTGTTCATCTGGTGCTCGGCATGGGGCGGGGATTTTGCATTGCGTTGACTTTCCGTGGGTGGTTCATCCTTGCAATGAAATGAACACAGCGAAGGCCCACAATGGTAATGTGGGCCATTGTACCTCCCGGGGTTCACAGTGGCCCACTTCTCTTCGGCTGAACGCCTCAGTCACCGCGATGCCGGCGGTGTTGGTGGTGGCACAGAAGGGTCGTCGCGTCTGTGGTTGGCTGTGATTGGCGCACGAGGGTCGGTACCATCTTCTCAGGATGGTACGGCTCTCTGATTGGCCGCAAGACTTGTCCCAAGCCGCCTTGCCCATTCCCCCGACCTTCCTCACGAAATGCAGCAGTGACATTTCAAAAAGAGAAACTTCCAGGATGATGGCGCCGGCCAGTTTCTATTTCATGTTGGGAACTTCTGATGAGGTACTCGTCGACACACACGGGCTTCGCTCTCCAACTGCCGCAGCATCGTTATCAAACGCGGCGATCTGGGCACGAAGCTGAAGATGCCAACGCAGATGACTTGTGGTCCCACGGGCTATGGAATACGCCCAAGTTAGACTCTGCATGCGGATGGTCTTTGGTGATGCAGGAGCAGAACGATGCTGAAGGACGCGGATGGAGTGGTGGTTTGCCCCGGGTTCGCTCAGGTGCGGATGGAGGCCAGCATGGACGTCAAGACGTGCAGATGGGCGCGTCACGCTTCCTGGTGCTCGGCATGAAGCAGCAACCTTGTGCATCCAGTAATTTTGAACCTGGATGGATGCAGCAACGCTCTCCATGCAGGACGTGTTGGTTTGGTTTGGCAATGGGTGCTTTTCCGCAAAGGGTCGTGACGGGCGGCGAGGAACGACACCGAAATGAGCCGGTGTGGATTGACGTTGGAGGTCGTGCCGGGGTCGATTCAGTGACCCTAGCGCTCAAATCGGCAGTTGGTGCCTGCAAATATCCATGGGCACATCTGACGTAATCAGTACGAACCTTACCTTTGCGGACCACACCTTGCGAAATCACCAGTCTCTCACAAGGCACAAGGCACAAGGAGAGGAATTAACCCGGGCGCAACCCTTGTGCTGCGAATTTCTGTACCTAGCATCCAGGTTTTCATTGGGCATTTGTAGACTCTCTATGTCTGCTCTGGCTCTTGGGTCTTCCACAAGGTGTTTGGATTGGTGCGTGTATGGACGATGGCCGGCGCGGGGGATGGCCGGGTCAGGGCATCGCCAAGGCCAACGCAACGCTGGTCCTCCCGGGCAATTGATGTCTGTCTACCAAAACCAACTCCTTCGGTCAACGCTCTTCTGATTCATCATCTGGCCCGTCCAAAAATGTCCATGTGCGCCCTGTATCTTCTCGTTGGTGGCAGAGGGTGTCTCTGATCGATTTTCCTCCCGCCCCGTCTCCAACGCCTGCAAGGCCCTCAACCTGGCACCTGGAGGGCTCTCGACCCGGTTTCGTGACGATAACAGTTGTGCTGGTCTGCGAATAAAGAGTGAAAAGTTCTCGTGTGACTGCCCGGACGAGCCATACCTTCCAGTTGTATTCGCACGCGGACTCGAGCAGGAACTGGAAGGGTCTTCTCGGGAGGAATCAATGCATCCGTCATTGCATGCGTGGAGATGGCATCTGGCTCGGGCGGTGCCGTCGCTACGAGACCAGCGAGCCGGGGGTTCGGCTCGGTTTCTTGGTCATGTCGTGTGCGAAACCAATGGCAGGGGAGAATGAGCGTGATTGCGAAGGTGGTGCCGGCGGAGACGAGAAGAGGGACGATGGAGGCCGAAGAGGACCAGGCCGACACCATGCATCATCGGGCCATGACCAAAGTCGCCGATGGAGATGTCGGCAGAGTGCTGCATCAAGGTCCGGGCAGGGGTGGTTCCATTTCCAGAGGGGTTCTCCAGAGACCAAGGAGAACCTTGGAAAGAGGGTGGGAGCGTGAGCTTTCCCGCTGCCCGCCGTGCACGGCTGGGCAGGGGACGAGCGCCTTCCTTGTGACTTGCCTCATTCAGTGATCTCGGCCCTTGTGATTTGCCCGAAGAATGCCAAGCGCGCAGCCCCGCTAGTTGAATCCACCTGGAGAAGCCGATCGGGAAGGAAACTCGTGGCGGGGGCAAGTGCTGTGCAGTCTACCTTAGCCCTAGGTTGAAGCGACCCAGATATCTGCTGTGGCGTCCCTCACCCTCACTGTGGGCAAGGTGAAAAGTCAATGGACTGGGGACTTTTGAGGGATACGTACCTACCACCGCCACACCGCTGCCAGCAGAGACCGTCGCCACGACGATGCCAACACACCGTCACTTCCGCCCTTTGCGAGATGTCAGAAAACACCTCCTGCTTTTCAATCACTTCCACTTGAGCGAATTCTACACGCGGTCCCGACCGCACGCACTGCTGTGCCATCATGGCTGGATGGGATGGTCTATCATTAGACCTACGGAAGTGCAATGATGGGTGGTGTGAGGTGACCTTGAAGGCAGGCAAGCACCTTGGGTTGTGCGCATGCTGAATCAGAAACATTGTGACTAATGAGAACCTTGAGGGACTTGAACACCTGGATAGGCAGGCACGCAAGTGAGTACCTGACCTTGCCTCTCTCCAGGAGTCTCTATCGCCCAACTGAAGATTCAGAATCAGCAGGTGGCCAAAATCAGCAGTTGCTGAAATCAGGCAGGTACCCTCGTAAAATTCTGCACCTTGGTACCTACCCTGAGAACGACTTCCACCTTGGGCATCTACCTCTCTCCGCTCTGTAAGCCCCGCGCAACCCCGATGACCTGCAGTACCCGGACGTCTGTACTAGAGGGAATGGGTGAAAGAAGCCTACGCGCATCATTCGCAGCCGAACCTCCAAGCAGCCCACCTGCGCATCCATCTTCTTCGCCGAAGAGGCCTTCTGCTTGGCGCTGGAAACCGACCCATCGCTAGCCCAGCCCATGGAGTACAACACCATGACCACCAATCCAACTTCCGGCAGCCACTCGGCCTCGTCCTGTGTGACCATGTTCAGCAACCTTCGACTCGCAACCGAGAGCTGATCCATCCGCTTCCTCAACATCCTCTGCCCAGACGACTCCCACGATCCATCTAACTTTGTCGACACGTCAGCTCCCCTCGTCGAATCGGTTCCGCTTGTTCATACTCTCGCCGTCAGCCTGATGCCCCTCGCCTGTCTGCGATGCCCTCTTGTCAGCCTCGATGACGACCACGCCCTCCCACAATATTCCGAGCTCGACGACAGAGACCATCAATAGGAATACAAGCATACCTAGGGTTTCTTCAACATAGACATGTCGGCTCGCAGCGGCGGGAGTCTGGGTGTGCTTGCGTATGGTAGTGTTCTCGTGCGCAAAGCTCCCAATGGCTTTCTGTCTTTTTGTCGGCCGGAGCCTCATGTAGACGGCTGGACGTTCCCTCCAGGGGCATTGTTGCCCATGTGACCATTCAGACACACTCCACGTCATCCGCGAAAAGTATGGACACACTCCTCTCGATGGATCCGAAAACGATCCTTTATCTTCTCTTCCAACAGTGCGCCTTGTCCTCAAGTCGTGCTACCATTTGCAGCCCACCTTGCCAACAACCATCGCGCGCTCCAAACACCGAGGGCAGTCTCGTTTGATTCGGCTTCCTGCCATTCCGAAACCAACAAGATGATGTCTGCCGCCGGGAACCTTGACAATGGCTTTCCCCACCACGAGCATCATGATGTCTAACCCCTTTATATCCGCGGGCGGGCCTGGCGATTGACAGCTGTAAATGCTGCTCTTGACAGGGTCGGGTCCTCGAGAACCTTGCACGGGCCGACTGACGCGTTACGCCGGCATGCAATATCGCCTGACCGCCAGTCGGCTTCATGCCTCATCTCGTCCCCACGGCAAGGAGAAGACGGGCAGAACTGGCCCACCTGGATGTTCGCGCGTGTTCAGTTATCAACATGCGAGGCCAAGTAACCCTTTCCTGCATGCGAGCCATGAACAGCACCGCCCACAATCAAAATCGCGTGCATGTACATTTTTGGACTGCGAGCTGCGTCATTTTGTGTCCTTTATTTTAGAGAATGAATGGACGCGGGATGGCGATTCCAAGGCAAGGCGGAAGATTGAACCAGGTAGCCAGCGAGCGGGTGGCTGTGAACTTCCAGCGAGGGGGGGCTACCGGGAGGTCTGCCGGACATTGGGCCTGAAAAACAGTGCGCTTGCTGCCTGCCTACCGCCGGTGCCTTGGGGACCTGAACAAGTGGGCCACTAAGATAGGTGTACCACTGACTTTGAGCCTGAGCACAATGGCCCCCGGGTCGGTTTGGCGAACGAGTCCTCTGTAAGTGCGCCCCCCCCCCGAGACAGCCAACGTTCCCGTCACTCTCCACCGTCGTTCGCGTCAAGTCCGAACAAGCAACGCCAGACAGTCACAATCAAGTACAACCAATGCTGCAGCGATAAGGTGCCTGTCTCATTTCATACGCCTATAGCGAAATCTTGGATAGCAAAACATCTTCGTTAAGTTTACCACCTCCCATCGTAGCGCCCGAAACACAAACTCCGGCGCCCAGACCAAAAGGCTACAAGAGTAGACATGGCATAGCATGCCCCTGGTATAAATGTACCATCTCTTAAACGTAGTCTAGGTATCCTCTTCGTGTGTCTCCTCCGTCATCTCCTTTACGAGAAGATCAACCTTTTCTTTCTCAACCCAGTTCTCCGGGTCCAAACGACCGACCGCCGTGATGGCTTCGCGGAGAACTTCCTGTTGCCTTTTGAAGTTCTCGAGGTCGGTTATTGCCGTATTGACCTTTTCTGCAGAGCTGCACACGGCGATCAAGTCGGACTTGAGCTTCTTCGAACGTTCCGTAGCGCTTTTGAGGTCTTTGGTGGCCTTGTCGACACTTTCTCCGTTGAATCCTGCCGCCCGGGCGAGCTCGATGAAGGCATTTGTAGCTTCAAGAATACCAATATCCTCCGCGTCGGAGTCTTGTTCGTCGGAGTCTTGGTCGTTGGAGTCTTGGTCGTTGGAGTCTTGCTCGTCGGAGTCGTGGTCTTCCTTCAGCAATGCCACTTTGGATGCCCACTTTTTGATCAGCTTGCGGCGTGACACCTCGTTCACCGCAGCTGACGATGCGTGCAACAACTTGTCTTGGCTGTTGCGAAGCCTTTTCTTGCGCTTCTCCATTTGGGGAATAAACCCAGCAGCTCGCGCACACTCGTCTTCTTCTGCTGCCTTGGAGGTCCAACACTCAAGAAAGCGCCGCTTGCATTCCCCGGGATCTTCGAGCGAGCCGGGTTCTTCGGAGAAAGGTCTCTTTTTGCCGTTTCCCGAAAGTGTTGGGAACGGTCTCTCGTCATAGGCCGGCAAACTCAGGAGTGTCGTTCCGTCCTTCTCCCTCGTTCTGTTGTACGCTGCAGTCAGACATAAAATCCCGCTGGTTGCGCGGGGGTCCTTGCCGCTTATCACTGTCTGGTGTTCATTAGCCTCTTGCCCTCTTGCATGCATCAAAATGCTTCAGAGGGGCCACGAACCGCACTGAAAGAAATTTCGCAACCAGGCATGAAGTCGGCGACGACTTTTCGTACAAAGCCTTCAACCACACCCATACGCTGTCGGTTAGGAGCACAGTCGATATGGCAGGCAACGACTAAATTCCGGGTGCCAGCCGAATAGTTGACGATGTGCAGGCACGTCCATTTTCCATTTGTCTGAGCATGGTGAAGAAGCAGCACGATCTTATCGCACTTCTGGATTTCCGTAAATTGATGCTCGGGGGGGAGTGGGAAGTCGAAGACGAGGCCGGCCTTCGAGGTACCATATGATGAGTCATTCTCGTCGTTGACCATACTGGGGACGACAAGCATCATGTCTCTTGGGCTGACATCCACATGAGATGTCTCAGACAGCTTTTCCAACCTCGTTTCCCAGCTTGAAGACGATCTGCCTTCGGTTGAGGATGCAGGAGCCATGACCTCGTCGTTATCGCCGGGCACCGGCGAGTTTCCTCCCAGATCGAAAGATGGTTCCTCGTCGTTATCGCCGGGCTCCGGCGAGTTTCCACCGAGGTCGAACTGTGGTCCCTCGTAGTCAATGTCCGAGAATTGGCTGTGCGGTGGAGTCTTGGAAGTAGCGTCCTCAAAAGCTCTGCCGTGATTGAGAGGCTGCGAATTGGTCTCGTCAAAGGGGTCGAAGTCGGAATCAAGTGGGGCGTTGGTCAACTCCTGACGTTTTAGAACCGACTGTGTTAACGTCCTGTCGCTTAGATTTCCCCTCGCCACCTCTGGTGTGTCGAATTCAGAGGCAGAGTCAGGGGTGGTAGATGTCGGGCGTGTGGTTGTCGGGCGTGTGGGCGTCGACGTCGAGGTTTCTGTCCGAGGGCCGCCGCTGTCAGCCTGCGCGCAAAAGGACTCTTTCAAACGTCGAAGGTCGGCGACGCGCAGTCGATGAGTCCCTTTCGCGTCGGTTTGGACTGCTCCTGCGAGAAGGCCGCCAGGCTGCCACAGCGATTCGAGCGGTATCTCGCGGGTGATTGCGACTTTCGTGATGTTGGAGAAATGACTGACGAAAGTCTGGCCTGGCGTGCTGGTCTTTGGAAAAACAGACTCTGGGTACCACGATCGACGATCACCCTACTGGCCGTCGAGATAGTTCAGGTTCTTTTGGTGTCGCTGGGCGTCGGCGGACGAAACCTGTGCTAGTCGACGGTCTCTTGCTTCTACTTGGATGCCCTTTAATGTGTCTTCGTCTAGCAGCTCTGATGCAAGTTTTCCTGCTGCCCTGGCGGTCGAAACGTTGTCGATGATGCCAAGACAAATTTTGCCTCGGTTCCGTGTGTCGGAGCTCTCCACGGCGTCATGTACTAAACTTCGCAGCTTTGTCGGGGACGTTACAACGGCTTGGCTTGCCAAGTGCTGGACCTGCAACAGGGGAGTATTGATTAGCGAGGGAAGGCGCTTTGGAGAGGGCAGAGTCATGCTCACTGTTCGAACGTGAGCTGCAGCTTCTTGGTGGTCGTCTTCTCGAGCTTGACTTGCGGTTGTCGGGCGAGGTCGCAGCTCTCGCATGGTAATTCTGAGGGGGGGCGACAAGGTGATGGATGGGATTAGGGAAACGACCGACACTGTTCAAAGTACATGCAGAGGATACGTCTGCACAGAAGCAACAACAAAATGTGTAGAATTAGGGACGGGGGTATGGAAGCATGTGCATGTGCGTCGCATGTTGCGCAGACAGACGCGACGACACTTCGTCAAGGTGCCTCGGGTGGGAGAGCAGGCGGGTAGGTCGCGGTAAAGGACGTACCACATGACCTAATCTCTGGGCTGTCCAGCTTGGGAAGCAGTCAATCTCCCAAGTGAGAGTGTGGTCCGTGGAAGAAGTGGCAGGCGGGTGGGTAAGGTAAGGTAGGTACAGGTAGGTAAGGTACCTAGGTAAGGTAGGTGCAGGTGGGCAGGTGGGCAGGTGGGCAAGTGTCCAACGCCCCTTCCGTTAAGTAATGCCTGCTGCCCCGATGTGTGTGATTGGCGCGTGAGGGTCGGTGCCGTCTTCTGAGGATGGTACAGCTCTCTGATTGGTCGCAGCGCCACAGGCCACAGGCAGGTCAGCCAGACTGCACGTTTTTCATGGCCATGACACCGGGCGGTCCACGACTCTCCACTGAAGAGAAATGTCGGGTGCAAAATTGAGGCGAGGTAGAGTCGAGGGCGGCAGGAGCATTGCGGCTTTGGATAATGCAGTCTGTCAGAGCTCCATCAAAGATATCAATGCAGGCAGGTGTCGGCGAACAGCAAGCTGGAAGAATGCATCGGACGTGGCGGCAATAAGATGGTCTTGGTCAGTGATCCACCTCATGTCTTCGGCTCGGCCCGTCCCGCCCCCTGTCCGCCCCTGCGAGGGAGGACTTCAACGGCGTGGACGGGGATGTGCGGGAAAGGGTCGTGGGTCAGAGCGACTGTCTTTGCAGCGAAGCTGACGGTCTGTTTGTTGTGATACCGACTTGGTCGCTTCGGTTGGGAATGTTGATGGCGCCTCAGTGGACGGCTCAGTGGACGGGAAGTGGTGACGTCCTGTCGTCACCTCAGCTGCAAAAGTGACATGCCCTGGGCACCGACTCGACTGTCGATCCGCCCTGTAGGTAGGTACCTACCCTGAGGCAAGGTAAGGTAGGTACCAATGCAGGCACCAACTGTCGACTTTTCCAGGTACCAACTGCCGATTGCAGCGTCAGAATCGGCAGTTGGTCCCTGGCACCGAGTCAGCCCAGACCTGCAGTGTCTCTTGTCCACATGTCACAACGTCGACTGCTTCCTTCTACGAGCTGCAGTTATCTCGACGCGTATCCACCACACCCCCTCCTTTGGCGCCTTCGCATTGTTCACAGTGCTCTTGGCCATTCAGCGGCGTCCCTTTCGTTGGCCTGTCTCGTTTCTTCCGTCCCTGCAGCAGACAATTCGCGTCAAAACCACCAATGCCAATCTCTGGTACGCTAATTGCTTTACCGGATCCAACATTTCCAAATGAGCATCATGGACACATGACGACCAATGCCACCAGAGCCTGCCGTGCCCGCATTCACAAGAGCTCCAGCACGGACGGGGCTGGCAAAGCCAAGCTTGCTGATGTGACGCCAATGTCGGCCAGAGCTTTGCCATCGAAACGACCGATTCCTTCTCCGCCGAGCTCAAGGAACCTGAGGATGCGGACAATGCAGGCGAGAGGAAACGTCCTGCCATTGTCTCTCTGGCGACTTGAAAGGTGCGCGGTGACATTCCCACGACCACCTGCGAGCTTCGCTAATCCCATGCCACCGTCGGCGACTGGCATCGCCCTTCGAACAGCCGCACCGATCAAGAGAGAAGAGCGGGCGTCGCTGATACGAAAACGAACAGATCCCCCGTCACCATCGCGACCGAGAAAATTGGACTACTGAGGACCCCCGCCGACACTGGTTACAGACAATTGTTTGGCGGCCCGTCGCTCAAGGCACCGAGCCTGTTGCGCGACCCCGCCGACCGGCAACACTTTCGCATGTTCTTTTGACAAGGCGCTTTCCCCCCAAAGGTCTCTTGGTGCACCCCTGGGCTTCAACTCGACAACTCGTCGGCGGAGTGCAATGGCATGAGCTCGTTGGAGGACCTCCGCGCCGCTCGCCTCGGACACCTTCCAATCGATACCTGGCACAAGTTTCGCGAGGATGAGATTATGTACGTTAACAAACACCTGTCGAGCAGAAGACCCTGGCCCTTGAAAGCATCAATGCTGACCAGCAGGGGATTGGATACTCAACGAAGAGCCCAGAGCCGCATCAAATCCTCCTTCGACCCCGATTCGCCGCCCTCCAGGTGCGGCGCAATACGTGTTTCCACAGATGGCCGAATCCAAACCTGAACCTGCAATCTCGTCCATTTATGGTTGTCTTCTTCCGGCTGGCATGCCGTCGCCTCAATCGGTCGGCGGCGAAAGGCTACACCGAGACACCTTCATGCTCTCCGAAGCGGCGAGGGTTGGCTAAGGGGCTGTTGACAGGTGCGCCAGGAAAGTTATCTGCTTGGGACATTCACGGCCGTGAGTGGTGGACTGCAGGCCAAGCAGCATCTTTCGAGATTGACTGGGACAGACATCGCCCATCCATGTCCCTTGCGTAAGGCCATACTGCGATATGGTAGTTTAAGCAACCTACATAGCTTCATCCCCAGGCAAGAGAATCTGACAGTCATGATATTGATTGTCCACCATTTTGTGCTCTCTCGATTGATGCTCTTGTGCTGGCGCGAGTTCTTGCCGTGACGTTACCGTGTCGGGGCCCATTCCTGTTCAGTGGCTACATGCTGAAAAGTCGGCACCGAGCCACTGAACCCAATCGGCACAGCCACTAACCCCGCTGCAGCCTTCAAAGCACTCCATGCTCGCGTGTCGTCAAACACATGTGATGTATGGAACGTTGGGACGTTGGCTTACACGGGTATGCAAGTAAGAATCGCGGCGTGCACTGCAAATAATCTCCATCCCTGCTCCGATTTGGGAGCGACCTTGACGGGCTACCGCGACAGTCAGGTGGGAAATTCAGCGGTGCGCCAGTTGGTAAATGTCGCAATCAACCAGGTTCACAATGTTGCTTCCAACACCGTGAAGTCTGTATGGCGTCCTTCAACCCACTCACCGAAAAAACTGCCACTTCAAACAGTGTTTCAGCTACCCACATGCTGTAGGTAGCGGACTTTCGGCTACCCACGGCGCTGTAGGTAAGGTACCTAGCGGTAGGTACACCACCCACTGGTGCCCTGAAGGGAAACGTGCCGTAGTGTAGCTCCACGGTCCCACTCAGACAACGGGCCCCACTCCACTGTGAAAGCTAGATACCTTACCTTACCTACCTACACGTCCACGTCCCTCAGTATCACTCCGATGCCCCCACTGGCAACTGCCTTCCGTGGAAGGTAGCAAAGCTCTTACACCTTCCGAGAGCCAGTGTCCCCTTCCGGCACCGTGGGAGAACATCTTGTGTCCGACCAAGCTCACCTCAAGCATGAAACTGTCTGTCTGGATCTGTCTCCACCCCTGCGGCTTGGGAACCATGACTTTCTAGCGTCTCCAACCTTTTGGCGTCGACTCCTCCCAAACCCTTGCGATCGTCGACAAACGTACCCTTCCTCACAGGTCCCCCACCCAGTCCTTGAGAAGTTGGCCTGCATGCCAGTCAATACATTTCCCTTGTCGGTCACGTTTCGGAGGACGGTTTTTGGTCCATGACTTCCTCTATGCTCGCTGGAGTTAATGGCGTCTCTTGGTGGAGGCAGTTCAAAGCAACGGGCGACGTGGACCGTTGCAGCTTCGCTTTCAACGTGCGTGAGTGACCACGCAGTTGCTCATCTGGGCTGTCTACCTGCGTGCGATTCACTCGGCGAGGTGGGTGGATTCGGCTGCATCGCATCACCCGATCCATCAAGAGGGGACTCGACGTCGGCTACCAACACATGCGGCCATACCCAGTGGAAAACTCGGGATCCCGTCCGCTCTCCCAACGATAAACCACTGAGGGCCGAAGTAGTAGTCGGGTCGGTGACGACCGGCGAATGCCTGGTGCTGCATGTACACCACAGGTGCATCCGCATCTTTTGTCTTTTTGGTGGTTGGGGACCAAAGCATACACTGTACTCACGCCAGCCTGTGTCTGGTGGGTGGGGACCTGACATAATCAGCTGTGATTGGTGTATGAACGCATACCATCTGCCAAGGATGGTACGGAGGATGGTAGAGCTCTCCCATTGGCTGCATCGCATTGTCCGTATCTGGGGACAACTGGGACAATCGGTACGTACTGACCACACACCCACCCCTTGGGACGAATTGACCCCAGTGAGAAAAGAGGCAACCAAGTGTCCAGGCGTGCTCAGGGCTTTTTGGTGCCAGGTCCATCCAAGTAAGAGGACCATGCCACACGTGCACACTATGAGCCTAAGGGCCGGCCCGGCCCGCTGGCAGAATAATTCC
Organism: Colletotrichum siamense; assembly: GCF_013390195.1. Lineage (NCBI taxonomy): Eukaryota > Fungi > Ascomycota > Sordariomycetes > Glomerellales > Glomerellaceae > Colletotrichum > Colletotrichum siamense. Next base: position 162,736 of record NW_023501032.1, on the reverse strand, counting down.
ACTTTCACCACTTCTGTGGCGACGGTAATGAGTGCGCTGGCGAGTGTTTTGACGCGAGAAAGAGATGTGCTGGAGTGGTTGACCGAGTTTGCATCAATCGAGACGTTCGTTGGCCATCACAGCATGAGGCATGAGGTGTGCACCGCTGCGGCGTTGGTGCTCCAGAGGCCCGCCCCACTGCCGAGCACAAAAAAGGGAAATGCTCCCACCAGGAAAGCTCCCACACACTCTGCCCGCTGAGAAGAAAGCTGTTGGTGCCGTCGTCTCCCAACATCCCCTCCCCGGTCCACCGACGCGCGCATTTGCCAAACCAGGACAAACAACTGCTTCCAACCAACGACAATTACGGATAATGTGCGATGCATTGCATCTTTCGGCGACAGAGCCCGCCTCCGCGCCCGCCTGACCCGCCGCCGCCGCCCCCTTTCTCCCTCCCGCGCAGCCTCGTCTGCTGAGGCCGTGACAATGGTCGTTCCCCGTCGGAGACTTGCGCTGCAATTCAATCTTCGCGCGCTCTCGCATCGCACCTCGAAACATCTGCAATCTATCGCCACGAAGACTTTTTGATACCTCTTGGACGGACGCAAGGTGTGTCGCTCTCAATCCCGCCGCGATCCTGACTTGTCGCAATCGCGAGAGCGAGCCTGTCTGTGGTGTGCCGCGTCTGACCTCAATTTGCTGTAGCCGCCACCATCAACCACCGCCGACTCCAACATCCGACAATGCTTCTCGACTGCGATTCAGACATGGGACCTCCGACGATGCCGAGTTCGAATTGTGCGCCCTACAAGAACCGATACTCCGACGATGCCCACACTCCGCTCCGTTGCGAGACCTCCTGCGAGGACGCAGTCTCCGAGACGCGGACGCCGACCGAAGACCACGGCGACGTGGCCGCCGAAGCCAGCACGTGGGGATACTGCACCATGCGAGGCTTCTTCCTCTCCGAGATGAACCAGCATCTCGAGCAGCTCGTCGACGCGAAGCTCGCGGACGACAAACGGGCTGCCGCTCTGCAGCGCGTGGCACAGGCTGCGCGCGATTATAGCTGGTGCTACGACCGCGTCGCTCCCGAGCTGCCGCCGAGCCCTCCCAACGACCGATACCGACCGACGTCTCCGCTGCGATCCATCTCGCACAAGGACCTGCATGACCGAGTCTGCAAAGCCGTGCAGGACATTTGGGAGGTTGCGCATCACGCCCCGACGACCACCGCCATCGCCGGGGGGTCCGTCGCTGACTTGATGATCCCGCTGGTTGTGTCCCGGGCAGGCTGCCTCCAGAGCTTGGACGCCGAATACCAGTGGCGCATGTACGGAGAGGACGCCAGTCTTGACGCAGCACTGGAGGGCACGATTCGCAAGCTGCACATTACCTGCTGCAACAACTTTGCAGGGCTGTGCACGGGTGACAGATTCAGGACTCGTTTGATGCAGAGCAGCCATCTTTGAAGGGATTGACGGACTGCGGCATTGTGCGGACGACTCCAATTCGGGACAGCGCCCGAGGGATTCTGGGAAGATGGTGGATGTCTCGATTGAGAGGAACCCCGCGGGCGGGAGGAAACGGGGGAGGGGACATGGGGAGGGGGAAGAGCTGCGAGGAGGGGGCATTCTCATAGTCATACTTTGGAAGCCATAGCTCTCGCACAAGAATGATGAGCTTCGTTATTGAATCTGGATTGAACAGCCGGCGACTGCGAGCTTTTCAACCGTCTGCACATCCAAGATGTCTCCTGTGTCGGTGATTGGCCTGCGATGCCCTGTACCATCTTCTCCGGATGGTACGCATGCTGGTACGGCTCTCTGATTGGCCATTGAGGTCGGGAGGTCGTAGAGGACACTGGAGGGACGCTAAGTGAAGAACGGTGGGGGGCAATCAGGAGTGTGGGTTCCCGGTGTAGGTAGCTGACTTTCGGCTACCCACGGGCTGTAGGTAGCGGACTTTCAGCTACCCACGGCGCTGTAGTAGCGGTAAGTGTACACCGGTGCCCCGAAGGGGAACATACCTTGCCGGATGGCAGAGGACGACAACTACGATGACTTGAATCCCTTCCTTTGAAAACCCAAGACGCCGCGTCATTTGGATCCTTGTGATATTCGCGCAATTTATTTTCCTCCAAACTTTCTTTGAGCATTTTCTCGCTGTCGTTCTCAGAATCGTGAGACAGGTCTCAGTCTGTCCCATCATTGCATGCGTTGCAATCGCAAAGTGGGTGGAGGACTCAGATTACATAAGTCAGCTTTTGTGGGCCATTGTTCCCCCTGGTGTGTACAAGGGCCCACATCACAGGTAGGCACGTACCTTACCTTACTGACGAGCAGGGACATCTCCTTCAGGGTCCGGTATCAACTGACGATTTGACCGCTGGAATCGGCAGTTGGTGACTGTAAGAAGACCAGCACCCTTCCTTCCCAGGTGGCTGTGAAGCACACGAGCAAGCAACCGACGTGACTTTCCCTGAGGTGACATGAGGTAGGCACTTTTCCTACCGCCCACCAACACAACGACAGTCGTAGTGTTCTTGAACAGCCATTCATTCCCACTCTCCCAACCACGCCAAGTTCGTCTTATTCCCAATAAACTCGCTTCCAAGCCCGACTTCTCCACCCGATTCACCTGCGGTTCAAGCCACGCGCGAGAGTACCCGCGGACACTCTCGAGGGCCGCTGTCGGCAGACGTTACCTCCTACATTGCGGCCCGTGGTCCGTCGGGCAGCGCCGCCATGTCGATTTGAGTGGCCCTCCATCTGTGAGTGGTTCCGACCCCGGTCCCAAAGGCGGAAGTCTTCCTGGCATTTCAATAACCATTATGTCATGGCAGAACGATCCTCGATTTCCCTGACGACTACCGAAGCAACAAAAACACTCCCAATTATCAATGGGCATTTCGTGTCGTCGCCGCCAGTGCAGCTCCGTCGGCGCCCACCCCTCGAACCCATAATACCTACAAGCCTCGGCTTCAATTGGGCAGCGGCCACGGCGGCTTGGGTTCCCCGCCCCAAGCTCTGCATCAAGCACATCGCCAACAAGTTTCATTCAGGGTCGCCAGTACTTGTCTACTGGCCATCAGCCTAGCTCTGTCCGACAAGCGCCTCTCCTCGGCGTTTCTTCTTTCCACACGCGAGCAGTTGCAGCATCGATCTCTTTCAAGGCCTCTGCTGCCAAGATGTCCGGGCCCGGGTGTCCAAAGACACAAGAGACAACAGACATCCCGAATACCACGCTGCATGGCATCCTGCCTTTGGAACGACCTACAACCCACACACCAACATCACTCAATGTCCATGTCGCTCGTCCCCAGCTCGTCTGCCGCCGCGGATCCAAGGGCACGAAAGATGACGGAGGCAAAGTGCGCGCCCCCGCCGAGGCATTTTCTCAGCCGCATACTGGCTCACCTTCGAACCGCAACAGCCCACACCGACCAGCATGTGGCAGCTCGACATGAGTTTCAAACTCTCCGCGCCGGCCACCGCGGCGGCTGTGCCCAACACACGACCCCCAGATTGGGGGGCGCGCCATTACGATTGCCACTGGCAAGCGTTTAGAACTCCAATGCCGCCTCCGCCGGCAAGCACAATTGCCCCAGACAATGCGACACTGATCAAAAAGGGGCCCTTTCGATTAGATATCCAAGAAGTACTCGGGGCGAACTGGACGTCCTCAGTCAAGCTCGCCAGCCCGCGCCGCAGGTAAGTGTATTCGTTTTCCGTATTACCCCATCTCTCGTCGTCAGAATCAGTCTCAGTATCATTCCGACCATGCTTGGGATGCGGCCCGTCGTTTGGTTCTCGCATGCTCGATCGTAACTCCACTGACCAAGTCGACATCAGCCCATGGAGCATGCCACTGCAACCCGAGCAAGGTGCCGAAGCTACGTTGCCAACGAAGCGAAAGTGCGAGACGGAGAATTTCCTTCATACAATTAACCAGGGACCGTGGTTACGATGAAATGACTGGTGGCATGGGAGCGGAGATCCCAAAGCTACATTCCGAGTCGAGCGATACCGGCAAGACACGGACATCCAACAAACAAGCTGATGTCCGCCTGTGACCCTCCGAAACCTTGCTACGATTCAAGACGGGCACTCCCCAAGTGGGTTCCCGACAAAGGCACTGCATCCGTACATGGAGGGGTCCCATTACAAGACCAGCCATCTAGACGAAACTGCTTGTATCAGGTGATACTTTGGCACTTGCAATGGGAGCCGTGGTGAGGCCCGGGAGCTGAGCTACAAGTTGCACTGTTGCAGACCCTCTGTGATGCCATGGAGTGCTCCGGATGTTCCAGCATGAGCCATGTTGCACCGCAATCTACATGGAACGCACCGCTTGCTACTGGAATGGTATTGAAGTACCTTGGAGCCTTCTACTGACTTCGCCGACCACAGCGTGTTGACAGACCACCATTGAACTGCCTCCAATGGCAACTAGAAATGGCAAACGATGGCACATCTCAGGTAAGGTCTTTCCAAATAGGCCGAGCTACCGGATCGTGACCAAAGCCAGTATCCTTCTTGATTGAGTGGCCCATTCCGTCTCCTCATCATCGCTGTGACTGCCTCCCTTTCCCCACGCATGTGAAGGCCATGTTCAATTGGCTGCCGGATATACTTACATCACACGAAAGCCTGGGGCAATCTTCCAACGCCTTCACAGTCGATAGTCGCGCGATTGATCTCATCTACGGCCGGCACTGCACCACATCCTCCGCAATATCAAAGAATCAGGAGCTGATTAAATGACGGACGCTCGGATTCGGATGCTGACGCTGAGAATGATGTTTGCAGTGATACCGCCGTCGTCGTCACACAGCGACGGCCTCCGGAGTAAACAAACGTCGCTTGGTATCATGACTCCAGATTCCAATCTTTTGGTCCATCGCTCGTCGGAGCTCAAACTTGAGGGATGCTCTGTTCAAAGGGCTAGATGGACTGCACCAGAACTATCATTTTCTGTGTGGAATGAACGAGAGCACATTTTAGGGATGAAAGAGGTAGTCGGAAGTCATCAACCGCCGGCACTTGACTTTCATAATCTGCCCCAGCGTCAACGCTGGCGAATCCTTCAGCCTTGCCGCCCTTGCGGTGTCCAGCACCGAGACTTTCTTCCAAGCTCATGTCGCTTGGTTCTGGTAGTGCCTTGAGAGTTTCCGGACCATCCAAGCTCATTGAACATCATCCCTGTATGCTGACCTCCTTGAACTGTTCACGGCCGCATCATAAGCAAACCTCGCAAGGCTCTTTCCTTCACCTTCCACATGCAACATACGCGATCATAAATAAGCCTCCGAATTCCGGCTCTCAACTTGCAAAGTATATGTATGTTGCCTTTCAGTCACTTCCCCCATGCCCTCTCACATCAATCATTTTCGAGGCTTGTGAGGGACTGTTCATCCTTCACCCCAAGACCTCAGACCGCCTCTCTTTGACGCCATCCGACCGACTGACGATCGAGCAATTGACCATGTCAGGAAGACCCCCAGTTGACCTTTCTTTGGTGCCCGGAAAGTCAGGCCACATGCTGGTCCGGAGGGTTGCGCGGTTGAAGTAGGCGAATTCCAGATCTTGAGGCATCCAGAGAAGCAAGCGCCCATGCTGTTCCATAACGTCCGAAGCCCAACGGAAACCCCGGCTATGTTGGCTTTGCTCATCTAAAGCTTCCAATTCTCGCGCCAAACGACCAGCCATGCTTTTCTATCTCCTGGGGAATGGACAGTGCTCATTCCAATGAGACGCATATCCGAGGTCCATTCAAACAACGCCAGTGCGAAACTCCCCATACCGAGACATCGACAACAAGACACAGCGAACCACACACATGGAGAGCTCCCGTTTGACGCCATCTTAGCCCCTATTCTGTTCGTCCACAGCACAGATCGTCCACGCGCCAACGTCAGCCGAGTTGCTGCCATCATCCGGTCTTCATGCTCCCAAGGCACATGTTGATGCACGACGAGTTTCCTTTCTGCTGCCAAGGAACTACAATCACTTTGGGAAGCTCGGGAAGATGATTGTCTCTGTGTCAATGTTGGTTTTGATGGTAATATCAAGACCATATGTTGGAGCGAATCTGCGTATGGAGCCAAGCTTCGAGAATCACCATATTCATCTTGCTCAATGCGCACTATCATGCAGCGCCACGCCACCACGACCCTCTCTAACGCGGTCTTGAGGTATTTGCTGTGAGTCATGGTCAAAAATGGCTTCCGCGTCTTGGAACCCATGGCAAATCTTTTCGGTCAGCAGAACCAGAGGACACACATTCGCAAGCTGCAAGCACTGTTCATTGTGCTTACCATGAACACGTTTTTTTCAAGTGAGAATGTATCAAAGATCTCTATTGAGCTGAGTCACGTTTGATTCATCTTCTTGGCTCCCTCAGTTGCCATATCTTCTGGTATCTGAAGCTTTGCGGCCGAAATCCGGACGGCGCTGACGGGAGTCTCTTTGTCCAGATGCATCTCCTGCGAAAGCGCCCCTGGAGAACTGCCGTCCTTGATCATGGAGCTCGTCATTCTGGCATTGCATTTGGACCTCGGTCGATTTGGATAGTTCTAAGTGGATCTGGTGTTTCAACGACCTTCGCCATTTCCAATCAGATTCTTCTGCCAATAAGGTCTCTTGCGCTTGAGCTCAGAACATCTCCTACCGAATGTTCAGAGCATCTCAGCGCCTTCCCAAGACGCGGTCCGCCATATCCAATACCAACACCATCTTCACCGGTCTGGTTTGAAACGGGGATGATCTTGCTATTGAAGCTGAAAGTATGCGCTTGGAAAGAGGCATCTTGAGCCTCTTCTCGTTATATCACTTAATGAGCTTCGACGCGCGACAATTTGATGACCTACGTCACTCCCAATACGACCATTTCGATGGTGCTGATACGAGCGGCAACACCCCGAACGCTGCGCTCAGGGCTTTTCTTTGGAAATTTCGTGACAGCACTCGGTGCGGCTCAGACAGTGGTCAAGAGAGGGAGCCTCTTCTCCGCCACGAAGAATAGGCTTCCCTGGCGGTGGGTTATCCCACAGCGACTTAGCACTCAGCCGTTTTGATGCCGTCAGGAGCATACAGTTGCGATGGATGAGCTTCATGCAGCAGGCGGTTGGCGAGATCATCTTGACCGTGAGGCACGGGATCAGTAATGCCCAGACGATCAGGGCTTGTTGCCAACCGGAAGCCTTTGAACAGTAGGCCGTGATCACACGGGGTTGCTGGCGTGTTGCAACTCATGTGTGTGATATTATCAGTTCCGATTCGGCTTGTAGAATACTACATTGGCGTCGCCCAGGACGAAACGAGTCGAAGTGCAGCCACATGGCCAGACGTGTCTCGAAGAACTTCTTTTTCTCGGTACTGGCACCGGCGTTGCGCCCTGTCTCTCAGCCACCAAAGACTCAAAGGACCATGGGAGTTTCGAGAAGATCACCGTCGTCCACGACGTGGACGTCATCAAGAGTCGTTCGTCTATGGCAACTATATTGTCGTGATTCTGCTGGAGCAGGGGGGGTTTGGTTGGGCGAAACATCACGCAGCAATGAGGTCTCTCCCCGACCAACATCCGACTGCATGGCTCAAATATGGCGAAACCTTCAACGCGAGCACTTTCGGGTTTCCGAAGTTGTGGCGTGTCTGACGGTGTGGCATAAGATAAAAAAAAGGCGCGCGCTCTGCACCAGGGTGCCCAGAGGCTGACTTGAGAGGCTGATGAGATGATTTAGGGTCGAGGCGCGGAGACGAGTTTCAGCCGAAGGCCTGGCCGCAAAATTGGACGAGATGCTTGCGGCCCGACAGCGTCAATTACGTCTTACTCTTGAGGCAGTTAAAAGCTTCAAACGCTGGTTCAGCATCAATCTCCAAAGTTTCTACTCGGCACCGCCGACAAATGGTCCACTGGGTTCTCGCCCAATGAATCGCCCTGGTTCCGAGCGGCATGACAGTCCTCGGGCTGCTTCTGGCAGAACTCTTTGCAAGCACTCATGACGGCTTGCTATTGGGAATGCCGAAACGTAGTTGCCGTGGTCTCCGACTCGTTGATCGGACTCGTGGCTGGGCTGACCGACTCAGCCGAAAGGATCAGGTCTTCATCCTAGCGGTTTGCCAATTCTTTGGAGCGGTCATGTCATCGCTGTTGTTCGATGCTGCAATTCAATGGGAAACTAGGCGCTTTGAGTGGCGTCTGTAGGTGATTTCCATTGCGTCCTCCCACGATGATGCCTTGTAACTGACGATTATGACCCTGTTCCTAATGAAGGACGAGGCGGCCTGACGCCCGCATCGTGACATCGCATCCGAAAGAGATGAATTTTCGGCCGGCGATGGACTGATATACATGTATGAGACGCATTCGTCTTTTCAGTGCATACGATGTCCAATGCAAAGCCTCCCCCCGACCCCCCTGCCCGATTGAAGCGATGAATCCCGAGTTACTGTGCCAGGACGAAGCTGGCTTAAAATGCCCGAAATTGGGACGGGTGGGCTGATGATTGCATTGTGACGAAGAACCCTCGACGTGGTGTATGTGAAAGCATTGTCCTTCTACTTACAACCGCATTTGTTCATGATGTTCACGTTGTCGTTGACGACAAACGCTTTCTTAGTTTCAGGTAGAACAGCTCCCATCTCTTCGACCGTACACTGGATTGATATGTTGAAATCGGCCTTCGGCATCCTGCTGGCTACGCAAGGCACCATGACGGCTATCCTCGCGGACTTGCGGCTGGTGGAACATCACGCCGAACGACTGCGAGACGCGCTGGTCGCTCGCCGAGGACTCAAGTTCTACTACACTTGTGCCTTGTGCCATGGAGGTCTTTATTGATTTGAGACATGCTGGAATATTTGGCGACGATCACCCTCCAGACAACCTATTCGCTCGTCAACCTTATAGGAAGCTTGTCCCATCTGCTTACTTCGGGGATTTCAACTGCTAATACTAAGCACGCACTGAGTTGAAGCAAATATCAGCAGCCGGACGCGCAGAGCGTCGTGGAACCATACATGGAGCCAAAGCAAGATCTTGTGCACTTTCATTTACATCACCGTTGTTGTGGCTACTTTATTTCGTTCCATATTCAACCCAGCTCACTACCGTTGCTTGAAAACGGAGCCCCAACTCATTTGGCGCTATTTGTATCATTCATTGTGTGCGAACAACCGGGGAGACGGGTTGACAGCAGCTGCAACCGAGATCTCGGAGGCAACGGCCAACTGTGTCAATAAATCGTCGATGGCCTCAAGGAACAATGACTCAAGTCGACTTCCTCGTCATTCGCTCGCGGTTTCATTGAAGCGCATGGACTCACGTTCTCGAATGAAGAACGGAAAACCGTCAAAATGTATTGCTAGCATGAGGAACCTTTTGTTGCGGTCCTTGACGTGTTGCTCTGTGTTCATACACCAAGCCATTCAATGTCTTGTCACATTTACTGTCTGTGAACAACGCGAAAGATATGTGGGCTTGGGTTCAAGCTCAGTTGCACTGAAAACAAGCTATTATGACCTGAGGAGAGGAAACAGGTTACAATCTTTCCATTGTTGCTCCTGGCTCATCGTGATATTAACAGGGAGGCCAAAACACAGGTTTACTGCCGAGAGCGCATCCAACTCCGTGGGATTAGATGTATGATGAAGCGGTCAAATTGCATCATTCGTTGGAGATCCCTTAATACTTCTTGCGATATTCTTCTACGAGTTCCGCCAGACAGTTGATGTCTCCAAATGACCGAGCCAGGCCGCCTGCGCAATGTACTCACGAGGGCAAGAGGAGAACGGCACTGTTACAACCCGTCATACAAGGATAACAGTTAACTAACCTACTTAGGCGTTAGGCAGCTAGGATAGGATATTTATACTGCAGGATTATAAGAGTAATAAAGACTTATTTAGTATAAAAAAAACTATAGTATAAGTTATATAATAATAAGATAAGGAAATAACTAATAGAGTATAAAAGAAAGTACTTAGTAATTAATTAGCTTTATTAACTAATTATAATTACTTTATACGTTTAAATAATTACTTTTTAATAGATAAAGAACACTATTTAGAACTTATATATAAGATAACTTAAGCTTAGTTTATAGTTATACTTCTATAGCTTTTTAATAATTAACTTAATATTTATTTTTAAAACACTTTCAGCTTATTTTTACTATAAATTACTTATTAAGTTTAAAACTAATTATTTTAGTTTCTAAAGATTAATCTACTATAGCTTATAACTTATAACTTAAACTATAACCTTAATATATTATTACTATATATTAATCTTTAGCTTCTATTAGTAAACCTTATTATTAGATAGCTAACTATAATACTTTAATTACTCTTATTTAGTAAGTTAACTATTAATATTTATTAATAGTAAAATAATAAATATATCCTCTTATACTTTAGCTAAATCTCCTACTTTAAGATCTTTATTTTCTTTATATACTTAGTTTTAAAGCTTAGTATAGAAACTTATTAATATTAAGAATTATAATATATTAAACTTTAAATATAACTCTAATAAAAAAAGCTCTTTTACTAAAATAAAAAAGATTATGAAAAACTTTAATATATTATCTAAAAATAAAATACTAAATCTAAAGAAATATAAACTTTTATTAATAAAAATAAGTAAGCTATAAATAGCCTTAATAAATAGCTTTAAAATACTAAATAAACTTATAAAAAACTTAAGAAAGATATTAAAAAAGATATTAACTTTAAGAAAATTTAAAAACTCTAAAAAAAACTTAATACTTTCTAAGCTACTATTAGTATTATTACTACTTTTATTAGAAAATACTAAAAACTTAAGTTTAATACTTTAATTACTTATAATAATACCTCTAGATAACTTAAACTATATTTAATTTAGATTAAAACTTACTATAACTTCTATTATAATAACTTTACTAATTAAATAGAGAAAGTTATTTATATAGCTACTTATTTTTATAAATAAACTTTTAAGTAGTTTAAGTTTATTTAAAAAGAATTCTTTAAATATAAAACTTTAAATAAATACTCTATAGAAATATATAATATCTATAGTAACTTCTAAAAATTTAAAGATATTTTATAGTTCTTCTTCTAAAATCTAAATAAAAAATACTAAATTAAATATAATCTTATATAATTATAATAAACTAAATTAGCTAAAGAATATATTACTACTTTTAGATAACTTAATATCTAATTAAACTTTACTAAAGAAACTAAAATCTTTATATTCTACTAAAAACTTAAAAATAATATTAAGAATAAAATTATTAAATTAAATAAATATAAAGATTTCTTCTAATATATTAATATAGCTATTAAGATTAATAATTAACTTTTTAAATAAAAAAATAAAAAAAATAAAAGATAATAGAAAGGTAATTTTAGATATTAATATTAGTAGTAACTTTAATATAAGTTTAATAACTAAAAGAATAATAATAAACTATATAATAACTAAAATAATACTTATTAAAATATTACTTATAGATAATATAGTAAACTTATAGATCTTAATTTAATAACTAAACTTAATAATAAAAAACTTTAAAGTTTTAAGTATTATAATTATAATAGATAAGAATATATTACTAAAGATTATAAATAACTTAAAAAGTTTCCCTAAAAGCTAATAGCTAAGTAACTTTACTAAGTTAATATAATTATAAAAACTTTATATATATCTTAATTTTAAACTAGATATTATAATAATAACTACTAAATTTACTTTAAAGATAAAGAAATATTAAGATATTACTTAGAAAATAGTAATTCTAAATAATCTAAATATAATATAACTATTCTAAATATTTATCTTAAAACTTTAGTAATAATATATTTTAGTAATAATAGAATTACTAAGAAACTAGTTAAATTACTTAATAAAATACTATAAATCTAATAACTAAAACTAATTACTTTATATATAACCTCTTAATAAATCTATTATAAAGAAAAATAAATCTAAGAAGAAATAAAAATAATTTAATAAGAAGATATTAAATAAATATAATTATATTAATAAGATAAATTAGAAAAAGAACTAAAATATTAATATAACTCTCTAATAGAATAATAATTCCTTAGTATAACTAATAATTAAACTTTTAAAGAAAGTAAAAATTCACTTTATAACTTAGATAAACTTTATAATATTACTTAATAATATACTTAAGTAAAGATTACTTATAAGTTTACTTTTAATATAAATAACTTAAGCTTTAAAGAAGAAGCTAATAACTAAAGAAATAAAATTAAGTAGCTCTTAAAATACTAAGAAATTAATATACTATAAAATAAATAATAGTACTACTTTTATAGTATTTTAGTAAATTAATAAAACTAAAACTATACTTCTTAACTATATATAGAAAACTACTTTATATTAAAAAGTAACTACTAACTTTATTAAACTTTCTTTTAGTTTTAATACTTCTATAATAAATATAAAAAATATATAAGAGATAAATATAATTATTACTTCTACTCCTAAAAACTTAATAATAAGCTTATTTAAGAAATCTATTTAATAACTAAGATAATTAAATAGATAATAATATTATTTAAAGATAATATTATAGTTTTCTAATTAAGCTTTTAGTTCTTTATAAAATATTAATATAATAATAATATAAAATAAGATAAATACTTATAAGATAAATACTAAGTATACTACTAAAAAAAAGTATATATATAGAGAATTATAAAAAATAGATTAAAACTCCTTTAAATTAGAATTTATAAAAATAGCTTTACTAAAATAATATAAAAAGGAAAATAAATTACTTATTTAAGATAATTAGAGTAGTTAAAAAACTAAACTTATTTATTAATAATAAATTATAATAAATAATAAAGAAAAGATCTATCTATTAAATATTATAAAGATATAAAAAGAATATAAAACTTAAAGTTACTATTAATAAATAAATAATATTTATACTAATTAATAGTAGAGCTAAAGTAAATTTTATTACTCCTTAAGCTATTAATAGGCTAGAAATATAATAAAAAAAGAAGAAATAACTATATTTCCTATATATAGTAAAAAGAGAAGAATTTAAGTATAAAGGAGGTATTATTTATAATAAAACTATACTTCTTAAAATAAACTATTTAGATTAAAAAAAAAGAATCTAATTTAATATTATTAATATAAAGATATATAATATAATACTAAGATTACCTTAGCTATAAATAAATAACCTATAAATAGATTAGAGTAAAGGCTAAGTCTATTAGAACTATAATAGCTTAATCCTTAAATAACTTTGAGTTTGTAGTTACGACGCAGCCCCCCCGTAAAAAGACTACGGCAAAATTCACCCTATACGCGGGCACAATTCTGGAAACACTATATGGGCACCTTGACCTGTGCCCTCTACCAATTAAGGAAAACAGTACAGAAACCCCATACGTTCCTGCTAGCAGGTAAACCCTCTGAACGTCATAAAGTCGAACGCGCGCCCTGGCCGAATAGACCGGCGGAACAGCAACGGCGCCGGCCGCGCGGCGCGGGGCCGGCGGCGCCGTACGTAGCGGGGCTAATCATATTAGGGCTGAAGGGGTCACTGAGGCTCTCATAGCCTAGCGACAGCTTCGCTAAACCTTCTAGTGAGGTGCTGCGAACGCTGCCATAAGAGAGATGACTTCTCAACTAAAGAGGTTGTAACGCCACTACACGAGAGATAACTCCTCAACTAAAGAGGTCGTCAGAAGAGGTTCTCACAGCTAGAAGCATAAAAACTCTACGCGTAGGGCCTTATGCCTATCCCTCTTCCTCTTCCTCTTCCTTATCCTTAAACCTATATTAACAATCTGTTATTATAACCTACAACAAATCCTTTACTATGTCTATACTATAAAAGATATATAAGAACGCTAATCCCCTACAAAGCACGCCCTTCTACGAGGGAACAGCTGAGGGTATCGCTACGCAGAACAATATCTATACGATAAACGAAGCCCTCGAATTCGGTAAGCACTCTTTCGCTGATCAGCAGCATATCGTCAGGGTAGCTATAGCTAGAGCCCTTATAAATACCCCTAGAGGGGACCCTCTCTACACTGCGATCAAAGCGATAAACGATAGCCCTAGACACCTCCGCGCAGAGGCTACGCGCGTTTCTAGCTATCCTAAGGAGTAGCCCTTCTTCGCGCAAGCCCTCCGCAATACTAAGGTAGAGGTAGCCTAAGCCTAGACCTAGTAGGGATCGGTAAGTGCGCCTTACGCTAACTAACAGAGAGAGCGTTACTGATGATAGCATAGCTACGAAGGCGTTAGCCGGCCTGATCGAACAAGAAGAGATAGTAACGACTTAATAGCGGACGGCGAAGCAGTGATGGGGATAGTATTAGCGGCGTGGGTAATGCGTGAGAGAGAGGATAGGTCGACAGTTCAGTAGTCTACAGTAATTAAGTAATTAAGTAATCACAAACTACATCGTTACCAAAGTGAAGTTAAAGATAGTGAAGTTATGTGCACATGTAAGTGCGGCTGAGGTTAGGAGAGATAGTCGGAGAGATCATGTAACCGAAGGCTGTGTGTATTGTTAGGAGGCATGGAGTTAGGAGGTCTGTCGCTCTAAGCAGGTAAAAATCACAGTGAACGGCCAGAGGCCTCCTTAAATAACTTTATTAGAACTAAGCTTTAAATGAACTAATATAATAGAAAATAGTAAAACATTATATTTATTACTTTAAAATAAACGAAATTATATTATAACTATTAATAATAATAAATCTTAAATTAAAGAATATTTTACTTCTATTTATCTTAAAAAAATATAGAGTTTATAAGAAACTTTTTATAGTTAAATTAGAAACTAAACTACCTAAATATACTAATTTTAACTATAAAATCCCCTTTAAAAAAAGAAAAAAACTATAGTTTAATAAGATCTATAGATTTAACTTAATAGAAATAAAAGCCTTAAATAAATACTTTAAAAGAAACTTCTAAAAAAGTTATATTAAACCTTTAATATTACTAATAAAAAGCTTAATTCTATTTATACTAAAAAAGAATAAAAAACTATAACTATATATTAACTATTATATACTTAATAAAATAATAATTAAAAGTTATTACTTACTACTCTTTATAGATAAAATAAAGAAACTCCTCTAAAAAGTTAACTAATTTATAGCTTTTAATCTTAAAAAAGTATATAACTTAATTAAAATAAAATAAAGAGAGGAATAAAAAACTACTTTTATAATATAAAAAAGATATTTTAAATACCTTATTATACTTTTTAATCTTACTAATATATTTATAATATTTTAGGATATAATTAATACTATATTATAATAATATATTAATATTTATATAGTTATCTATTTAGATAATATCCTTATTTTCTCTTCTACTCTTAAAAAGTATAAAAAAGATATATATAATATTTTATAAACTCTTTGAGAAACTAAACTACTAATTAAATTTAAAAAGAGTAAATTTTATATATAATAAATAGAATATTTTAAATTTATTATAGTTTTAAAAGAAGTTAGTATATCTAAGAATAAAGTTAAAGCTATTTAAAAATAGCTAATACTTAAAAACTTTAAAGAAGTTAAAAAATTTATAAGTTTTATTAATTTCTATTAAAAACTTATTAAGAACTATAGAAAGATTAATATAGCTTTTATGAACCTTAACTATAAAAATAAACTATTCTAATAAGAAAAACTATAATAAATAGCTTTTTAGAAAATTAAAAACTTTATTACTTATAAACTAATCCTCTTTATTTTAAACCTTATAAAACTATTTAAAATAAAACTTAATATATTAGATTATATAATTAGAGTATAACTATTATAATAAGACTTAAAAGAATATTTATATCTTTATACTTTCTTTTCTAAAAAACTTAAAAAACTTAAATTTAATTATAAAATTTATAATAAAGAACTAATAATAAGTATTAAAACTTTTAAAAAATAAAAACCTAAATTTTTAAGAACTATTTATAAAATACTTATATATTTAGACTATAAAAACCTTATATACTTTATAACTTTAAAAATACAAAAGAAATAATAAGTATAATAATTAGAATTTCTATTAGAATTTAACTTTTAAATTATATATAAAAAAAGATTAAATAATAATAAAGCTAATACTCCTAGTTAAAAACTAAACTATAATATTTTAATACTTAAAAAAACCTAAGTAATTCTTAAAAAAAATAACTATAAAAACTTAATACTAATAGCTAGATTTCTAATAATAGCTAGATAACTTAATACTAGCTTACTTAGTAAACTAAATAATAAAGCTATTATAAAGTTTTATATATATTTTATATATAGTTACTAAGAAATTATAAAAACCTAAAGATAACTATAATAATAGTATAAAGAAAAAGCTACTAGAGAATATATAATAAAAGTAATTAAAAATTATAAATTTTATTTTAAAAATAAACTTATATAATATTAATTATATAATATATTATAACTTTTATTTATACTATAAACTACTTAATAATTTATATCTCTTAACTTTATTATTAAGCTTTTAAAGTTTTAAAAACCTTTTATAGAAATATACTATAATAATATTCTTATTATTATAAACTAACTTATAAAATATACTTATTTTATTCTATATAAAGAAATAAATAATACTAAAATATATATGTATATATTTCTTAAGTATATTATTACTAACTATAAAATACCTAAGAAAATTATATTAAATATAGATAAGATCTTTATTTCTAATTTTTAGAAATTAATTATATTATACTTTAGTATTAAATAGTTAATATCTACTATATTCTACTTATACATTAATAAATAAATAGAATAAATTAATTAAATACTTAAAACTTACTTCTATATTTATATTAATTATAATTAAGATAATTAAGTTATACTACTACTAATAGCTTAATTTACTTATAATAATATAATAAGAAAAAATACTAAAAAATCCTTTTTCTATTTTAATTATAAATTTAAACTTACTATTTATAAAAACTTTAAGTAAACTTAGCTATAATAAAAGCTATTACTTTAATATAATAAATTAAAGATATCTAAAAAAATATATATAAAAAACTTAAATTTATATAATAGAGAATAACTAAATTTAGTAATAAATAAAGAATTAAAGGATTAATTTTAAAAGAGGGAGATAATACTTATTTTATATAATAAAATATTAAAATAAAATAACTAAGTAATAAACTTAATTATAAAAAAACTTAAACTTTTTAGAATTTTATAAGTAATTTTATTAATTAACTATAAACTTAAACTTCTAAAAACTATAAAGTATTATTTAGTATTCTATATATTACTCCTTAAATTAGCTTTATAGAGATTATAAATAAGTAATATTAGTAGTTTAGTTAACCTATATAAGTAGGTATTATAGTTTACTCTATACTTTTTTTTATAATACTAAAACCTAATAGTAGTACTTTAACTTATACTTAATCTTAATAAAGCAAATAAATAAATCTTAGTATAACTAGTTATTAACGCTTAGCTTAACTTATCCTTAGTAGAAGAGGGTAGGTAGGTAGGTAGTAGAGCAGTAAAACGTACTAATAAGAGCATTATTTATAACGCAGAATATTAATAGCACTTATAGCTAATATAGCTAGAGCTTAGTAATAGCTTAAACCTATACTTAAAGGTGTAAACTTAATAGTATAACTCTTTACTATTATAGTTAAAAGGGTTCTTATAGCTATAGTATAAGAACTTAACTACTACTTTAAATAAAGCCTTAAGCTTATTCCTTATATCCTCTTATATATATAGTAACCCTATATAATATTTTTCCCCTTTATTATAACTATATATAAGCTAAGTAAAGCTATACTAAATAACTTAATTTATAATACTAAAGTTACTAAAATTAAAAGCTCTAAATATAAATAACCTTTTTTATACTAATAAAAAGACTTTACTTAAATTCACTTAGAAGTACTTACTTAAGATAGCTAATAAGCGCTATATATTAGAGTTATATAGCTTTAAGATTAATATAGAGATAGTTAAAGCTACTAATAATAATTTTAATACCTATAACTATTTTATAGACTTCTTTAAGATAGCTAAAGTAGCCTAAAAGCTTAATAAGTTAGAAAGAGTAAATATATTAAGAGTATAGCTAATAGTAATAAGGCTCTATATTAAGACTATATAGTAAGGTAGAAGATATTATCTAAATAGTATAATAGTATAGAGGCCTTAAAGCTACTATATTTAGTAAAGCTTATAATATAGACATCTAAATAGTAGAGGAGATAATAGAAAATAAGTATAGATTAAATATATATAAAGGTATTTAGAGGCTATAAGCTATAATTAGGTTAAATTAATAGAAGAAGTATCTAAAGGGTAGGTATAGTATTACTACACTACTTTTACTTACTTTTTCTAAGATCTTCTTCCTTAAGCTTTCTATAAGTACTTACTAATTCCTTACTATAGAGGGCTTTATACCTTAGACCTATAAGCTTCTCTATCCTTTTAACCCCTATTAATTAAACTATCCCTAAAGTACTCTACTCTATAAACTTAGACCTTTATAATTATCCCCTTTTTAATTATAGTAGTCCTTATTATAAAGTCTACTTTATAGCTAAGTTTAGTTACTAAGTCTCTTTTAAGGTTTAAAATAGATAAGTCTATTATTATTATTATTATACCTCTCTATTATCTACTATAGTAAATAGCTACTAAATATTTAGTAAAAGCTCTATTATCTAATAGGGTTATTATTATTATTATTATTATCTTTTAACCTTTAGTTATACTTAAGTTCTTTTATTTAAAGCTTTTTATATTTTATTCCTAAGTCTTAATAAAAAGTATTATCTTTTTCTTTAGAAGAAAGGTATTATCTTAATATTTTAGTACTTTTATTCTTTAAGGTTTTACTTTTTATTCTATATAACTTCTTAATATAATACTTTTATTATAATTTTTAGTAATAGCTTTAATTTTATTTTATTATCCCCCTTTTAAATAGGTATATTATAAAGTTATTAAGTAAGTTAAGTAGTAATTATTATTATTAATTTATTATACCTACCTCTTTACTTTAAGTAATACTTACTTTAGTAAATAACTATTATTTACTTTATTTAAAGTTATACCTACCTCTATAATTATTTAATAAGGTTTTATTATTATCTATAAAATAATAGCTTTTCTCTATTTTAAAGTTAGTTCTTTTCTTCTTTATAACTATATATCCTGTTATAACTTTATATTATATAAGCTTTACTAACTTTTTATAGATATTTTATAAACTTTTTATTATTATATTTTACTTTTATATCTAATATTATAAATACTAAAAGTCTTATTACTTAACTACTTATTAAGTATAGCCTTAATAAGTTTAAGCTTAGTGAGGGTTTATATTAATATAACTAATTAAGTAGTAATAAACCTTATATTAGCTATATACTATAGCTTTATAAGAGTACTAAGGTTATTTATGCTTATACTTATAATAATAACTATATATATAAGCTATATTAGTTTTATAGCGTTAAGTGCTATAGAGTAAGTTTAGTAATTATTTAGGGAAAGTATTAGCTAATTTTCTTACTTCTAGATCCTTACTTACTTTATCCCTTCTATTTAGTATTATTAGAACTAAGTTAAGTATTATATTTATACTATTAAAGCTAACTAATATTATTAGTATAAGATCTTTTAAATCTTTATAGCTATAGAGAAAAGTTAAAGCTTTCTCTTAAGTTTCTATAAATAGTTAGTAAACTTTATTAATCTTAAGTATAATATTAAGGAGTATTATAGCTAGTTAGTTACTATAAGTATTACTAAGAGCTCTACTTCTTATACTTAGGTATATCTTTAGATTGCTCTTAAAATAAGTTATACTTATAGTTAGTTTTATATTATACTATCTTATTAAGCTATATATTTATAGTAAGCTTATTAAGCTAAAAACTCTAGTAAAGTTTATAATATCTTTAAGTAACTTAATAATACTTTTTTATTCTATTTATATAATAAAACTAAGATCTTCTAATAAGTTAAGTTCCTTAATATACTTACTAACTATCTAATAACTTAATTTTCTAAGTATAATATTTATATAGTAGTACTTCCTTTATAAAAACCTTTAAAGATTTAAGATGTTTATATACTCTAAGATACTTATTATTATACTTTAATTATAATCTTTAAAACTATTAATAGTAGTTTTATACCTTAGCTTAATTTATATAAAGAAGTTAGTAAAGCTTTATTAGTTATTTACTAAAACTTAGTAGATATTAATAATAAAGATAAGTTATTTAAGGTGTTAGAAAGTAATAAGAGTAACTTTAATAAGCTTAGTAATAACTCTTATAATAAGAATAATAGTATTATAAGTAGTAATAAGTTAAGTAAGAATAATACCTGTATGGCGCAGTGGTATGCGCCTGGCAGGCCTGTGCGTTACTTAAACGCATAGGCGTCGGTTCGATCCCAGCTACAGGAACCCCTTTTCCTCTCTTCTGATTAGTTAAGGACCCGCTGCAAAATGTGGGTCCCCTCTCTCGAGGGACCCACATGCACAGTAAGGCACTAACGGCCTCTAGCTAATCATTACATAGTATTATGTGCGCACTTTGTCTACCTTATTGTGTACTGCGCTTGCAGCCTGAGTTTTCTTCCTATAAAGGGTTTCTCAGCAGCGCGTAGCCTAGTATTAAGTATTAGTATAGAGTATTAGGGCCTTAAGCCCTATAGTATAGATTAAATAGAGGGGGAAGTACCCTTATACCTACCTTCAAGTTAAGTAAGAATAATAGTAATAAAAATAGTATTAGTAGTAATAATAATAATAATAATAATAAGGATAGAGATAAAGATAAAGATAGAGATAATAATAAGTAAAGCTATTAGTAGAACTTTAGTAAAGGTATAATAATATTTTCTATAAGAGTTATTAGTTAGATACTTATAGGTTTTTATATTACTTTTATAAAGTAGTTTAGGAGTTTTCTCTAGTGTTTTTATAATTAATTAACTTTTCTTATTTCTTTATACTATTTATTATCTTATTTATAATATAACTTATATTATTACTTCTTAAATCTTATAAGGATTTATAAAGTATTTACTAAGTGTTTTTTAAGCTTCTAGGTATTATATTCTATTAGCTAGCCTTTCTACTTTACTAAATATAAGGGGCTTTTTAGTATATCTCTTTATAATATTATATCTTTAACTTCTTATTCTTCTAAGTCTTTTTTAAGGTCTAAAAGCTATACTTTAATAAACTTTTAGCTATATTATAGCTCTAATAATATAATAGAGAAGATATTATATACCTTATTATACTTCTCTAAAAGTTAAACTCTATAAGCGTTAAGGTTTATAACTTTTATAACTAATATAGGGATAAATTATAAGGTAAGTTTTTATTAACTTTTTATAAAGTAGAAGTTCTTTATTAAAAGTCTTATAATATCTCTAATATTATATAATTATACTTTCTTTTTAGTATTTATATTTTTAGCTTAAACCTCTATTATATATCGCTAGTTTTTAACTATTTTTTAGTAAACCTCTATTAGTTTCTTAAGTCTTTCCTTAACTCTTTAAATCTTAATTTTAATATTTAGTAAGTAGTAATTAATTATTTAGAGATAATATCCTATAAAAGCTTTAAATAAGGATATACTAATAGTTATATATTTACTATTATTATATAAAAATTCAGCTTTAACTAGCTATATTACCTATTAGTTATATAAGCTTTTACTAAACTTTAAGAAGTATATAGTTAGTATTTAATATATTCTTTTAGTTTAGCTATCTATCTATAGATATTATATAGTTAAGATATACCTTTCTATATCTTAAGCTTTAGTTTAATCTTATTAGAACTAATTAGTAATTAATTTATTTTAATTACTAATAATAGCTTTAAGTATATTATATTAATATTTAACTTCTTAGTATAAGATTCTTATTAAACTTATAGTATCTAATTATTTAGTTATTACTAAGAATTAAGCTACTTTAGTTATTTAGTATATAACTACTAAAATTATATTATAAGTAACTCTATTATCTTAGTAACTTTCTAATAAGCTAGTTAGAAAGTCTAAAGAGATCTATTAGAATAAATATACTAAGAGTTCTAATATTTATAGTAGCCTATATAGCTTATACTATAATATATATACCTCTTAGTAATATAAATACTTAGTAATATATTACTATATATCCTCTATAAAGTATAGCTAATAAAACTTTTATAGAATTAATTTTATAATCTTATTTACCTCTATATACTTTAATCTAAGTATATTATAGTAGTTTCTTAAGATTTTATAATAGAGGGATCTCTTTTCTAAGATAATAAGTCTTCTTTTAAATTAAAGGATATTATTCTTATTAAAGTAGTACTTTTAGTATTTCTTAGTATCTTAATAAGCTTTAGCTATAAATTCTCTATAGAAATAATCTTTAGTCTATAATCTTCTAATTATCTATTTAAGATTTATATTTAGTTTTAGTATATAAGTTGTTTTATCCTAAATAAGCTCCCTTATTATAATATATAGGATATACTGCTTTAGTATAATAACTTTAGCTCCCCCTAAGTCCTCTAGTATATTACTATCTTCTTATAGAGTAGTTAATATAACACCTATATATAATCTTAAATAAGTAATAATACTAATATATATACTTTAATATAGTAGATTATTAATATCCTCTATAAGATAGTACTAACCTAAAAGTGAGAATCTTTTAACTTTAGAGCTAGCTTTCTAGTAAAATTCTTATATATTTTACTAAATAGTTTAGATATAAGTTTTTATAATAGCTATAGTTCTTTTTAGCTTAGTAATATATTAATAATTTATTACTAAACGTTAGCTAATAAGCTTAAACTTCTTTCTAAAAATAAGAAGTATATTATCTACCTTAAAATCTTTTATTATATAGTTAGGATATTATAATAATCTATCTACTAGATTAATAACTTCTAACCTATACTAAATCTTAAAATTAAATACTAATAAGTAGTAAACTTACTATATAAGCTTTCTATAAATATCTTATATAGGTATAGTAAGTACCTCTTTTAGAGCTATATAGTCTATAAATACTAAGAATTTCTTAAGAAGCTTCTAAAGGTATTATACTTAGTAATTTAAGCTTTTTATAATAATAAGGAGTTTTTACTACTTTATAGCTTAATATCTTTTTATATTTAAGAGCTTTTTTAACTAGAAAGCTACTAAATACTAAATACTCTTATATTTCTATAAAAATATACTAAATACTACTTAAGTAAATATATCTATCTTAACCTTAATTTCTAGCGCTAAGTTATAATACTTTAGTATTAAAGTTTTAATAAATACTCTCTAAAATATCTTAAATATAGTTTATATCTCCCCTATTTAGATAAAAGCTTCTAACTTTATACTATTCTAACTTCCTTTAAGTATACTATTTATAAGGCTTATAATATAGAAGTATTTTATAATAAATTTATAGTAAAAATTATAGAAACTAAAGAATACTTAGATATCTCTAAAAGATTTTAGGACTAGCTATTTAATAATTACTTAGACTTATTTTAAGTCTATTTTAATATTATTCTAAGTAATATAAAATCTAAGAAAATCTATTTCTATTTAATAGAAGTTATACTTCTTTAATTTTATAAATAGCTTAGTAGCTTTTAGTTAGTATAAAACTATATATAGGTCTTTTATATACTATTCCTTAATATCTAAGTAGATTAAGATATTATTTAAGTATATTATATAGTAAGTATTTAGAAAGTCTATAAGTGTTTAGTAAATATATACTTAGAATATTACTAATATATTAATAAGCCTAAATAGTATTACTATATACTTAAAGTACTTATAATAGGTTCTAAATATAGTTTTCTACTTATCTACTTTATTAATAGTAATTCTATAATATATTTTACTTAAGTTAATCTTTAAAATAAACTTTATATTAATAAACTTATTTAGAAACTTACTAATTAGTAGTAAAAAGTATTAGTTTTTTATTATAATCTTATTTAACCCTCTATAGTTTATATATAATTATAAGCTATTATCCTTTTTAAGTATAAATAGAATAAGTACTCTAATAGAGCTAATAAAATAGTAGATATATCTAGCTACTTCTATCTCCTAAATATATTTAGTAAGAGTTTATAGTTATTCTACTAATATAAAGTATATTAGCTTATATAGAGGTTTTTTATTAAGTTTTAACTTAATATAATATATTATTCTTTTTAGTTTAGAAACCTTTTTTATATTTTCTTTATTAAAAATATTAGTAAAAGCTTAAAGTTCTTTAAAGATATTTTTTTCTTACTCCTCACTTAGTAAAGCTTTACTTAGTATATTAATATCTTTTTTATTTAAAGTTAAAGCTCTTATTAAGTATATTATATAAGCTTTCTAACTATTCTCTATAACTTCTTATATAATTACTTTAGGTTTAATAAGTAAAATATAATTATATAACTAAGTATAGATATAGATATCTATATATATACCTTTTCTATTTATAGAATTATTTAATAAAAAGATATCTCTTACCCCTTTAAGGTATAAGCTAACTATAAATACTTAGTAAATCTTCTATAAATAGCTTTAACTATTAATTAAGAAGAAAGTAAGCTAATAAACCTTATTAATAGGTATAAGTTTCTTTTAGAAGTCTATTAGTTCTAAAGCTATAATATTAATAGCTTCTTTTAGTAAGAGTTTTATTATAAAGTCTTCCTATATAAAGTTAACTATAATATAAATATCTATATCTACTACTAATTTAACTTTATTATATACTTAAAGTGTAATTACCTAACTTTTAATAGTTTATCTTATAAGGACTAAAGTAATTCTTAGTATAATACTTTTTAAAGTTACCTCTATACTTATTTATTTCCTAAGTCTTTAATATTAATTATATAAGGAATAGTAATAATATTAATTTTACTTCTTTTAAGGTTTAAATTCCTATTATTACTTATTAATTAAGTATAAAGCTTAATATAATTAGGGGAAATATATCTATACTTTTTATAATTATAGTATTAAGTTCTTCTAAAGTTAGATAGTTTACTATTAAAGCTAGATATTATATAGAGGTTTACTAAGTAGTTATTCTAAGATAAGGTTTCTAAATAGCGCTCTTTTAGGTTTATTAATTAAGAGGGTTATAAGCTACTCTTATAAGAGTAGTCTAAGAAGTTTAAGTATAGTTATTTATATAACTTAGAACGTCTAATAGGTCTTCTTATATATCTCCTTTCTATAATTTCTTATAGCCTCTATATATAAAGAGTAATAATATATATATTAATATAATTAATATTTTACTTAAAAAGCTTATCTTTTAAGGTTTTTATAAAGCTTTAAAAGAATATATAAGCTTTTATATTACTTATATTTAGCTTATTAAGAGCTTAGTTAATAAACTCCTAATAAGCTTAATATATAATAAGTTTTTTATTATCTTTTTAATAGTATTATTTTAAAATATTATAATAATTCTATTTTTAAAGCTTAAGTACTATATACTACTTTCTTATAAAGATTCTAAAATCTTCTTATATAAGGTTAACTTAATTCCCTAATATATCTATAAGTATTTACTAATATATTTACTATTCTACTTATAAGGTATACTTTATTATACTTAAAGCTTATTAAATATACTAGCTATTAGAGTAGCTAAAGTAGTATTTATAAGCTTTCTCTATTATAATAAGCTAATTTTCCCTTTCTATACTAATAGATTTATTAGTAAAATAAGCTATATTATAGTTTAGAGGTTTCTTATAAACCTTAGGTAACTATTTAGTAAGTACTTAGTTATTTAATATAGTAATAATTAGCTTATATTAATTAGCTATTATAGTTATAATTTATTATATTAATATTTAGTTAGTAGCTTTATTTAGCCCTCTAGCTTAAGCTAGCTTACTAGCTATAGCTATAGATATCTAGCTTTATAGCTTATTTAATCTATAAGGAGAAGTCTTATATTCTCTATTCTCTTATATATACTTATTATCTTTTTAGTAAATATTTAGAGTAAGTAGCTTATTTTCTTTAGGATCCTTAGCTTTATTTAAAATATAACTTCTTATTTCCCCTTATTAATTTATATTATCCTCTAATTATTTACTAAAGTTATTTTCCCTATATAGGATTATATAAGCTATCTTACTTAACGCTTAGTAAATACTAAGTATAAGTTCTTTAGCTTAATTAGTAAGTATTACTTAGGTATATAGTATTATTATTATTACTAACCTTCTTAAAATAAAGTAGAAATAAAAGAATTATAAAAATATTTAAGGACTATAAACTATAGTTAGGTTAAACTAATAGAAGAAATACTTAAAAAGTAAGTATAATATTACTATACTACTTTTACTTACTTCTTCTAAGATCCTCCTCTTTAAGCTTTCTATAAGTACTTACTAATTCCTCACTATAGAGGGCTTTATACCTTAGACTTATAGGCCTCTCTATCCCTTTAGCCCCTATTAACTAAACTATCCCTAGGGTACTCTGCTCTATAGGCTTAGACCCTTATAATATAGCGTAGAGATAGAGGCAATTAGAGGAAGATAGTTAACTTAGCTTATTATAATACTTAAAGTTAGAGGGGTGTAAAGGTAAAAAAGATATCTAAGTTTATAGTTATATAACCTGAAGGTTATTAATAGAGGGTGAGAGGACTAATCTAGCTTTTGCAGTTAATACTAGTTAAATTCCATAATATAAGGCTAGCAGCCTTTATAAATAAGTAATATTATTATTATAGAAGATAATAAACTAAAGTATAAAGTTAAATATATTATTAACTACTTAAAAAAAACCTAAAAAATATTAATACTTTATTAAGTAAAAAAAATATAAATATAAAGATAATATATAAAAACTTACTAAACATATTATTAACATAGTAAATAAACTTTTACTTTATTAGTAATAATAATAAAAATAAGAAGTTATATTAATATTAATTATATTAATTAGTTAGAAAATTGTTAATAGCTACTAATAAATTAGATATCTATATAAATATATTAGATTACTAATAGAAGTAAACTAACTATAATAAAGAAAACTATTTATTTATTTAGGAATATTAGAATATAATTAAAACTCTTTAAATAGAAAGTTTAAAATATTGAAATTCTAATTAAGGATTAAATCTAAATCTATTATACTAAAGCTATTTATAGATTAAACCTCTAATATAAAAGATACTATTAGCTCTTTTTTAATTACTTCTTAGCTTTTTTAAAATAATATTCTCTTCTATTTATATAAATAATCTAACTATACTATAAATTTATCTAACTTAGCTTATATAATATATAAAATATTAGCTTTTTTTCTTAATACCTCCTCTTTAGCTACCTCTATATCCTCTAAATAAGCTACTTTATCTAATAAATAATTAATTATAGTAAAAATTAATACTACTTATAAAATATAAGAAAATATAAAAAAAACATATAAGTATAAATAATATCTACTATTATACTATAAAACTACTTTAAGTAAATATATTTACTATTGAGTTTGTAGTTACGACGCAGCCCCCCCGCAAAAAGACTACGGCAAAATTCACCCTATACGCGGGCACAATTCTGGAAACACTATATGGGCACCTTGACCTGTGCCCTCTACCAATTAAGGAAAACAGTACAGAAACCCCATACGTTCCTGCTGGCAGGCAAACCCTCGCACAAAGTCGAACGCGCGCCCTGGCCGAATAGACCGGCGGAACAGCAACGGCGCCGGCCGCGCGGCGCGGGGCCGGCGGCGCCGCACGTAGCGGGGCCGATCATATCGGGGCCGAAGGGGTCACTGAGGCTCTCATGGCCTGGCTGACGACAGCTTCGCTGAACCTTCCAGCGAGGTGCTGCGAACGCCGCCACAAGAGAGATGACTCCTCAACCAAAGAGGTCGTAACGCCACCACACGAGAGATGACTCCTCAACCAAAGAGGTCGTCAGAAGAGGTTCTCACAGCCAGAAGCATAAAAACTCTGCTGCTACGCGCAGGGCCTTGTGCCCATCCCTCTTCCTCTTCCTCTTCCTACAACCCACAACAAATCCTGAAGCTTCACCATGTCCGCACCACAAGAGATATACAAGAACGCCAATCCCCCGCGAGGCACGCCCTTCTGCGAGGGAACGGCTGAGGGCATCGCTACGCAGAACAACATCCATACGATAAACGAAGCCCTCGAATTCGGCAAGCACTCTTTCGCCGATCAGCAGCGTATCGTCAGGGTAGCCATAGCTAGAGCCCTCATGAATACCCCTAGAGGGGACCCTCTCTACACTGCGATCAAGGCGATAAACGACAGCCCTAGACGCCTCCGCGCAGAGGCTACGCGCGTTTCTAGCCATCCTGAGGAGTGGCCCTTCTTCGCGCAAGCCCTCCGCAATGCTAAGGCAGAGGCAGCCTAGGCCCAGACCCAGTAGGGCTTATCGGTGAGTGCGCCTTGCGCCGAACAGAGAGAGCGTTGCTGACGACGGCACAGCTGCGAAGGCGTCAGCCGGCCCGATCGAACAAGAAGAGACAGTGACGACTTGCTTCCAAAAGAAGCCACTATGGCGGACGGCGAAGCAGTGATGGGGACGGTGTTGGCGGCGCGGGTGATGCGCGAGAGAGAGGATAGGTCGACAGTTCAGTAGTCAGTAATTGAGTAATTGAGTAATCACAAACTACATCGTTGCCGAAGTGAAGTTGAAGATGGTGAAGTTGTCTGGTGTGACGTGCACATGTAAGTGCGGCTGAGGTTGGGAGAGATGGTCGGAGACTTGGGAGGTCGTCAGGGATCACGTGACCGAAGGCTGTGTGTATTGTCAGGAGGCACGGAGTTAGGAGGTCTGTCGCTCTAAGCAGGTAAAAATCACAGTGAACGGCCAGAGGCCATATATTTACTATAAACCTTACTACTTAGAAATAATTTATAATACTTCTTTATAGAGTAATAGTAAAAATAAGGTATATTAATAATAAAACTAAACTAAGTAGTATATAATATATAATTATAATAATAAAGAATAAAAGTAAAACTTAATTTTAATTTTTAAATATAACTTAATATAATATTAATATTATAAGTAAATTAAGAAGTATAATTAATAAATCCTTAATTTAAAACTAATAACTTATTTATATTAAGTCTTAAAAATAAAACCTTTAAAAAGAGGACTTAATATTATAACTTATTATATAAAGATAATAGTTAACTAACCTATTTAAGCGTTAAGTAGCTAGAATAAGATATTTATACTATAAGATTATAAAAATAATAAAAACTTATTTAATATAGAAAAAACTATAATATAAGTTATATAATAATAAAATAAAGAAATAACTAGTAGAGTATAAAAAGAAATATTTAGTAATTAATTAGCTCTACTAATTAATTATAATTACTTTATATATTTAAATAATTACTTTTTAATAAATAAAAGATATTATTTAGAACTTATATATAAAATAACCTAAGTTTAGTTTATAGTTATACTTCTATA
This sequence comes from Colletotrichum siamense, assembly GCF_013390195.1. Lineage (NCBI taxonomy): Eukaryota > Fungi > Ascomycota > Sordariomycetes > Glomerellales > Glomerellaceae > Colletotrichum > Colletotrichum siamense. The sequence goes on along the minus strand of NW_023501032.1, from coordinate 133,180 downwards.
ACCTTTTAGTAATTAATTTAATATTTATTTTTAGGATATTCTTAACTTACTTTTACTATAAATTACTTATTAAGTTTAAGACTAATTACTTTAGCTTCTAAAGATCGATCTACTATAGCTTATAACCTATAACCTAAACTATAACCTCAGTATACTATTACTATATATTAATCCCTAGCTTCTATTAGCAGACCCTACTATTAGATAGCTGACTGTAATAAGCATATCCCACCCTACAACACACTAATACTCTTATGCACCAGACAATAGAAATGTTAGTTTAAAAGGTAACTTTGTCGAAGACCAGGCTCACTAGCTTCATTCATAACGCCGGTAGGAAGGTGATTAAACTTGCAGGAGAACGCATGATTCTTCGTGGCCGATAGAAAAAAAGAAAAAACAAGAAGACTGCTGATGCTTTCCGACAGAATGACTTTTTGATTCCCTTTGCCAAGCATGTTCCGTCCCCTTGTGAGTTTCTCTTTTGAAGACACCGTACTCGGCATGATGTGACAAAGTTCGAGTCGACCACACTGTGTGTCGCTGTAGCCAAGCATCCATAAACCGGTGGCCCCGTCAATACACGATATTCATGTGAAGAGAAAACGTTCACACCCGCAAGATTGCAACCGTCTCGAAGCTTCTGGAAGTCATCTCCATGTTGATCTGGGAATGCCAAAATGTGCAGATATCAGAGAATATCCTCAGACTCAGGCACTCGTGAGTGGGTGCAGGGATCGGCTGAATGAGGCGCCACGTCGCGCAATCCGATCATCGCCAAACAGCAGCACAGTGACTGTCTTCATATCGAAAAGAAAGTTTATGTTACCATCCATGATGAGCCACATGCTACCTATTCCGCAGATACGCCAGTACACATTTCGAGCAGATACAGCAGATAGCCTACTGGGTGTTCATCTAACTTGACATGCTACTATCTTAGCAATAATCTACGAGGGTGGTGGCAGCACCGCAAGCAACGATCTCGGACAATTACTTGCACAAATTACCCAAAGCAAAACAGCGTCTAGACCGTGAGGCATCGTATCCACCAAGTATCCCACCTCAGCAGCAATCCTGTTGCCGATGAAGATCCTCATGTGGGATGCGCACGAGACAAACGGGGTTGGACACGATGCGATAGCATCAAAGTGTTGGTCGCGCCGCCAGATTATACCGAACGATATCTTCGCGGAACGCTTGTGCAGTGTATGCCACGGGTGAAATGTTTTTTAGTAAGTAGAATTATTCACTCGCTTCAGCTTTGATGTCAGCTATTGTATGTTCAGCATTTACAGCTGGAAAATTAATCCAAGATTGGTGTTTCAAGTGCGACATCGTCTCTGGTATGGCCTTGCTGTAAACGCCCCGCAGAATGCAGGAATCAAATCGTCTTAAGCCATTGGCGATTGCAGACGGACAGCTCGACACTCTTAACATCTCACCGCATTTGCCAATCACGAACTAATTCCAAATCCCCTGACGCACCACAAGTCGCCATTTACGACCATTTTTATCTTCTCTTCCAACATCAAGCGAATTCTCGGGCTCTCTTTTACCAAAAACTGACTAAACGCGACCAGAGCCGCTGGTGCCGGTCTTCCTCTCCGCCCAACCGCTAAGCCACTATCCGTTCCGGCTCGACAAGGTTCAATTTCTTACTTTCTTGGCTTTCAAGGCGCTTCGGAAGTCTAATTCGGCCATTCTTGTTGCTCGTCCTTCCCTCTGCGACCTATTCACGTCCAGGATGCCGGTCATTCCCATCTTTCGCGGCAAGAAGGCCTGCCTGACTGTTATGACGGTTTGTACTATGGGCCTAGAGACAATGGGACCCCTGCAGCATTTATGAGAACGAAAATTATGGCATCTCTCGGATCAATCCAGAAGTCCATAGAGCGATGAGACCGGTCTTTGACGCAGACTTAGATACATGATTACCCCCGACTCCTAGATAAAGAGCCTTTTGGTTATGACAGAAAACCGAGCGGAACACCTTTTTCCTTGGAGCTGGCAACGTCGCCGTCCTGGTTCTTGAGGGCCTGGGTCATTTTAGCCTTTTCATGAACGGCAACAATATACCCTCGTGGTATTCTGTTCACTTTACCACGCCTTTCTTCCAATATTATGCGGCATTCTATTGGAAAGAGACTTGCTTGAATTTTGAAACCCGTGTGTCCGGATTCGGAATATTGGAACTTGTGTTGCCATGGATAGAAACATTCTCAGGTCAAAGGCAGCATGCGTCCAAGTTGACATCAGATCTGCAAAAGGAACTGGGCTTTAATCCTTTCGGTGTCATTGCCACCCAACAGCCATGAATCCTGATTTCGAGGAACGCTCAGGAACAGTTCAGGCGACTTGACAAGAAACGGCAAGGGCCTTAAATCCGAAAGCCTACAGGCTTCTGCGAAATCCCCACTTGCAGAAGACTTCTCACTTGTACGGAAGATATGTTGTACTTGCGCGGAAGAGACGCAATGATGAGAAGGCTAAGAACACCAGGCGGAGGAGAAAGCAGGGAAAGAAACGCAAGAATCAGAGACGGGATAAGTGGGCTTTAGAAGTGGGCACTGTGATTGATCCACAGATTGTGCCTCCGTAGCCCGTCTGTCCTTCACGAACCGTCAATTTGGGTAATATTTATATGCGCTTTTTTTTAGCGAGCTTTACAGACGTATATAGCTTGCTTCTTGTCTGGGTTTCATAAGTGTTCCACGCAGATTCTGATTCTCGGCTTTAATTGTTGCATTTACCACCAACATACGGTCAATGTGCTGTTGTTATCAGCCAATCGATCAAACGAAAATGTGGGCAGATGTCGTCCATAAAGGCTGGCACATTGTAATTATGACAAAGAAGCGCTTCTATTTATAGTTCTAGGCGTCCTGTTCCAGATTTTCTAGATTCTCATAAGCCATGTCTTATTTTCGAGACTGAGGTTTGTGGTGTGTTCAAATTTCCACGCTGGCCTCGTACCAAAGGGGGGTCAAATCGTTTCGAAACAAGATGCGCCCAAGACCGATGCTTGTGATATTCATGGTTCAAAATGAGATCAATGCAGTGGCCTACGGATACATTATTCTTTTCAGTTAGTGTTCAAGCTAATGCAAGCCTGGCGTGAAGCGGAGCTTGTGACGGCATCCCAAAGGTGGAAACAGCAGCGGCCAACCTCGGCTCGGACAAAGAAACCTTTCGCATTATGTTTCTCGCATCCTGCCTCTGTATCTCAGGGATGGTTACATGTTAACGATGACAGTGTTACCCGTCGTTGAAACTGGGCTGAGGCATCCTTCGATAGCAGCATCGCGTCAGTGAAAGGATCGGACGGCTATTTGGCTGGGTGGCGAGGCCGTGATTGACCTTAATACAGGCCCAGATACCATGAACACCTTCTTTCGTGATATCCGAAGTTTGCACCGTTGCATACAAAACCTTGACTACAGAGTTCAAAGGGAAGCACTTTGTGTAGCGATAGAGATTGCTTCCAAGAGAGAGCTCAACGCAATCGAATGACAGCACTCAGTTGTCTGAATGGCGTCGATCATCGTGATGGCTCTAGGCCACCATTGCACACGAACTTCTCAAGCGCATCAATTACTCAATGCAGATAAGAGGGCGTTTTTCAGTGTACTTGCATTGACGTATGTGCCAAGCTCACTCTAAAAGCCGTCACCTTCGGTTTCCTCGCGAAGAGCAAAAGCAGTTTCATTTTCTTCGATGAGTCTCTAAGGTCTCAGTCGCCTTTTATGCTGGCTTGAAGCCATTATTCAGATAGGAGTCGGGTATGAACTTCCCTCTATTGAAGAACCCTTCGCTCTTAAATGCCTTCCGCTTTTCATGCCCTCGAAGACAGTATTCTCTAGCCTTTCGTCCTTTTTCTTTGCAGGTCCTGAGTTTACCTGATTCCATTAGTGGTTCCAATGAATGAAAACGTATCCCGGGCATGGGCGTTGCATGAGTCGCATGTACCGACGCGTGCTAAGACACGACAGCGTGATAGGCTAATCAGAGAAGAAAGCCCAACGGATCGTCTGAAAGGATATGTCGTTTCGTGCGGGGTGTGTGCCGATGGTTAGAAGATGAACCAATCGGTCTCTTCGTCGACCAGAGGTTAAGTCCTTGATTCCACATATGAGCGTGATTCTCGACGAGATTAGGAAGAAAGTTGTATTTCGGAAGAGTCCTGTAGATGTCCTGGTTTTGTTCTGTACAGAATATTGGAAAACCAAACAATTTCTTGAATAGCCATGTTGACCCGCTGCTACGAAAGGTAGACAGATCTCACTTTGAGTAGGGTTTAGCTATAAGTACCTTTCCTTACCTGAAAGATTGATGCCTTCACCAAATTTCAACGTTGCTCCCTGCGTGGATATCATAAGTCATAGGCTCTCTGATGCACAGCCAATTCAACAAATCAACAGGATAACTGCTGTGTAACGGCGAGTCACATTTTGTTTGAACCCAATTATGAATTCGAGGGTTGATCAATGAGTGGCTGCTTTCCAGTAGATGTCTATTGCTGGCCCTAGCGTTCTCAATTAGCTGCTTCGGATACTTGCGTGATCGGCCCCAGGAGAGGATAGAATGGTTATCTCAGGTGTTTACATGTGAAGCTTCACTCGAGGCCGGTTCACAAGCACGCAGGTAGCCCCACGAGCTGAGTCAGGGGTACCCACGGATGGAGTCTTCCACTGTCTTCTGGAACCGGGTGATACGAGCATCTCTGATGAACCAAATCATTTGAAAATAAGGCACTGGTCATTCCAGAAGTTTTACGGGATTTCCAATCAACTGATCTGCACGACATTCTGATTCCCTAGCTCATCAAAGTAAGCGCGGGCTACGTCGCCAAGCGAATATCGAAGTTGCCTGGTAAGATCTAAACTGTCATCGTGTTGACAGCTTGAACTCGGACGATAATTTAAATCAGAGGCAATGGTGTGTCCATGCCTGTGATCCAGAGGATCACAGATCATTGCCCAAAGCGTTACTTGGCTTTTAGCCTGCACAGGTTGCGATTCCGGATGGTGTCGTTTTTGGCCCCCACTTGTTGCGCCTGGGGTCAAATTTTGATTTTTAGGTATTGATATTTTGCTTCGCCTAATACGCATTGAATGAAATAATTTATTCTTTTGCTAAATGTGGAATGGCTGAGATATGTGGTGGTGAACTGACGCCTAAAATCAAGGAAAGCATATGTACCTTTCTCAGGCGAAGTATAGACCGTGGTTTGGGTGGTTTGTTTGTGCTTATTGGTTTTCAAGCATTTAACAGTGGCTATGCTATTTCAATTGGGGGATATCGTCCGGCGAAAATAATTCTGGCAGTGAATTATGGCGATGATGAAGCTGTATCACAAGGGTCTCAGATAGAAGGCAAAACTAAGCATTTCAAATGGGCGCTAACGCTAGATAGTGAGAGCTGGGCACCGAGTTAATGAATTCAGTATTTTGCAGGTAGATTCGCCTGGTTGATGAACTGGTTTGCATGGATGACGGAGTTTGGCGAACTCAGTTGGGCGGGTTCCTCCGTCTGAAAAAAGCAAAAGTCTTGGAGTATTTGAAGCGTGAGAAGATGAAATGAGGTTGTTCTGAATGATATGCATCGAACTTTTGGTTTCTCACCAAACGATAATGACATCTACAAAAAAGGTGCTTTGGTCCAAGTGGAAATAATCTCAAACTGTAAACTGTAGAGGCAGAGTTGAGAACATCAGACTTAAAGTGGGAACCATGAAACTGTCCCTTTGCATAAAGATGTGATTACTGTGGTGGAAACGGAAAGCGCTGCAGATGCGGGCGGCAGAAGAAGCTTAGAAACCTTTCGTTCTCGCTCAATTATTGATCTTTCTCTGCGACAGGCGCCTGCATATGACTCCCTGACATCCCAAAGATCCCCAGCTGGAGGCATTGGCACGAACGTCAGCCTGACTTTGCCCGCCTGTCGCCTCGACGACACTCGCTCTTCCTCCTTCTATGAATTACAGCATGTTGATGAAGTTTAGAGCCCACCCAGTAGAATAGTCACCCCTTGTCGTCGGTATTCTATCGGCCTTCATGATCCCAAAACCTGAAGGCCATGGCGTTAAGGATACATGCGGCGAGGCTGCTGCCAGTTGTCGGCGTGAAGAAAGATCAGGGCTTCCAAGTCTCAGGTCTTGACAGGGGCAATCCATGCTTCTCCCTCTCTTAATTTCATCCCAGACAAGCCTTGATCCGGCATCGTGAATATCTGACGAATGAAGTTAGCAAAATGATATGATATTGTGGATAACCCATCCACTTCCGCGTCTATGAACCCCTTCACCAACACAAACCTCTTGAAAATGACTTCAAGCCCCACACAGAATCTTGACCAGCGACAAAAGTCAGAGACCGGTCTTTAGGAGATGGCGCTCATGATATGGTGAAAGATTGCAGCCAGATTTCAGAGACACGCGGCGAACCGAGCTTCATCATGGCTGCGTTCATTGCTTCGGGCTCTGCTGTCGTGTAGAATGCTACAATGCCTTTCGAGTTCCTATCTGATTATTGTATGCCTTTTTGGTCAGTCCGAACGCTTCTGGGTTGTTTCAATTGTCAAATTTGCCAAACCAGGATGTCAGTCATTTGAATTTGTCAGCCATCAGCTATCGATCGAGCTACGTGGACCGAGTAAGTAAATGAGTCCGTCTTCCGAGACATGATCAAGTTTTCACTTTAGATGCGGGTGGTCTTCAACATAGGCCTTTCTAGTAATCGATTAGAGTCACGAAAAGCAAGTGCCAAATCAAAGAACTGGAGGTCAGGGCGTCTTGCATTCTTCCAGTCGCTGTGACGGAGGAACTCGGTGATCAACTTTGGAAGTCTACGCAGGCTAAGAAATGGCCTGACTCGGTGACTCAAGCAAATCCACCGAGATATGGCCTTGACATAATTATTAGATGTGATGAAAGCTTTTGAAGCTTGGAACACGACCTCAAATAACCGCCGCTTTGATTCGATGATGCGCCGACCCCAGGTCCGCTCTACAGCAAGCCGATTGACAAGCTTGATGTTTGAACTGGGAGTCTATTCATTAGTGAGATTTGAGTTTGGGAATCAGTACTGTGACTGACGTTACATTAAGACTGAGGACGATGGACGCAAATGACGAAGGCGCCCGGCGAGTCAAGAAAGAGACGCTGGGACAAATGAGCTATGGCCATTGGCCATGGCGTCAAAGCGAACGCCGTCGGATTGATCTCCTTCCAAAACTCGTCAGTACATTGAAAAGCTCAGATGTTTTATTGTGACCACAAGGCTTTGGCGTGAGCGTCCTTCGTCTGGTATTCAGCGCGAAGTCTCTAGTCCAAATCCTGTGCAGCAATTGGCGACTAATATCATTATCGGTGTCTGTCTTCAGACCCGATGATGACGGGTACTTATGTGGAAGGGTTGCTTCGTAATTCGCAGTGACCGTCCCTTCAAGAAGCAGTCAAACATGTTTAATTGACATTGACCAGGCTTGTCGTCTGTGCATTCGTTGAGGTTTGGGCTTGGCCCAAAGGACATCCATAAACGAACTTCAATCCCCCGCCTCAATTTCCATCATCAGATATCGAAGAGTGATTTCCATTGAACAATTCGTTTTCATAGTGTAACTCTGCTGCTATCAGTCGATGTTTGTGCGAAATAGTCATCGGAACTGGCCTCATTCAGAATGTCAGCCCCCAGCTGTGAACCTGCAAAGGAACCTGAACACTCTGATGACTTAGCCAACGTGGAATACACTGAAGCTTTCCCGTATTTGACAGCGGCAGTAAGCTATTGGAGACGAACAAGTTGGCACTTGGGGGCGGTCTCCAGAACTGTAGGCATTTTCTCAAGGCCCTTCGTTCTAGAGATCCTTGGAACCAAGGTACATCTTCAACATCCATTTCAAGCATGCGTCTGGGGGCCTGTATATGGATTGCATCCATCAAAAAGGGTCGTATGAGAGTCTGAAATACCTCTTAGAAGACTTAACAGGGTTCTAAACAATTATCATAGCATCAGCAAGGAACATCGTCGTTACGTTTGTTCTCCGAGGGATATTGGGTGAAACCGACGAGAACGCCGTCTCTCTAAGCCCTTCGGTCCAGAAGTCTCTGTGCGAACCACCCCTCCGCAACTCTTAGACGGCAGGCGTGGGGAATGAGGCACTTTTAGAGTTATTTCACGCTCAAAGATGGGATCAATTGTTGACCCCTCCCTTTCCTCAACTCTTCCCTTCCACCGGACCACAAACATCCCGCCGTTTTCGGTCCAAGACATGCCTCTAGCTCCCTTACACCCTTTCTCACCACTGAGACCAATCACAATACTAGGAGTGCGTACTACACACTGTATTCATGCCATGGGCAGACACATCACGGTCGCCTGGGCCTCTCAACCCTCTCGGGAGACATCTATCGACCAATTTCATCAACAAGAAAAGAAACCCAACAGAAGAAATCATGCAAAGATTACCCAGATGCATAGACCATCGAGCATCAGGTCATCCTTTTTTCTTTCACAGTTGGCCGCCTGGGGGCGCACGTTTTTGACTGCCGTATGACTTTGACCAGGTCAACAACAGCCAGCAATATTAGCAGCATAGCAAAGAGCAGCCGGCTGTTATAATGTCTGCATATCTGTTCTAGGTTATCGCATTTACGCCTTTGGATACCCTGTCCATCTGAATTCGGTTTGCCTATAACGCAACGGTAGGCGGCCGACTTAGCGTCTAGTCGTGGAGTAGCTCAACCTGGGGAAGAAGTGCCTCAATAGAATTATCGTCCCCTGCGTCGTGTGTATCGCAAAAGTCCGACTCGACCAGCCTCGTGTCTATTAGGCTCGCGAGATGGGTCATGGTGCCGTTGAAACGAAGAATGGTGGAAATGTTGGATCGGTTCCCGGGCGGCTAGCATGGATGTAGGGATGGCGCAATGGTCTGGCGAATCGAACATGCAGCCAAGATTAGTGCTGCCTCTGAATGATTTTGCTGGCAGATGCAGACGACCAGGCCCCTGGCAGGAGCTGTTCCGGAAGCGAGCCCATGCCCGAAGCGTCGCGGGTGGGTCACAGGCAAGTGATCTAGAATCTTGCGCCTAGCCGAAAAGCTTTCTCACAGAATTGGTGTGTAGAGATTGACAAGGATGAAGTCTGGGAATCGATGTTGCAGTTGCCGGGGCTAAAAAAGAGACCGGTCAGTAAGCCATGTCCACCCTACATTGCAACGTGAGTTGGCACTTTCTAGAACAAGATCTATGCACACTTTATAATGCATCACAAGTCACCCATCTGTGATTTGATTCGTATTCTATAGTCTTGATAAGATGCGGTTGAATCTATTCGATCCACGGAGGCTGCCTCAACCCATTAGAAACTACGGCCAGCTCCACATTACGGGGACAAAGGGGCAAAGGAACCTTCCATCTCCCGTAATGAGGGCCATGTCTCAACAATCCATGTGAATCCAATCTTTGGGCAGGAAGAAATGCTGATAGATCTTGTGGCTCTTGGGATCATCTAGTGACCACGTCCAAAGCCAGAAGTCTTTGTCTAAGAAGGCAAGCGAACACCCATGTCGGTGAAGCCCTGCCATGGAATTCTATCGCGGCTTTCTCTGTTCAGAACCCATGGCGACCTCATCTACCTAATACAAATCCGAGGGATAACTCTGTGCACTGCGAAACTTTTGTTGGGATGGGTATTGCGGCGAATGTTGGCGATGGCCGAGATGTTGTGCGCCCCTCTAGAAAGGAAGTCTCCAGGATGAACAAGTCTGCATTGCATCGTCCCAGGGCAGCTCGTTTCGAAACTTGAACAAAATGGAATGAGTTGTGTGGGGACATGAAGACTTTTTCCACGGAAGACTCGGTTTCGGGGGGGGGGGGGGGGTAGGGGGGGCACATTGGGTACGCTGCCGATGGCCGACGTGACAACGCGGAAGTCAGATCAGTGTGTCTGAACTCAAGATCTTTGAAATCTATGGCCCATCCACCCAGAGGATTGAATTTCTCCCATGTAAAAGCTTCGATCCTGCCAGAACTGATAGACATCAGAGAGTCCTCTCAGAACGGGTGCAACATCCACTGTGACGGTTCATTTCCGGCGGGACGGCAGGCGAGATTTGCTCCGTTGGTAACAGACGAAACGTTCGTGAACCCGAAGCACCTAACGAAAATCCTCTGCCTTTTTCTGGTCGAATAGAAGCTGTAGAACCGGATTCTGCGATTTCTTTTCGAATATTTTGGCTAGAGCCGCATTCGTTACTGATAGGGCTGGCCTGACGGCGAATCTTCCGTCAATTTCTGCTGTGGCAATTTAGCACTCGTCGTTGCTCTATGCCATACATGAGATTCCCATGTAGCTATAGGCAACTTGGAAGTCTGGCACTACAGTCAATGTACCAGCCTCATTACAGAAGCAAACACGGGTGCCCCCTTTACCGACAGCCAAGGCCGTGACCGGCTCCAAGATCACCGCTGACGTTTCCGAAACAAGAGACGCGTTGGCGGATCCGGCACGAGAAGCGGATGTCTCACTATCAATCTCATCTGCATCAGCCATACGAATGAGTAAGTTCGGCCCCCAAACATTACAATAGGACTCTCTCAGATCCGGCTTCCGTTAACAATTAGAGTGATTGCCGTTACTGGGGATGCGCAGCTCAAATGATAGAGGAGACTGAAGTTGTCGAAGTTCCACACTTGGAGAGAACCATTTCTCGTGGCAGTGATGAACGTCCTCCTATCTGGTGCGCACGCTATCTCGTGTGCATTGATAGGTGATTTGGGATCTCGGGTCTCACATCCAAGAGGATAACATTTGAAAAAGCCGCCTTCGTTGTAAAGCCCGAAGATATTTCCAGTGATTGGGTTCCACTTGACTCCGGGGGCATAGCACCAAACGTCTTGCCGGCTCTTCATCCTTCATCCTCCCGCCTACTCGCTCACAACTGCCAATCAGCTTCCCTGATTCGGTACTTCAAAGCAGGAGTGGCGTTGCGCCGAAGGATATTGCAAGCTGAGTCCTCTCTGGGTTGAAAGCAGTGTACGAGGGAGTTCCATGGCCCCAGCTGCGGTTATCGTCTCTAGCATCCCGATCGACAAGCTGCCATTCGCTCGAGGAAGATGAGTCTCAATAACGGATGCTAGAGTCAGCGCAGCAGATCAACCCTCTGGTGGAATCTTTCGAGAAGCATATCTCTATCGCCCTCAGGTTGAGTGGGTTGGGCAGCTCGTGCAATACCCTTGCAGTTGCTACATACCAGACCTTGATGGTATGCGATCCACAGGTCGCAACCTTATCGCCGTCCTGCTTGGAATTCACCACAATGATGAACGCTTCGTGAACAAATCTGCGTGCTTCTTGGAGTTTTGACGGATGATAAAGATCCATGGATTGACAGTATCTTCGGAGGCCGAAATTTCGACATGACCGTCGAGGCAGGCAATCTCTGTCGGATGTGTGCCGGAGCCGACGGTGAACTTTGCCAAAGAGTCGTCCATCCAGGGTTTATTCCAGTCATGCTCATCGCGGACGGACCTTTTGGTACAGACTGCTTGGCTACTATGGACAGGGGCAGCGGGATGAGGCTGTGTACAGCACCGGGGTGCCGAACAGTGCGGTGGCCGAACTTTCCGACAATCCTGATCGGTTTTGTCGCCCATGAGGCAATGATTGCCGTCTCGTTTAAAGGTAGTGTCATCGGGTTCTGCTCTGCATCTCGCTTACACCGTCTTGTGAGAAGCTCTGTCAGATGCTTGGAAGCTTGCGTTAAGGCACGCAGGTTTCCACAGATTTCAATTACGCCTATCCATGCAAGAACAGCATAGCTTTAAAAGAAAGATGCTAGATCATGTAGATGCTGTTGACTAAGGCTTTCTACCCGGGATAGATGCGTCGACCAGGAAAGACAGGCGTACCGCAGGAAACCCACACATCCCTGACTTTTGAGTCGAATTCTGACTCTTGACTCCCTCAACACCGTCAAGCACCTGGTAAAAGTCTCCTCATTTACTTAAGACGAATCGATTGAAAGTTCTGCTTCCTCTTTCTGCGTCAGGGACTCCTTAACCGTATGATCAACCAAGCCCACAGCTCCTTTTTGGTCGACATTGACTCGGTCTCCACAAAGTCTTGCAATTGTGTGCTTCGGGTTAAGGATCTTTTGAGTCTGTAAAGCCTCGGAAAGCTCGTTCAAAGATAGCTGTCGCTCAGCGCACGTAACCCATGATAAAATGGTTCCCGCCAAGTCCAACTCGGGTTCCTTGAGGCCTTCGGTGATGCTTCTGGCCATGCGAACATTTAAGTCCATCAGGTCAGATGGGGCCTCATTCAGAGCTCAGACAACGTCGTCTTCAGTGTTGCGTAAAAGCTGCCTGTCGACTACCAGTCGCAACCATGGAAGATTTCCGTTGCATTTTCTAAGCAAGGTGTTCTTGACGTCGGGGGTGAAGGTACTGTCCCACATGTATGAGCTCTCGACCTCTTGCTCGATGCAAAGCCGCTGGCGGAGTCAATAACTGTGCGGCAACCAGATGAAAGGAATCTGAGAAGGCGGTCTTGAGCTTTTCAAACGACCGTGAAGCCGAGAATGGTCTGCTGGTCAGGACGACACGAATAGGAATTCTGAAGTCCCGCAAACTTAGTCTCAGATTAAGGAGAGTCTGTGCCGACTCGGATTCATCTACAACGTCAATGATCCAATACAGCGATTCCATGTTGCTGAGCTTGGGCATAATCCCGACAAAGGCCCTTTGCCAGATTGGTCGGAATTCAAAATGAGTAATCGAATTCCTGTTTTCCAAGAGTGAAGTGATTCGCTGCGCGTAATCAGGTAAGTACAAAGATAACTGAAAGCTAATTGATAAAAGGCAATTACGGATCGACTTCTTGGCTTGATCGTCGAATCGAAAGAAGGAATTTTGAACAAGGCTTCCAGTGTTATCGAAGTGCTGAACAGGGAACGATGCTAGGATGGACTTGCCGGACACGGGCAGTCCCATCAAGTGGAGGACAGAAGGACTGTTGGATCGCTTGGCCAGGTGATGAAGTCGGGTTCGGACAAGATCCAGTGGCAAATCCCGGAAAACACATCGTTGTGAAAGAGCTTCCAGGTTTTCTGATGATTCCACAGGTTCGATAAGTTGAATCAGTGTACTTCTTAAAGAGAGGAGAGTCTCGCTGGTTGAGGACCGACGACTGCTGCCTGTGGCTATATCAGCATCCTCTTCAGATTTCAACGGATAAGTTCATGCGGTACCTTTCAACTTAAACTTTCCAACGAATGAGCCGATGACATTCCGAACATTGATGTAATTCGCATCTTGTCGGGACGAATATTTACATATTGTGTGGTGGCCCGCGTTGAGCGGAGAAAATATTCCGCCCGGGTATCCCAACACTGCAGAATCACTTTCGACAATCATCTAGTTAGCTCAAAGGGTAACCTTTGTCTTGCCGTGGAATATAGTTCTTGCCATTTTCTTTGGCCCGACACTTGATTGAAGCGTATCAAAAAAGGACACGATCTCAAGTTTTTGTGCATGCAGACGAAATTGTTCGTTTTTGTCGACGATCGGTGGTGAATTCCTTTGCAGGCCAACAACATACTGTTTCGGGGAGTGGAACGAGACAGACAGAAGTTTGGATAGAACACTCGCTAGGCCGCTTATGGTGTTCAATATTTCTTGATATTCGGGATCTTTTCGACTTAGAATGAAGGCCTGACGTTCCGGCTTAAGGTTAACCATGACCAACTTTACCAACCTTTCTGAAGACGAGGCCACCTACCAATTGACGACGAATTTTACAGTCACCTTGTTTACTTGTTAGATTATCCAGGCCATCCTGGCCCTCGAACATTTCCCCGTGAGAGTCATACGGCAGTCAAAAAGGCGCGCCTCCAGGCGAAAAACTGCGAAGAAGAAAAGTCAGAAGCGAAGAAAGATTGTTAGATTATTCCCCAGTCACATTCTGGTCACAAACCTTGCCGATTTACAATTGCTCACTTTCATCAGAACCAAACTTCATCTGGAGTAGTAAGTCTTCAGCGTAATCGGAAATACTGAAGATGTCTCCTGTCTGTGACATAAAGTTCGGATTGTTTCCAAACGATAGAATTTGCGTCCTTGGAGCCCGGCTCCAGTGGAAGCCTTTCCTTCGGCCAAAAGCGGTTCAGATCTCTGTTCCATGACCACGTCATATGGCTGTTGCCTCCCAACCCGTGCACGAAAATAATGTCGATTGCTTTGGGATTATCCAGCCTGTAGAGAACTTGAAGACCGAGCAGTTCGTTAGCGATTGACCGACCGGCTTCATCCCTTACTTTGAAGGTGTTCTGGAGCTGGCGGAGAGCTATGAATTGAGCATGTTTCGTTAGCTTGATTTTCTCAATGCGGTAGTCCCAAATCTGTGTCCTACCTTAGGCCAATGTCAACCATCCTGATGGTCGAGACTGAGCTGTCAAGTTTGGGTTTGTCACTTGATGATGAAACTGAAGGGAACCTCCTCACTTCCTCCGACTTCAATGAATCCTTCGATTCTTTTCGGACTTCAAGAGATCTCTTCCACCCTTGAAACTGATCCGCAGTCATCAGCATTCCGAGCCACAAGGATGTCAAGGCTTGTGACATACTATCTCCATCCTTTCTGGACGCTGCCTCGAAGAGCCAGGAGCAGTATCAGATTTAACGGTTGGTGGACTTCAAAAAGATCGCCGCGGTGTTCGTAGCGGGAAAAGAGTGGAAGTCCACATTATACGTTGGAAATGCAGAAGGTGACGGGAAACGAGCGCCTTGCGAAGTTGGAGTGAGAAAAAGACATCTCCAGAGGTTCCCGCTTGACACTACGCAGCCTCAGCCGTGTGCAGCAGAGTTCCTTTTGGGCCACCGGCTCAGTTTCAGATCAAGCTTCCGTGGTCTTTCTAATAGGGCAGGCATCTAAAGCAGTGCCACGTAATGAACTGGGTGAATTCCAGGCTGCCTCGTCCAAGGCTGGCTTAATACTGAAGGGTGTGATGACAGGGGCGATGTGATGAGCAAGACTTCTGGGCAAGCAACTTCTCACGAGCCACAACCTCCCAGTTCAATGTACTTTTACATGGTGGGTTGGTGGTGGTACAACATGCACTAGGACCAATTCAACAAATGGTGAGCAGGCTACTGGTACCGGTATCGTGTGGGCTGAATGGAGAGCCTTCGTAGACAAAGTAAATTATCTTCCCAAGGAACGTCTATTTTCACAGGAACTTCCTTGGGTCTTTTCGCCATCATCGACACTTACTACAATCCTTTCATTTCCAAGACCGGAGGGAATCCAAATCACGGGAATCCCACGTGAATTTGTGAGCATTTTCTTGCTGGATGCTGGTGGGCACTTTTCGGTGGACAAAGCTGTCTTCCAATGTGAGCTGTTTTGCTTCTCGATTTCGGCATCTCACTGAAGTTATCTCAGTCTTGCCCAGTAGCACGAAAGTATTGAATGCAGTCACCTGGGGCACGTCTGCTTGGAACAAGACAGCCAAGATCGCCACTGAGCTGGCTGATGGCATCGTGAAGACGTACTTTCTTAAGGCCAAGTCCTAACTTGGTGCAGAGATGATGGAAGGCGAGTTCAGCTCGCTCTCTGAGCTCTCATCGGCCATTCCCTCAATCGCCCCCAAGCCCTACGACTAGAGCAAGTTCAAGACATCAGACTCATACTTCCTAATCATGGACTTCCTGGAGCTTAAAATCACCTTGCCGGACCCTGGAAAGGTCACAAGTCTAGTCGTGGACCTGCACCGCAAGGGTTCGTTTCCAACTGGCAAACTTTCATTCCAAATCCCGACTTGTCATGGCAAGAACCTTCAACTCAACAAGCGGACCTCCGGCTGGACAGAGTGCTTCTCAGCTCTCATGGACGCCTTCTACGAAGAGGACATGAAGGCCAATGGCTCATGGGCCGTTTATGAGCGAAACTTCGGTACTTTGAGATTGAAAGTAGCAGTTCCTCAACTTTTGGATGCTCTGCAGTCCAACAGGCGCCAGATCAAGCTTTGTCTTGTTGTTAGGGACTTATGGGAGGAGAACGCTGGGATCAACCTCGCGACGGGCAATATTACTCTGCTTGATGCTTCTTGCAGGTACGCACGCAACGATTACGAATTGTGCATGTGGCGAAGAGAGATCATTCGATCCGGTGAACCGTATTTCAAGCAGTATTTGATGCGGATGCCTCCGAGTGAACCGACCGAAGAATGAGATGACCGGAATCTGCTCTACTAGCACTACTGCATCAATCTCAACCTTTCGCACACTAGATCCTGGCCAGGATCTTCGGTACAAACCCCGGACAAGTGAGTTGAAATGTATGATGTTTGTTTAGGTCTCTAACGCGATATAGCTTTACGAAGATGCCTGTTGTTTGAAAAATAAGTACTGTCCAGAGAGCGTCGCTTCTCCGAAACAGAATGTCCTCGACAAGGCGATGCCTGTGGACACAGAAGGGTTACCTGAAACGGTCTTACTTGAGGAGGCTTGGGCTGGGCGATTTGTGTTAGATTTTAATTTTAGCGATAAGACTCGGTCTGGCCAGCAACAAAAGCAAATAAAAATGATTCACTCCCTTCGCGGATGTTAATGTCTGAGCAAACAACTATAAATACGTGGCTTACCCATCACACAGCCTGCTCCTTCAGCCGCTTGGCATACCCAACCTGACGGTGATCGTACGATTCTTTGCCTCTCGTGTCTCTTTGAATTGTTGCATAGCATATGACACATTATTGACAGTGTCTCGCTTTTTTTCTCAACTGTGTCGGATATTGAGGCTCATGCCTACCGAGGTCTCGAAGTTTACCTTGAATACCACCTGGAACAGGACTTCACGAGAGCAACCGTCAAGAAACACGAAGCCACCGTCGAAAAAGCTTCAGAGCAACCCCAGTGAGAAGGATTCGGACCCAACATCACCACCAAACGCAATCCCGTATAGTGTACTTGAGCCAAATCAGCGACGATACATCGTCCTGCTCTGCGCTCTTGCAGGATTCCTTTCTCCGCTCAGCGCTTTCACATACTTCCCGGCCATCGAGTACACAGAAGATGTCAAAGTATCCCTCCAGCTAATGAATTTGATTGTCACTGCGTACTTGGTGTTTCAAGGAATAGTTCCTCCCTTCTTTGATGACTTGGCAGATCAAATAGGTAGAATGCCTGTGTATCTGGTCATTTTGGCCATCTATGCAAGATCATGCATTGGCTTGGCGTTGCAGAAGTCGTACCTTTTCCGAATGCTCCAGAGCGCTGAAAGCTCTGGTAAGCAACAATTAAAGCCTTTTTCTGTTCTTCAGCACATGGCTTCTCAACTGACTCGCAATCAGGTACCATTGCACTATGGCCTATCGTTGTTGCTGATCTTGCTTCTCCACATGATCGTGGTCGCTACATAGGAGCTATGCTTACAAGGTTCGTACAGATAAACCCATAGTTTATTCAACTAATAGTGAGGGCAGTCCAAATACAGGCGCAAGTCTTGGACCCGTAGCCGGCCGTAGCCTGGGGCGTTCTGTCCGAAAAAGCTGGCTGGCGCTGAGTCTTCTGGGTTCTAACCATACTGGGGGTGTTTGTCCTGATACCTTTTATTTCATCCTTGCCCGAAACATGTCGTACTATCGTTGGGAATGGAAGAACTCCGGCGGCTGGCATAAACACGCCTCTCATGGCTACCGGGGTGCCAAAGATGGATTCAAGCGTTGTGTCTGAAGGCCTCTTGCCAGAAGATCGAAGATGGCTGCGCGTAATCAATTCGTTCAACTGCCTGAAGATCATCTTTACGAAGAATGCCGGCTTTATCCGAGTTCTAATGTAACGTTCTACCTGTTATACAGCTGCATTCAAACGGCACTTATGTTGCACTATGGCGTCAATAGCCTCGAGGCCGGGTTCTGCTTTCTTCCATATGGCATCGCGACGATATCTTCTTCTTATTTGATTGATGATACGAACCCACTGTCTACGTCTTATTTGGTAACTATCTGGCACCTTACGTAGGAAAAGTGATGGATCGTGACTACAAGGTCATCGCGAGGCAGTACGGTATTGTTATCAACGCGGTCTCGGGAGATGATTGAAGCAAGTTCACAATTCAGACAGCCTGTCTGTGCAGCATGCCTTACTAACAGTCATCCATCGGCCTTGGGTGGTCCATAGACCGTCAAGATCATTTGAGTGCCCCGATGATTCTGGTCTTTCTCTGCGGAATTTCTACGACAGCCGTTTTCACGTGAGTCATCTGTTAATCACAGCCCTAGGAGAAGTGATTTGAATGTCGTCTAATCAAATTCTTCAGATCAGCTTAATAATGATTGTCGACATCCATTCTACTCAAGCCGCCTTGGCCAATGGCCACCCTCTCAGTCAATTTGACCCTTTGTACAGTGGCGGCTGTAGGCGTTGTGGCTTTACAACCTCTTCTAAATTCACTTGGAGTTGGGTGGACGTTTACAATACTTGGAGCTACCTGTCTCACGTCCATTGAAATGTTGACAGCAGTTCGGCAACGGAGATTCACGTGAAGGAACTTGGTCGCACCATCTGAGGAAGGCATAGCCAATGAAGCTTCAACTTGATCTGGGGACGGAGACAACTTACAAGTTGGAGGAGTAACGGCCCCAGAAAATCGTTAGTGTGATAATTAATGTTGTTCTTTGCCACAACTGGGGATGGGGGGATGGTGAATAAGCCTTTGAAGGCTTTGAAGTTGAAGTTGAAGTTGTTTGATGCTCTGCTCGGATTGGAGGGATTCCGAACGACTTTGAACATCGGACTTTATGTCTTTCCTGCTTTCCAACTTCAGCGGTCTTCCAAACGGAATCCAGCTTGGTTCGAGACAAGGAATCATCCACTATTCAAGCATCACACAGAGTTCTGATCGCAACCAGCGATTTAGTGCCCTCTGGCGTGACGGATGTGGCCACGCTCTGGCTTGCCACTTCATATTCATTATTTGGATTGCCCTACCCCATGCTCTCGAAAAGAGGCCCTACCACCATCCAAACATGACCTTGTCTTTGTGCAGTCGTAGTTCTGTTTGGTAAAAGCGCCCTTTTTCTCCGACCTTTTATTTCTTTGGGGACACGACAGTTATTACCTGGGGTTCAAAGGTGGACCAAAGTTGGTCCCAATCAAGCGCATTCAACTGGCAATCCGACCGTTTGTTGTCGCAACTTATCGTCATTGTCTGAGCATGTCATAGCCGCGCTTGAACGATGACTGATGGGTTCCAGAGTACTCCGTTGTTGTTACTGGGGATGCATTGCCTAAAACGCCAAGAAAATTGTAGTCATTCG
Organism: Colletotrichum siamense; assembly: GCF_013390195.1. Lineage (NCBI taxonomy): Eukaryota > Fungi > Ascomycota > Sordariomycetes > Glomerellales > Glomerellaceae > Colletotrichum > Colletotrichum siamense. Next base: position 113,860 of record NW_023501032.1, on the reverse strand, counting down.
TCATAAGGCGCGTATATTATAGGAAGAAGTCATTTCTGATAATTCAAGCCTGGGAGACCAGCGGGTGGATAGTCACGAGGCAGCTGGTGTAATTCGCTTCGCTTCGCTTGATGAGGTGACTGCTGCTCTCAACGCTGCAATATAATTTTTATGAAATGTCCCCACCGATTGTTGACTGCCCAATGCAAAATTATTACGACCAGCTTTGGACTAAATACGGCAAAAATGTCTCAATTTGCTTCTTGATATGATGTAGCATAGGAAACAGGTCAAGAGGCTGCAGTTTGACGAATGCGAGATGCTCACATGTTGCTCAATGTGGCGCCCCGACCAATTGCATCGCCACCGGGCTCCCTTATCAGCTTATCAGCTCATCAGCTTATCGGCTTATCTGAAGAAACAGTGGGTCGTTGTAGCACCACAATACAATGGCCCGTTTATTTGATGAGCTGACATAAGCAGAGACCCTGCCAGCTGAAGAGGCAATGGCCCAACTGTGCTTGTGAACGTTAGCGCACTGCAGTGGAGAACTGTGCATGGTGCTACAACAAACCACCAATGGGCATGCTGGTCATCCCGTCACCCCGCGCAACCAAAGGTTACTCGGTCGCCAGCACATTGCGGGTGTCGACAATTCCATCCCCACCACGCGCACCACCACCACCACCGCCATCCATCACCATGCCTTGCAGAACATGCTTCACGAGACAATGACCGACGAAATATCTCCCGAACGCCGTCGAATCATCGAGTGGATTGACTGCATCACCGACAGTCCACCCGAGCCAATTCTCTCGACCGACAACAAATCTTCATCAGCCGCGCCCGCCGACAACAAGCTCAAGCGTCGGTGGCCTTGGTCGCCCTCGTCTTCGATCGAGATGTCGTCGCCAACCAAACGACGACGAGAATCGCAGTCATCATCCCTCGCCTCTTCATCGCACAGCCATGCAACCGACAATGTGGACACCCCACGCGCGGGCAAGAGCCAACGTCCTAACCTGCCCGCCCGAACACCCTCCCAGGCCAGCAGAGCCAGCAAAGCCAGCAGCGCCTCGCGCGTCTCCCCTACGAAACAAATAGCCAACCGGCAGAACAAGCCCTGGCCCGTCCTCGTCCAACAATACGACCCCGATGAGCCCGACATCCCCCCCTCCCTGCGACGTGTATGGACGGCTTTGTCCTCGTTTGGTCTCGGGAAAGGTGTCATCTCCAGTTCCAAAAAGGACGAAATCGCGCAAGCCAAAGAGACGTCAGCGCGGTTCGACTCGATAGACGGAGACTGGTTCTTTGACGAGAACTCCGCGAGGGACCAGCTAGGGCCTTCACCGACCGTCGCACAAGTCAAGAGTATGCTTGACGCCGCAAAGACATGCGCAAATGAGAAGTATGACGAGGCTTCGTGGAATTCGTGCCTGCACCAGCCCATCCTTCAGCTTGCGTTGCCCATGATGAGCGCGAAGCAGGATAACGTCTTCTTTTTGCACTGGTACGTCAAGCCCACTTGTGGATGCCTCTCGCCATCCTGCCCGTATGCCCAGCTAACCATCCCTCTTAGTGCGACGGCTAAGATCCTCGACACGTACATCGATTCTCGCGGCCCCGCGCGAAAGATCGACTTCTGCTTCGTGATGGAGCCTGGCCCGCAGGCGGCTCAGGCCATCACCGCCATCCAGCACGAGGACGACCTGTTCAGCGCGTCTATCAACCACACCGATTATAACCCATTGCGCCGTCGCCCCATCGTCTTGAGCATCGAAAGCAAGGTGGAGGGCTCGGGAATCAACGACGCCCAGGCTCAGCTTCTGATCTGGCTTGAGGCCCAGTGGCGCCTAATGCGCCGGCTAGCGAGCCGCGGCGACACTCCCCGCCCTCTGCCGGATTTCCTCCCCGCCATCATCATTGAAGGTCACAAGTGGTACTTCCTGGCTTGTCCGAACAATGAGAAAAAAACGGTAGGTTCTCCTCGCTTCTTCCCGGTTTAGAGTGATGAGCTGACGATGCCAGGTTCTGTGGTCGGAGCTTTTTCTTGGCTCCACGCAGCACGCCATCGGCGTCTACTCGATTGTTTGCTGTCTGCAGTACCTCTCTCGCTGGATCACAGACGAGTATTGGCCGGCTTTTCAACGCATCTTGTCTACTCCCACACCTCCTGCGACACCTGATTTGACCGGTTGAAGGAATGACCAAGCCTCTGGGGTACATCCACGCTGCCGGTGGCGGCCTACCGTCTTGCATGCGGCAAGAGGGGGTGGCCATGCCCAATGACGTGCCTGCTGGGATTGCTGTCTCCCCTAGGAAGAGTGCCCGGCCGCTGCATACCAAAAGCGGTGAATACGCCGTTGGGCACCCGGCCTCAGCTGCTGGGACGTATCGCCCATGATCCAGCTACAGCCGCAGGGCGTGTTCGTCGACGCATCTTTTTTCAAAGACCTGCGACTCCATTTTGACGATGATGCTACTCTTGTCACTAGGGGCATCATTCTTACCGGCTCCATCTTGACGATCGTCCTAAATAAAGATGCGTCATGAAGCTGTGGGTGGTTCTTCGTGGCATTGGTGCTAAAAAAGGGACTGAGTTCAAGCGGTGTTGGTGATAGCTCACGCAATCGTCTTTTTCCGAACGGCTGGAGACAACGGCGCTCTCCTTTCATTCTCGCCACCTCAAGGATCTCCGGGAGCGTGTGAGTAGCCGCCAAGAAGCTGAAGATGCTGTAGTAGCTTTCTGGTCTCACTTCAAGTGACACCCGTCTTGATATGACTTGCTGTGAGACCGAGAGAAGGATTGAGAGTCGGCTGTGTGCATTCCAGCCCGGGCGGGCGAGCTCTACAGAGAGACAGACAGACAACAGTAAACAACAAACAACCGGAGTTCCGAGTGGCTCTGGCTACACTGATCATTCAGAATATTGCTACCAAGAGCGATGTGTTTGGGGGCGGCGGATGCCTGGGTTGTAGCAAAGGAAATGTTCCTGAATGCAGGGGCGACTAGGCTGTGTAGACAACATGGATATCAACTTTTTTGGTCCTAGGATACATGTGTACAACGTAGTGCTGGTTTATCTATGAAATGATCGGTGTGTTTTGGGTTTCTTACAGATCGAAGGTTGAACTCTTAACGAGTCGGGTTTCCCGTAGGTCGGACTCTTCGTAGGACGGATTCTTCGTAGGACGGATTCTTCGTAGGACGGATTCTTCGTAGGACGGATTCTTCGTAGGACGGATTCTTCGTAGGACGGATTCTTCGTAGGACCGGTTTTTCACAGGTCGGTTTTTCCCTGTAGGTCGATTTCTTCTAGGTCGAATTTCTGACAGGGCGAATTCTCTATAGGTCGGATTCTTTACATAGGTCGGATTCTTTACATAGGTCGGATTTTTTACATAGGTCGGATTTTTTACATAGGTCGGATTCTTTACATAGGTCGGATTCTTTGTATAGGTCGGATTCTCTACAGGTTAGGATTCTCAAAGGCAACTCGCATTCCTTTACATCTACCTCTATCTGCAAAGCTTGCTCTACCCTACCCTCTAAAAGTCTTAACTAAAGCTTGAAGATTAAACTGCAGTAGAGAAAATCTACTGATAGCGAGCTGGCGATACCTGGAAAGAAAAGTCGAGCAGCCCCCGACCGGCCTCGTTACGGTCGGTCCCACATCCGGCCCCGCACTATTCGGCCGTTCCGGTGTCCATTTCCTGTGAGGTCAGATGCCCTGCAACTTGGAAATCAATGAGGAAAAGAATTTCTTGAAAAAAAAGCGTGGATTCACTCCGTGTAAACCGCGTTCGGATTTGCATTGTGTTTGATCACATTAAGGCCGGCCAGGAAAGCCGATACAATCGCCTCAGGCGGGATAGAACTGCGACTGTGACTAACGGAGCACCTTCTCCCTTGTCCACTTCAACCCATCTGCGAAAACATGAAGACTCCGTGTCGCCTGAGGGCTGTCGTCGAGCTCGACGGCTAGAGTTCGGCATGTGGAGCCGGCTGCGTTCCCTTTCCAAGTCCCAGCTATACGCGTTACCTGCCATGATGGGCCACCCTCAATGCAATGTGGTTGTCATTTCCTTTGTTGCCCTCTGCGTTTGCTTTTCTTCCTCTTCAGTGTTCCCGCTGAGACCTGCCCCACATATCCATGCTTGCTTCCCGTCCCCCGTTGGGTCTTTCCCCTGTGTGATGCGTCGTTCCTTCCTTCCACCCTCCCGCTCCCTCCCTCCTTCCTTCCTCACCCGTGCTCCCTTCCCGCACTCACCTGCCTCTGTGCCCCCACCGACCTTCTTGATCAGATTGCGTCCCTTTCCCGTCACTACCAGCAGCCGCATGACTTAACGGTCATGTGTGTGACAAAGCTGACCTGCACATGCGAACCTCTCTAAAGCGCTCACGTTCGAGTTGCCTGATGGATGCCTCTGTGTAGTATGGAAGGCCCAGTATCCCCTTACCAGGTGCTGGGAATAGGGTTGTCCACCTGTTTTTAACAGATGTAATGCTCCGCCTTGCTCACACCTGCTACACATAGTCTCGGAAGAGCTGTCCGTGGGAGGCGTTGCACTCTCGCCCCGGTAGGGGGGGCCTTATTCTCCATGCGACTGTAGCGGGTGAAGCAAGGCTTAATGCTTTTGCTTTTTGGTTTGATGTTACATTGTCGCTGAGGCCAGTCTGTCAAAACCTTTTTGTAGTCGAGGAGAAATGATAGCTTAGCTCGTGCTTTAGTGCTGCTGCCCAGAATGAAGATCCTGGACATTGAACGTCGGACGAGCGAGGTTGAAGACTCTACTGGACCAAGGCGGGGGCGTCAATCCGGCACGCAAAAGTTGTGGGTGTCACTGAGCTGCGACTCTTCAGCTTCTCTCCGCCGCAAGTCCTTTTGCGCCGTGATGACTTCACATTCAGCACACGTTGGGCTCTGCTTTGCTCACGGGAATTGACAGGCCATTTGCTCTCTGGCCAGCAACGGCCACGGCGCAAACGACTTCCAAATCCCCGGCTGCATGCCGTCCTCATCAGCAGCCGTTGCAGCTTCGTCAAAAGTTACAAATCACGCATTGCGCCAGGACTTCCCTTTGCGGCAACGACATGGAGTACAAGCTGGTTACAGGAGAAATGAGCATGGAAGCCTCGGCAGTGGATTCGCAGTTACTGTGAGTCTGGAACACTTGGTGCTCAGCTTGAGCTGCAGACTTTGCCGGCGACGAAGAGAGGGATGGCAGACGGAACGGGACAGTCTTTCGAGGCGCACGTGCGCATGGCGGATGATACGCATCGACAAGTCATGGTTCGTGGCGACGCAGATAGCCAGGATGTTTGCGAAGGCGACGGGGAGGAGGGGTCGCAGTTGCTCTTCGATCTCGTTGCAGGTCTTGGTCGACGTTGTCGGGACGGTTCGGGAGGATGGAGGAGACGGAAAATGGGAGTTCGGAAGACGGTATCGGGGTCGGTGACGGCGTCAGAAATCTGCTCCGAAAACCAGTCAGCCGGTTAGAACCTTCAGGGACACCGAGAGCAGGAGAGACATAGCTATTGGAACGTTCGCTTGAATTTGGTGTTCGCGTGAAGGCTTTCTTGCTTGCTCAGGCATGTTGTGGTTGGAAGCGAAGAGGCGATGCTGGGTTGAGCCCATCGTTTTGGCACCCAGATGTTCGAATGGAGGAGAGGAGACGCGACGCGCACCGAGAGGTTCTCATGGTAAAACGCGAACGCGTCAGATTGAAATCAAAAGATAGCCTGGCCGCTGTTGAAGAAGCGGGCAGGCTCTGGCCTGGTCCTTCACAAGGGTTCTTGCCTCACCCCAGGAAAATGTCCCTACTGCAGTGGGTCCTTTCCCAATGTCAATGCACCTGCCACGAACTCGCCAGATGGGCTGCCAATCAGAAGGCTGTACCATCCTGGGAAGATGGTACGGACCTTGACGAGCCAATGACGGCCAGCCAGTGACCTGACACCCAACTTGGGGAGGTGGCGTCTGGCTGTTTCCTCCAGGTCCTCACTACGATCTTACCTTGAGCAACCAGCTGCCGATTCCGGCGGCCAAACCGTCAGTTGGTACCTTAGCGCCCGCTGCGGCGCCGCCCCCAAACCTTGCACAAAGTTCAAGAGATCGAGGAGGTAATGCCGCTCCATCCTTCAAGTCGAGCCTGCAAAAGTGCCTTGGTAGCTGTTCTCCTAGCCTGAAATACGTGGGTGACCGCCTGAAAATCTGCGTCGACTTGCGTTTCGTCCACGCCAAGGTCATCTAATCTTTGTTGCCGACGTTTTCTGCACGCATTGGCCCAATGCCTTGGCAGACGGCTCGTTGGAATGAATGGAATCTAGGCATCAGGAGGACGATGGGGCGCAACGACTCGGACGAGGGAAGAACATCGATTGAGGGTGCTCGCGAGAACGCACATGCCCGAAGAGTCCGGCTTGCCTTGGCCAGGATGATCGAGAGGACAACGTGCCGTGCGGGAGGGAAACATGACCGGTGAAAAAGATGCACACACAAAAACGCCCGTCCTACGTGCCCATTTATCCTGAAACCCGCCGACAGCTCACATGGTTTCTTCCGAGGGAAATGCCAACCTCGCCAGGGAACACGATACCAAAGTAACGCCCCGTACTTGTCTTTGTTTTCCTCGATTCTGACCGGGCATTCGCGTCGTTATGCGAACTCTGAATGTAGACCGCCTTCTTCACTGCTTCGCTGAGGTCTCGAAAGGATCGCAGCTTCGCGGAGTCTGTTCGCCAAAAGACGCAAGTCAGGACTTGCCTTTGAGGAGACTAATGTCCCAGGGCAGCCTGTTACCTCCCCTGGGGGCCTCCTCTGTCAGCCCTCAGCAGGGGCGTGTGTGGGTGGACGGCAAAGTCCTCGGGCTATTGATCTCGCGAAAAGAGACGCCCGGTTGCGTGTCCCATTGGGAGGGCTTGTGTATAGTGACGATGCCTGTCTCGATCACCGAACGGAGCTCTACCTTGTGGTCGGACTGGGCGCCGATGTCGCTGCCGCCACCCTTCTCCTGGCGCGGTGTCATTTCGCCTCCAGCTTTATCCACACGCGCGGAGAGGCTTTGCCACGAGTAGTCGGTACCCTGCTCTGTAAACTCGACGCATGCTTGGTGTAGTGGTAGCTGAAACGCGTGACGGTCTTGCTGGCGAAGAGTTGTTTGAGCAAGGGGATCCTGAAAGCGGGATTATGGACGGCAAATGGGTTGTTGGATCGTCGGGCAGCGTCGATGGGTCCACGGGTCTTCGCATGCGGAAAAGTCGTTGTTGCGGAGGGACTGGACCGATCGCGTCTGGGTCGCTGACAAGAGGGTGGGAGCTGGACGTGCATGGCGACTCGGATTGCTGCTCACGGTCTGAAGCAGAGTTTTGGTGATGGCCGACGGTTTGGTTGAGTGGCTGCAGCAACACGCTGTCGGTGGGCTTCCCTGAAGGCAGATGTGAGGTCGGCGTTAATTAGTGGCTGACTGCTCCCGATTTTGGCGCTTGAATCGGCAGGACCCCACAAACTCACCTTACCCACGCTGCGTGGCTCCCCTGTACCTGCAGGGACAGGCGTCTGGTCCGGGAAAGTCACAGTGTCTCCACTAATTCAACGCAGTGGCCGAGACCGAGAACCTCGAAGATCGATCGGTCCGATCTTGAATCTTCCCATCCCATCTCCGCTTCTTCATCTTCAAGTGCTCAACCGTCATGGACCCTTCTTTGGGCTGTACTTGCTTTCATCTAGACGTGCATGGACGGTTCACCATCTCTCACCGCCCCTCAAGGTTCCAAGGCAACCATCCACGTCTGACGCGCTGGATACCTATTGACGTGCATCAAAACGGCCCCCAACAAGGTAGAAGCCCGAAAAAAACAACAAGACCTTGAAGACTCTTGGAGTTAATAGATCCATGTGCCTGCTCTTTGACTCTCGTTGCACCTGAATGAGGTTGTTGTGAAGCTCAATGGGGAAGACAGTTCCATGGTGTCGGAGCCAGCTTCGGCGCAAAAACCATGATCGCGACTTTCGGGCAGCACCGACACCAGCTGCGCTGTCGCAATAAGTTAACCTCGCTGCGGTGTTCCACCAGCAACGCATCCCCCCCGTAACAATTTGTGTGCATCGTGGCTTTCTTCGCAATTAAAGCCAAGACGTGGAGTTTTGGTTGCTCGAGAATTTCTCTCGTTGGGTTGATCGCATTCCGTGGAAGCGCGGGGCTATTGGTAGCGACATTGCGACACAGGCTGGCAGCGAAAGGCTGTGTGGTTAGCAGCGACTCCACTTCGGGGCAGCTCCATGGGAAAGACCAGGCATGGTAGTGCGCGGCGTTCATTGGCTGATAGTTTATCCGGAGCCAGTTTCGCGCGCCGGAACATCTTAGTCGGAATATCTTGTCAAACCATCCAGGTCCCGTCACTGTACCCCGCCTTACTCCGTCAGTGCCCTGTGGTAGGGACTCCACCCCCTGGCAGCGACTCCACTGGATGCAGCGACTTAACTTGGCAGTGACTCAACTTGGCAGCGACTCCAGTTGATGCAGCGACTTGATGCAGCGACTTGATACAGCGACTCGATGTGCAGGACTGATTTGCAGGACTGATGCTTGGATTGAAGTACCAGTATCGGCAGACTTCGAGCAGGACACCACAGGCAGCGGAACAAAGCTTGTAGTTTGGCAGGCCAGCTGTGTGAGGACCGCATTCACTTGGGAAGTTGGGGCATGCCCATCGGGAGCCTGGGGAGACCTGAGTCCACACGGGTTAATCACGGTCGCCAGCGACCCGAATCGTGCATCGCTTCTTCAACATCTTCCTGTCGCCATGCTATGTCCATCCTTGAATGTCGCTCTCGGAAGGGTTTGAGGTCTTGCGAGGTCTTGCGATCAAGGTGCGGACAGACGGCACGTGGGTGTGCCCGGTGCCTGTTCACTTCATGTGATTAGCGCCTGAGGGCCGGTACCATCTTCTGAGGATGGTACAGCTCTCTGGTTGGCCGCAGCGCAGCGGGCCTCTTGATTGACTTGCACGATTACAAACGAGCCACCAGTAGCAGTCAGTCGTTGCCTGTCGCTGCCCTGTGGAGTCGCTGCCCTGTGGAGTCGCTACCCTGTGGAGTTGCTACCCTGTGGAGTCGCTGCTATTTGGAGTCGCTGCCCTGTGGAGTCGCTGCTATGTGGAGTTGCTGGTATGTGCAGTAGCTGCTACACTCAGCTTGGTGTAGGCAGTCACTGCCATAGATCTCCTTAGCGACTGAGACATGGACATTTTAGTTTCTGTCTGAGGCGGCTACTTAGACCTTGCCCTTGAGATCCACAGTATATAGCACTTTAGGATGCTTTAGCTAGTGAGTAGCAGGGGAGATCCTTGCTAAATATATAGTAGTAATCTTATATTATTCCTTTTGTAGCTCTTTTAGCTAAGCTAGCTGTCTATTATGGTAAGCTTTCTAACACTTCGTTTTATGTAGTGCGATGCTATAATTAGTATATTACCACTCTGTTTAACTATCTCTTACGTTACCTAACGTCTTGCTGAGGACCTTTTTCTGAAACTTTATAGAGTAATAGATATAGGCCCTCCTCTTTAGTAGTGATAAAAAAGTATAATTTATATGGCTAGATGTGTTCTTTAGTATTATTATAGAGGATTGTGATATAATTGCTACTATGCTATACTTTATAACAATCTCTTTATATAGATGCTGTTAAAACCAACCTTAGGTCTAGTAGTTATTTTCTATGCTACTAGAGCGATCTGAGGTATTAAAAAAAGACTTATGGAACATTAGGTAAGCATTAGTAATACTAATAGGTAGTATGAAGTTGAAGTTAAGTACCTAGGTACCTCTACAGCATATATAATACCTATAGGTACCTATAGCCTAATGCTAGTTACTAATATTAATAGCATTTATATACTAGTTATATTTATAGTAAATTATAGGGAAGGGTAGCAGCTTTATATAGCAGACCTTAACCTCACTAGTGATAGGGTTAATAGTCTTAAAAAGTACTTATAATGTTCTGAAGTAGGTAGTACTACTAGCTAGCCTTTTCCTAGGCCTAGGTTAAGTATACTCTCTGCTATAGAAGCCTATTATAGCTATTAGTACTAGGGACCTATCTTTAAATAGAATCTAGTTAACTAGCCTGTCGTTTGTAGCCTTAGTGAATATAGTGCCCTAGGGTATTTTTTTAGCGTTATTATTATTGCTTTTAAGGTTATAGAGAACCTTCTAGACCTTACTGTTCAGCTAGTAGGTGCCTATAGCAATAATATCCTACTACTGGAGGTACTTAAGAAGGTTAGTAGATATGAATAAGTTATTAATAAATAAGTAGTACTATTATCAACTAGAAGGAGGGGGCACTTAGAGGGTAAGCTATACTATAAGAGCCCTTATATTAGAGAGAGGCTTCTCAATAGCTTTAGTATAAGTTAGAAGAGTAATAAGTAGCTTATTATTTATATACTAAGCTTACTATAAAAAGTAGCTAGCTTTACTGATAACCTATACTTTAAAGCTAATAGGTATGGGCTTACTGGATATTTATTGCTTATTAGAGTGCCTACCCTAGTAACATATTATACTCTTATTAATAGTGAGGTAGTTACTAGGGGTCTAAAAATAGGTTGATGTTGCTTATATATAGTCGCTCTAGTTAGCAACCCTCTTATAGATAGTAAAGCGACCTTTTTAAGCCTCCTTATTAGGGTTATATATAGCAAAATTGCGGTAGAGCTATTTGAAGCGTTTGCGAGAGAGCTATCGATCGATCTTATGGTTAGGTAGGTGCTCAGCTTTAGCTTAGTAGTTGCTGAGGTGAAGTTTATGATAGATGGTTATATATATTAGTATACTGAAAAATATGTATAACTCTGCTATATAGGTCCTCTATAGCGCTTTAGGGGACTAGGTAGGGTTATATATAGTACTACCTACCTCTTAGGCCTTAAGGTAGTATATCTCTAACTTATAGTTAGTCTATTTAGCTTACTTAGCGACTTTAGTAGGAGGAGTAAACTCTTCTTAGATCTTAAGAGGGGTCTTACTAGGTTTAATATTAATCTAGCGTGCCTATACCTCTGAGAGTATTTTAATAAAGGGTAGGCCTAGTATAAGTAGAGGGTTACTATAATAGTCACTTTACAGAGGGTTAGGGTTATTTAGATAGCGTTAGACCTTACTGTTGTGGTAGTTATAGAGGATAGTAGGTAGAGGGTTATTCAGAGAGTTATAGTAGTAGCCTTAGTTAAGACTCCTATTATTGCTGATATTAGGTATTAATAGAGCTACTATAGAGGGCTAATATAGGTTGTTAATAAAGCTAGCGCCAATAAGTAAGTGTGGAAGTTTAATAAGAGGGTTAAACTCCTTAAAGTTATCGTAGTACTTAACTTCTGAGTTATAGGGGTTGATTAATTTAATAGTTTTATCTATTATGATACGTTTTAACGTAGTACTAGCAGTAGTAGTAGTAGTAATAGGGGTAGTAGTAGTAGGGATAAGGTTAAGTTATAGTTATTAGTATATAGGTTGATAATATAGGCGATTAGTAAAAAAAAACACTAATAATAGGTAGTCTTAATAGAAGTATTAGGTACCTCAAAAGTATAGTTTTGCTAGCTAATTATAAGTATAGTGATTAGTAGTGTCGACTTAGCGTAATTATAGGTCTTTTTAGCAAGTAGCAGTGGGGGGCACTAAAATATCCATGTCTTGGTCGCTAAGGAGATACCTACTGTAGGTACCTCCTACCTTAGGTGGTCCCTGCCAGCCCCAAGTACACTAAGGATTCCCTGTCTGTCCCCGTTCTCCGCCGCAACTCGGCCAACCTTGCCGCAAACATTACCATCACCATCATCGTGCCCGCGAAGTGAGTCAATCTTTCGGCATCTTTGTGCTCGGGCGCTGAGCCATAACTTCGGGTTCAGCCTTGCAAACCTCCCGAGAGCGCACCTGGACGGATATCGAAGGAGCAGCACAGGCATGCGAGGCCGGAGAGCGAGATCACTGATTGAGAGCGGACACGAGGTGGTCAATCCGTCGCTGCACCGACATCGCCAATTGACCGATACACCCGTCGCATCTCGTCCACCTTGCCATCTACCTTTTGGCCTGGTGCGACTCGATAGCTTTTTCCTTGACGCCAACGCTGCTATCACAGACCGACGCGTTTCTTTTCTTGCTCCATCCCTATTTCGGGGCCTCAGTTCCTCATGACGCAGCGCCTCTCTTTCTCTGGCGTGCACCACTCGCCAACCATGACATGCCCAATGATCCCAGGTATTTTCTTGTAATCCTTCTGATTGCCTTGCCGACAAGCCAACAGCTAACAAAACCTCACCAGACACGACCCGCCTCCATCTCGTGCCGAAATGCGACCCTTGATCCGACCCGCGATGATTTTTCGATCGAGCAAAATACCGACTTCCCCAGCTTCGAGTCCGAGCGCGTCTCTGCGTCGATAAATACTGCACACATCATCTATACCACGAAGCAGCCTGCTGCAATGCCTGCCAGCTTCCCCTCCCGCTCATCCAGATCCTCGGGTCCGGCGGCGTCAGCACCGTTGCTTGTCATGGCCTGAGCCAAGTCCCCCGTCCCCTGGGCGGAACGAACATCTCCCATTTCGCGCTGTACCATACGGCCATGCATTTCGCTCCACGAGCGCTGTGTCGCGACCTATATATGGCAGCGGATCCTTGCACGGCTGACCTCCGGAGACGCGCGACTCTCCCGTGCTACGCTGTCGACAATCCCCTCGCCCTCGCCCTCGTCATTGCCCATGCCCGCTAGCCCCAAGTTGGTGTGTCGACAAAATCAGAAATCCTGCGTGGTTTCTTCGAGCATCGACTTCCATACATGGTTGGCGAGATATGCGAAGTCACCTTTGTCGTCTTGTCGCCACCTGCCATCATAACAAGGCTCTCTCGCTTGACTCCAATGCGGCTCAGCAGCTCTCTCGCTCGCCGTAGGCTAGTCTGCTTGGCCTTTCGCTCCCGACCTGCCGTCCGCAATCGAGTGCTCCGCAATTTTGCCGTCGCTGGCCATCTCTGAGTAGCACGGATGACCCCCCGACTCCACTCCTGCTCCTCCGAGAGTCAGATCCGGAAGTATTGACGGACGGCTTCGTCGGCCGTACCAATGATCTCTCCGGGTGACCGACGACAAAACGGATGCCGCGTGCTCCGCGTCGCTTTTCAGGACACGCGCCACCGCATCAGCAGTGCCTGTCATGGCGTCTGATGAGGGCGGGAGACCCGCTGCCGCTGCTGCTGCAGGCGGTAACTCGCCATCTTCCTCTCTGGCCGACTCTGCCGTCGCCTCCTCCCGCGCCTTCCACGCTATAGAAGATGCGAAGAGAGAAAGGTATGCGGATAGCGAGAGCGCTGCCTGCCGACACTTCTGCCGCGAATGTGCCGGCCTCGGCACATAATTACTAACAAAACATGACGATCTCGACGAACATCCCGACTAAAATAGCGACGGCGCAATTGGCCGGGAACCCGAGCGATGCCGTGAGGAATTCTGCTAGGCAGACTGCTTGGAGACGCTGGACTTTGCCTTTCGCCTCTTCCATCCTGCGCCTGAGAAGCTCCTGAGAAGCTCCTGGGACGCTGACATATTGGTCGATGACAGGCTATTTGTGCGACTGCCATCGCACAGTTTTATGGTAACGCATTTGGCCCGATCATGCATGTGTCACACGTCTGCCCGGCAGTGTTGGAAGCTCTGAAGAACAGGGACTCAGGAGAGAAACCCAGCCTGTTTCAAATAGACGGCTCCCAATGGCGGCCAGCGCGACGACACAGATCTGATACAATGTATCAAAGGAATCGAGAGACATTACCCAGAGGCAAATTCGGGTCTAATTGCCGCCGTGTGGGAGAGCTTAAAGATGGCGGCACCACCGCAAGTCTTCGTCTCACTGTCGCTTCCGTTACCTCATCTCAACCACGGCGTTCCTGGCATTTCTTCGCGTCGTTCGATCGACCATGTCCACGAAACCTCGTTCCTGCAGCAATCAGTGCACCGTCGTCGCGTCGGTTATGTTGGCCCTCGTACTTGCTGCTGCCTTCTGCTTTGGCGGGCTCTTCGGTTTGCGTCAACCCCCACTGGTCAAGGACGTGGTGATTCCCACTGCCAAAACCTTCGGTCAGTAATATTCGCCATTCCTTTCGTTCCTTCTGACCCCATCTTCTCCAACGTCATGTCTTCTTTGTATCCATGTAGGATGACGCTGACCTCAAGTAGATACCGACGCGTACATCTGCGCGCTCCACCACCGAATTCAGGCAAGCAACTTGTCCTCTGACGTCCGCACTTTCTACGAGTTCGTTGGCGCCGAAAGCCCCTGTCCATCCTTGCCTCCTGGAACCATCGAGGGAAGCTTGCTGCTTGTCTGGACCCAATATGCGAGCAAAGGCATGCAGAGTTTCAGCCATATCAGTCCCAGCGGTCTCGGTCTTGTTTTCGATGCTGGTCATGATGCCGCCCCCGTACAGCAGCGTGCCTGCCGCTGGGATGATGGAGAGGAGGTCGAAAGAGAGGTCTTGTTTCTGACGGTGTTGGATTTTCTGATAGCTAGACCGGATGTGCGGGCGCACTACAACTATATGTTTCTGCGACCGTTGACGCAGCCGTCTGACCGCATGGCTACGCTGAGGAACCTTTGTGGTCGTGACTGAGAGCTGGCGAGTCCAGAAACAGAGGCGGATAGCCGCCTTGAGGTACGCATGCTGGCGGACCATGGATGGCGTGATTACAGACCAAGACATGCCTTGGACAGGATACAAATCGTAGGTGACAAGACGTCAATTAGGCTAGCAGAATAGCATTTACGTAACAACTAAGTGAGTCGATTAATACTTAACCTTGTACACGGGTTGCAATAGGAGACTGTTGCTTATGTTGTTCTCGAGATTTTGAATCCTCCAATAATGCGTGACTGGAAGACATCTTTGGGGTCGTACGCTTTAGAGACTTTGCGGATAAACTCAACATTCTGAGCTCCATAGCCACGAAGCGGATCTTGAGACATTCTCAGCAACGGCGAAGTCTTCCAATTCGGCGCGCAGCGTGTTTATGAGAAGGCGTGCGATCGCTTCTTGCTCAGCGGTCTGGGCATTGAAAATGTTCACCCACGGGACTGAGCCCTCTACCAAAGACGAATCCAGACCGAGTACGTTTCCTTCCCGTCTTCAAGTGCAGTAGTGTGTAGGGAGATGTTGGAAGTTCATCTGTACCTGGAAGTCGTCTGTCGACATGAAGCCTTTCATGTTTTCTACAAGCTCCTCCGACTTTGCGACAGTTTGGTGCAAAACCACCGGGATGGCTCGAAACGTCAACGTAAGCCATATAATTCTGTCGTTGTTGTTAACGTATTCCTGATCTGCAGCCTTCGTAACTGCTCGCCCCCACAGGTGGCCATAGAGGTTTCTCTCCCAGGCTATCCTGGCCCTCGAATATTTCCCCGTGAGAGTCACGGCAGTCAACAAGGTGCGCCTCCAGGCGACAAACTGCGAAGAAAAAGCTAGAAAAAAGATGCTCACACACTGGTACCGCTGACGGTAGATTCTGGGGCAAGCGACAAAAGACTCCTCATTCTCATATCTTCAGAAACAGCAGGTATACGTGTGATCTCCATCAATCCGGTGATTTTCGACGACCCGTCAATGTTGAGAATAGAAACACATATTGTGATGTTCTGCAAAATCTGAGTGGTGAAGATGAAAGTAGATGTGAATGTGTCGCGGGCTTGTGACGCATTGTAGTTAGCAAAAGCGATCACGGCGTTGATAACTTGGTCGATGTAGTTCGTGCTGATGATTCGCGAGCCACCGTAAAGATCAGCGGATGAGAAAGCCTCCAAATCGAAACGGGTGACGATGCCGAAGTTGCTAGCGCCGCCCTTGAGCGCTTTTTGTACAAGTCGGCGTGCGCTGTTTCGTCAGCGTTTACTATTCTACCGTCAGACAGAACAACTTCGTAAGTAACGACATTGTCACACCCGAGCCCCAGGTGCCCAGTGTAGTACGAATGACCACCTCCGAGCAGAAACCCAGAGGCACCTACGCCACCGGCGCGGCTTCTTCTGACCAGACTGACACCATGTTTTGTCAGGTCCTGAAGAACAGATACCCAGAGACTGCCTGCCCCAACCGAAGCGAGGTTATTCGATGCGTTGTAACTGGTCTCAATCAATGGTCACGCCATTAGCATGTTGTTTGAACCTGGTCAATGGTTACCGCAATATGCCAGCTGCCGGCTCCATTGCCAACGTTGGTGAGTGTTGTCAAAGTTAAGGAGACCTCGTCCGATGTCCGGGGTTGCACGATACGCCAAGACGTTAGGCGGGTGCTGGCAAGCCAATACGTCTGAAATCGCGACTCGTAACCCAGCTCCGTAGCAAAGAGGAGGCAGTCGTCTAACCCAGCCTCCGCAAGGGCTTCGCACTAATGTGAGGGAGAATCTGAAATTGACTCACATACAGCAAGGCAAAACCATCCGACACCATATCGTACCGGGATGAGTCCAGTGCGGGCCATTGTGAAGGCAAATTTGCAGTAAGTGAGAAGGCTCAGCAAGTTGACGGCTTTCATTGTCATTATCGTGGTGGCTCTGTACGGGGGGTGTGAGTTTGACTGGGAGGATAGCCCAGATGGAGATTTGCAAATAAGAGAAGGCCGCGACAAGATGCTTGCTTGTTTTGCTTCGAAGGGTTCGATAGATGAAAACAGCTCTACCTACTTATGCTCCGTCAAATTGCTGATATTAATCTTCTGCATGTCAACCTTGGATATGAACGCAGGGGAAGGGTCTCTATTGCGGAAGCGAAAGAGTTGACGCCAACTCCGTTCGATTTTCTTGAAGGTGTTCATTGTAGATGAGACGGACTCCGTGAGCTGCCAATTCCAGTAAAGATCCGTCTTCATCCCTGATAAATTGATTGAAAGTTTAACTAAGTCCGTGGTAGGTGTTCGGCGATTTCAAATCATGACGGACTACTCTGACAGCCAGGTTGAGAATCAGAATCATACAGGCGCCCAACAATGATGATAAAGCAAGCTTAGGAATAAAGTGCTACTGTTCTTACTAGTTGGTCTGTATTTGCACTTGTAAACAAGGTGAGAAGGTCTCCGAGCAGCCTTCTGAAAACTCTGACGATGCGCGGATGTTGATGTTGAGAATATAAGGTTCAGGCATACCACGTAGATTTCGCCTGTCTTGAAGCATCAACCTAAGAGCCAGTTGAGTAAGATGCGACTTCAGAGCATGATGGAATATGTACACGTCCTTCACACTGCCTGTTTGACACCTGTCTTAGCAAAGACACTTGAGATGGCTGCGGCGACCTCTTCTACTGTCTACCAATTCGAGCACAACAACACATGGTTCGAAAATCTCGTTGTTAGTTCTGTCAGCGACATTCTGGCCACAAGTTTAGACGTGCCAGAGTCGTGGCTGATTGAACCTGCCACAGGCAAAGGCCAAGCTCTCGTCACTATTACCGGCGTTCTTGGTACCATCGGCATCACCGAACCCGCCCTGGATATTTTCGTTTTCAGGGCCGGAAACCTCAGTATCAGCCCCTTGGATGTCGTGTCTGGTTCATTGAGACTCTTTTCATTGGATCTCTCGAGGAAAGACCCCGAAGTTGAACTCATCACGTCGATGCCGGATGCAGTCTTAATCAACGGCATAACATCTTGGAGCGCAAAAGAGGTTTTGGTTACCGACACAATTCTTGGAGCGATATACAAAGTCAACACGGTCACCGGGCCGTATGAGACATCGCTCTCGGGACCTGATTTTGCCGGTGCGAACGGAGTCAGTGTGCAAGATGGATATCTTTACTACACCAGCTCAAGCAACCAGACGCTGTCTCGCGTGCTGGTCAACAGCTATACCATTCCAGGCCCGATGAAGGTCATCTACAGCGGAACACCCGTGGACGATTTCGTTCTAGCACCGGATGGAACCGCCTGAGTCGCTACACTCCGTTGCGTTGACAGCGTCCGCCCCCAAGTTTGACCCGGAAGGAAAATTTTCCGCTAGCCCAAAAACCCCCTAAACCCCCCTAAACTTCACACTTAGATAACTCTATGCGTACGTAATGCGTGTAAATGAAATATATATCAATCGATAGCCCTCAATTAGGTGATTATAATGATATCTTTTTTATCTACGCGCACTGCGTACGCATAGAGTTATCTAAGCGTGAAGTTTAGGGGGTTTTAGGGGGTTTTTAGGCTAGCGGACACTAAACGCAACGCTGAAAAGAAAAAACGAAACCCCTTGTACGTAGTGTTCACAGTGTCCTCCTTAAAAACCCCTTAAAATTAGCCTTAACTTCACACTTAGATAACTCTATGCGGACGCAATGCGCGAGAATAAAAAAGATATCATTATAATCACCTAATCGAGGGCTATCGATTGATATATATTTCATTTACACGCATTACGTACGCATAGAGGTATCAGTGTACGAAGTTTAGGGCGTTTTGGTGGTTTTTTGGTAAAAAGCCCCTTTTTTTGCCTTTTTCGGGCTAAAAACTGCGGGGTGGACGCTGTCAACGCAACGGAGTGTACTCTGGGTCACAATCAGGTCATACAAGTGGATACTTTTGGGTCCACAACAACTGTCGCGGGCGCGATCGATAAGCTGGATGTCGCAGGCGCCACTGCTTTGCGATTCGGGTCAAAAGTAATGGACAGTAGGACGTTATATGTGACTACGAACGGAGCAACCGCACAGCCGCTTGGAGGTGACCTCTTTGAACCGGCTAAAATCGTGGCTATCAAGCTTCATTGTGGTAACGCCCTCGATGACTAGATGGGGACATTCTGCACCGGATGTTGCTAGGGAAATCATGTAGATAGATATACATCTTTTGCCTTCCATAAGAAAGATTATGTTCAACTGTTCTTCAAACTACTACTGGAAAGGCCTTTTCTAGATAAGCAACTAATACTAAGCTTCAAAAGAACATTCGGAATATGTTAGCTGAATCCTTATAAAGGTCCAGTGGTAGTGGACTGACTTAGAAATTCCTTGGACGTTCATCGAAGACAGGGCAGCCTTTTTTTGCCACCGATGGACCATCTGCATGAGAAGGGTCTCCGTCCCGGTCGGCCATGACGACATCACAGCCGAAAGCCTCACGCCAACATCCCAGTCTCAAGTCCAACAAGACATGGTGGCAGCCCCGACCGATGGGGACACCTGGGTCCTCCCTTCGCGCCAGCAGCGCCTCCACGCCCAGCAACCCGCCCATGCCTTCAAGTATCTGATCTCGGACAAAGACCTCCGCCAAGGCCGGGTCCTCGCGCCCGCCTCGTCGAAGCAAACGGCTGATGAAGAGTGGTTCGAAATGTGGACCAGAATAGAGAAATCTCCCAGAGCGCTGCGAAGCGAAAAGCATTGGAAGGACTAGCCTCAGCATCCGACGTTAAGGATGGTGTAATGGAACTCCCCCGACGTCGAGGGGTATGGAATCCAACGCCTTATTGACTGTTTTGGTGCCCAGGATGAGACTCACGCGGACGGTGCGACGCCTGATGCAGCTTCTCAAGGGCCCCCAGGTGTTCTCATCCCCGGCAGCACTGCGCCGGCCAAATCCGGCGACCTTGACAGCTTGGGCAGCAAGTCAGTCTCTGCGAGCGTTTTAGGCCAGGATTACAGCACGGTAGTGATCCAAATGGGTGCCGGCTCCGGACCCGCGGCAACTGTCGGTCAGACCTCCTTTCCCGGCTTCATCGACAGTCATACTTTGTCTTACTCGACCCGCGAGCAGCCAACGAAGTTGTTGCATGGTGAGTTACAAGGGCCCAAGGCGAGGAGTGCGTACTGCACCCGGATTTGTCGGGGGTGGCAGCCCTGCGGCACAGTCTTTCTGGCGCCTCTTATATTCCGTTGAATCTCGCGCACATCGGCGGCGCCGCCGTCCGTCCTCACGGTGAGGTTGGCTTGTCACAGTCTGTAGCGCAGAGGTACCTGTTTCTTGAGGTAGAGGGGGAGAAGTAGAAGGCAGCGATGACATACAGACAAGAGCGTGGAAGGTCAGTCATCGACGGAGGAGCTTGAGAAGTGTTTGGAGCATGTCATGCGCGAAAGACGGAAGATTTTGGAGGAATAGCACGTGTAGGGATTCCTCCGAGAGTACACGGCCACCATTCATGACCATTCATCGTCATTCATAACCATCATGCTTGAACTAACCACCAAGGGCTCTATGATCTTGGTCCTCTAGACTGAGTGACATCAGGGAGAGTCCAGCCACACTCTGAACATCCAACATACCCTCCTTCTCCGGGGCATCCACGACAAGCCGCTCTTCGCTGCCGCCGAGGAAGCGAAGCCAGAGCGACCCCACGAGTCCACGCGGCATGCAGTTTTTGCTGCCATTGTCATCGAGAAATGGACCTGGCACTCGCGCTGAAGAGCTCTCGTATTCACAAGCGTCATGCTCGTCCTCAACATCAATGAGCACCTGCACAAGTTCCCATCGGTCGTGAACCTGCCGCCGTGCCTCGAAGCTCTCGGGCGCGTGTTCGTCTTCGTTCCGGCGATCCGGGTCGCAGCCACCGTGCTGGCGGCCATTGATGGAAGTGGATAACTTGAATAATAGCTGGGCGCCTGCAGCAAGGCTGGCTTCGACCAGGCGACGGGGCGTGGTGATGGCGGTTGGAAATGAGGAACACGTCGACGACGCGCGACCGGGCGGCCGGCCACAGAGGTGCAGTCTTTGGGGCCGAGAGTGACGGCGGAGGGTGGCGGCGGTATGGTGCGAAGGTGGTCTTCCATGTCCGGCCCTCCGAACCCCTGTAATCGAGGCGATTCGCGCTCTCTTCATAAACCCCCAGAGGTGGCCATAGAGGTTTCTCTATGAGCTATCCTGGCCCTTAAATATTTCCCCGTGAGAGTCATACAGCAGTTAATAAAGTGCGCCTCCAGGCGGCAAACTGCGAAGAAAAAGTTAGAAGGGAAGAAAGAAGAATGACCTTTACCGCCCGCATCGATCTTGCGCCCCTCCAGGTTGTCGAGAAGATCCTGGCCAACGGCTTCGCTGATGGCGCTGGCTTTGCCAGACCAGTTGGGGTGCCGCAGGCCGTCTGCTCAGGCCATCCAGGAACCTGAACCAGCGTCGGCACGAGCGAGGATCTGACGCCGATTCGGAAGGGCGTTTGCGTAGCGCGGTGAAGCGACCGTATCAAACGCGTGGCGACAGGGTGAGCCGTCAGGACGAACAAGGTACATGGCTTCTTGAAGTTGGAGAGGCTGGGTGTGATTGGCGCCTGAAGGTGAGTACCATCTTCTCAGGATGGTACGGGTCTCTGATTGGCCGCAGGACGACACACTGGTTGGCCGTTGGCCGTAATCGGCTCGTCAGAGCCCGTACCATCCTGAGAAGATGGTACGGCTCTCTGATTGGCCGCTGCAGCTTGCAAGACAAAGGAAGCTCCCCCCGCTGGCCATCGTCATCCTCAGGCAGTCGGGTGGGCGGAAGCTCTTACAAATGATGTGTTGATGCATGGCGCAGTTGCACGATGCACTAAATGTGATGCGTGGAGCCGCCGACTTGCTCCCGATGACGATGGGCTGGTCTTAGATGCGGGCTCGTTGTTGGACGGGCATATGATGGCTGCTCCCGGCAGGGAGACCGAGGCAATTCGAGAAGGTGGACCAACTGCGAGTCCGTTTCAGCTCATTTCCGTGGCCGTGAGCAAAGATGAGGGGGTTGGTAGAGAGATGACGGGGGCAGGTGGGGCGACAAACGGAGTGCAAGCGGAAAGCCATGCTTGACAGCTATGATCACCGCGAGCGGCTCCCATGAACCGGCCTCGGTATGCGTAGAGGCGACCGAGGTAGAGGTGCGCTTTACCCCTGAAAGCTGCTCCTGTTCGTTCCCGCCCAACGTCCAGGTTCGTTGACGCATACATGCCCACAGAACCTCCGGCGGATGTCGTATCAATCATGTCGCCCGGCCAGCTGGACGACTCCATCCGCGACGATTGAAGCCCCTCACGCGTCGCCTTGAGCACAGAAGGCGCCAAACCGAGCCAGTGGCCCCTCAAGGCCATCGAACGCAACGGCAGGCACTTCAGAGTCGACCACGATTCGAACCGACATTCCTTTCAACAGAGAGCCGCTGGGCAAAGACACAGTGCCAATAGTCGCTGTAGGTAAAGACACAATGTCTGTGGCAGCCGGAAGCAATGTCGGCGGTAGTGTCGGGTTCGGCTTCACGTCGGTGCTGGACATTTCCAAGAGGATGGACGAGCTGCTGCAGGACAAGCAGACCCACGCAATATGGAGTACAACATGAGCTGGAGGTCAAGCGCCTGCACTGGATAAAGCAACATGCGATGAGACGGGGCGAACGGGAAGCCTGGGAGAAACGGGGACGTTGAGCCTCGAAGGGTCTGGAAAGCTGCCTGGAGGTGATGATGGCCTTGATGCTGGAAGCGCGCATCGTGTTTGACGATGGACTGGAAAGCGACACGGGGTCAGTAAACGAGAAATCTGTCCGCTTTTGCACTTTATGTATGACATACTTGCGTGAGAGGTTGTTGCCGTAGATCATCTCTTCGACATTCTCAGGCTTGATCTGGGGTGACCGAAAGGTCTTCTGGATGGCGAAAGGGAAAGGCTGGTTTAGGAACATGGAGTGTGAGGTGATTTACTCGTTCAAAAGGTTCTGAACGTGAGAGCCAGTAGAGACGATGTGCAGAGATATCAAAAACACAGACACTTGTGGAGACAATTGTAATCAAACACAATGAAACTCCGAGATGACAGTCGCAAAGCGCTCTCTGATCTACAGCGCGCCAGTCAACAAGCTTCTTGAATGTGATGTCCGCCTCCAGGACGCGATGTCTGGCCTCCGGCTGCAGCTTGAGCACTTGACCGACATCGCGACAAGAACTCAGTTCACCAATATTCAGTCCTTTTCCAGACACGCAAAACGATGCCTCCGCGGTGGGCGCGATGGCGACAAATGGTGTTGCGAGAGCATCATGCGGAGAGGCCGACCCCTGAGAAGCGCTCGGCAACTACGTCGAACTCGACGACACGAGGGTGGAGGGTGGCGTCGCCGGGAGTGGTGTGGGGGATCCGATTTCGCGCCACCATGTTCCTGGCCGTGACGGGGCCGCGGGCGTTGGAAAAGGGGATCCGACAAGAGAGAGATAAGATGCAGCTGGGGTTGTCGCGGGGCTGGAGGTGGCAGACGTTGAGGATCACAGATGACGAGGATATTCAGGCTGCGAAGCGTCCTGCTGGCGATGGCCATGGATATGGAAGCTCTGCTCTTAGTTTTGCCGTCGTTCATGTCTTCTCGCTTGGATGGGAAGGATGGGCTGATTCGGGATGGTCATCTTCAGACAACAGCGAGCCCAGGCGAGGTGTGAGTCCTAACTGCGACATGGCGATAGTTTCGAGTATGGGAAGCAGCGAACATGGAAAGGTTGTTTGGGCAAGAGAGCGGCAGGGGAGCAAGGCCATGGAAGACAGGGGCAGAAGGAGACAGGAAGAAGACATACGTCGGAATCATCAACTTGCTGAGGAGCTGCGGCAACACAGTATCGACAAAGCGACCTGGCTCGGGAAACGGAGCCATGTGGCACAGCGGTCGCAGATATGACCGGAGTTTGGCGTTGAAGGCTTGGTCGTCGACGTCGGGCGGAAGGACGCCCATCTTGTGCGGCTCAAAGCAGAATGTCGCTCGCACCTCGAGACACCAGCCTGTGGCAGGTTGCTTCTTGGCTGGTGCTGCGTAGAAGGCGACAGGCACGCTACAGACTTCCTGGGCTCCGCTCGTTCGTTAGCCGAGTCAGCCCAGTGTTTGTTGCGGGAATGGTACGTGGGCTGTGTTTGAGATAGGCGTTGCACGCAGTGATGAGACGGCCACTTTTTGGAATTGCAGAATAGGAAGAGATGCGATAGATGGACCGCCTTGATGAATGATGACTGCTGGACCATAAATACGTTGACGTATGATGGTCGGTGGCTGAGGGATAGAGGCCGTGACAACTGCGAGGGCATGGAGTTCTGTGTTTGCTGACAGCGCCGAGCAGTGATCATCGGAGATCGAAGACTGGTTCGACAGCATCCTGTCGTGGCGGACAGTGTCATGA
Organism: Colletotrichum siamense; assembly: GCF_013390195.1. Taxonomy (NCBI): domain Eukaryota; kingdom Fungi; phylum Ascomycota; class Sordariomycetes; order Glomerellales; family Glomerellaceae; genus Colletotrichum; species Colletotrichum siamense. The sequence goes on along the minus strand of NW_023501032.1, from coordinate 89,753 downwards.
CTCGCTTGGAGGGCTGTTACTGAGCATCGGTCGTGCTTGCGTGCTGCCCTCGATGCCGATGATTTGAGGCGAGGAATTGAGAAGGATCTCGCCTTGTCCAACCGTCACTATCGTGATAGCCGTCCGGGCAGCCCAATTTAGTCATTCATGAAGCCTACATGCTTGTCCATTGCGGCGCTAACGACTTGGTGCAGATGACAATTTGCAGAACCAGGCGATTTCTTGCCATTGCCATGAAGTTGCCATGAGGTCGTCAGCTTGGTGGCTGCCTCTGCTGGCGACTTTTCAACGGTGTTTAACAACGGTCAGTTCCATAATTGCCTTTAATAGCAATTCCTTGCCATCGATGGAAGGCAGTTGGCTTGTTGATTGCATCTGCCGGCGTGCGGACGTGTGTCTGCGATGGTGGCCCCCAAGTGTTATCTCCGTCGAGAGGAGAGCTCCGGGTGTGGCTAACTTCTCGACACCACCTGATGTTTTGCAGCGGTCTGCATGCGAGGCCATGATTTCGCCGTCGCTCGGCATGGCGTGCCAATCCTCACGGCGACGCAGTGGATACTTGCGGTACGCAAGTACGCTGCCTCCCAGAGCTTGCCAATTATGATCCCTGGACAATGCGAATATGGAAACGCAAATTTCCATTCATGATGCCGCTCTTGCCGTCGACAGTCGCCATGTCCTGTCGTGACGCCGAGTGTCCGATCTGCGATATGTCAGCCGCGAAAAAGTGCCAGAAATGCCGGGGATGAGACCTGTGAGTTCTAGACAGCCCGGCTCCAGCTGCGTCTCCATCTCTGTCCCCGTTCACCCCTGAGTCCAAGTCCTCATCTCTGGAAGACCCTTCCTTCTTGTGGGTGGCCCTCGCTTTTGCTTTTCCCGAACCAATCAGCCAAAAGTACGACATTTGTCTGTGTTTTCATGACGACAGGCTCCTCGGTCCCAGGCAAACGCTGCTGGCCCTCGCAGATCTGTGACAACGCCTCGTCCTCGGTCCGGATCTTAACAGCAATGCCGACGACAACAGCTCAGCTATTCAACCCTGTCTACCGGTCGTGCGATGGACTCACCGGCTACGACGCCGGCAGACGCAGCGGCACCATCGACACGCAGCACTTGTTCGCCTACCTCGAGACTCTGATGCTGCGGATTCTCCCTCTCGATTTCCATCACCACTAACACGACGACCACCACGGTACCTGCGATCTCTGGTGGCCTGCCGGGGCGCTCATGGCCTGCGCATCCGCTGGCGAAGAGCTGCACACGCTCGCTCGGCACGGCCAGACCCTAGAGAGCCGTACTCCACCCTCGCCCGTCACGCCCGCATGGCCGCTCGACAGTTGCAAGGAGTCGTCTGTGTCGTTTTCGAGTCACAAAAGGCTAGTCCCGTCGTCTCTAGCGAGGGTTCGTTCCCCATCGCAACGCTGTCTGAGGCCTTACCAACGAAGCTTTACCTGCTCCCAAGTCCGCCCTAGACGTCGTAACGGCGTGTGTAACAGACCTTGAGATGCTTTGCTAGCGGCATCATCGCAAAGATGCTCGCGTCCTAGCCGCCAGCAAGGTGCTCCTGTCTGGATCTCCCGCACCGCCCACAATCTGCGAGACGTGGAACAACGTGCTGCCAGGCGGGACGGTGCCGTCACATCCCGACCGCTCGTGAGTCGACAAAGTCATGCACCGGATGCTGCCCCAGCTGGACGAGGCGACGATGCGCTGCTAGTAGTAAGTAGCCAACCTTGCTGATGCAAAGCCAGATGAGAAGGCTTCAGGCGAGACGCCTAGATAGATAGATATACAGAGCAGATTGCTGGAGCCGGCGAGTGTTTGCAATGGCAATGGATGCTGTTAATAGAAGAACCATCAAAGGTCATCTGATCGTTGAATGCTGGAGAAGACATTGATGAACTGTGAACGACCAAGGCAGCAGCTGCAGCACTGAGGGCGCTGCAAATTTAGCGCACCTTTAACGCGTGCTGGGAGAAATCACAGCGAGCGCCCAGAGCTACAGGGGCCACCTGCCGATTCCAGGCCTAAAATCGGCAGTTGGTGACCGGGCGGGCACAACGTCACTGTAGCTATGGGGGCCACCTGCCGATCTTAGCGCTTGAATCGGCAGTTGTCGGGCATCGGGCCCACCCGTCGCCTGGACCAACACACCAGACCGTTGCGTCCGTGGGTTGGCTTAGGTAAGACGGCTGCAAAATGTACCAGATTTGTGGTACATTTTGCAGGCATGGAGGCAGGTAGGCCACATCTTTTGACAGAGGGCAGACTCGGATGGGAGGTGACTGACGGCAACACCAAGACTCCCTGCACCCTGGACTGCATACAATGCAAGTACCTTCTGCACGGTTTTTTCGAAAAAGAAAAAAGACGCACTGTTCGCCGCATTTTACAGTACCGTTGTGCCTTGAGGAGTTCTCCCTCCCAAGACGCGCTCGCGGGAGAAGCGGGTACCATCATTGTCAGCGAGGTACGTACCGGCTGCGACCGACGGACTCCAGCCCCGAAGGCCGGCAACACCAGCGATGGAAAGCCACCAACCTTTCTCAGCCTCGACAGATGTGATGCAAAGCATGAACGTCTTCGATTGCCGTCCCGCCTCGTTGCGCTCGTGAGATCATCACCGTGGTCGTGTCAGCCATGTTGCGTGAGGGCAATTCTCGCTGGCAGCTGTGGCGGCCAATCAGAGAGCCGTACCATCCTAGGAAGATGGTACGGGCTCTTGCGCGCCAATCACGCTCAACCAGTGACTTCTGCCGGCTGGTGCACCGTGCCCAAGGTGGAGGTTGTTCCGAATTACCGAAAGTTGTGGGCGCTGGTCGGAAAAACCCAAAAGCCATTACTGGAAGGAATGGACGTGCCTCAGGTATGTTCCCACAAGAGCCGAGGTACAATATACAGCAAGGTACAGATATGGAAAGGACCAAGCAACCCTAATGGATATAACCCAAGGTGTGAACACAGAAGTACTATACTCAGTACAGGAAGACACAGAGGTCTCGAGAGAGACGAAGTTCCCACAGGAGCTCCAAGGTCCAATCTCCAAGCTCCAATCGTCCACCGTGACGTTGGCTCCATTGATCGACTTTGCACCCTGGGATATGTGGTACAGTACCCGTGCCGAGCGACGCGCGACGCATCCGCCAGAGACTAGACCGCCATTTCCCCGACACATCAGGCAGGTTGCAGGCAACGCAATTGTTTTCCGCAATGCCTGGCCACTGCCTGTAACTAATGCATCTCACTCTAAAACGCGCCATGGTACGTACTACCATCAATCTGCCCATTGAGATGCGGCATCCAAGTACCACGTAGTAATTAGCTACCACATACCAATCACGATAGCGCGTTGGACCAACATGAACATGGTGGCTTCCTGCGCCACGTTAGGCGTTCTCGAATGAGCATATCTATCAGTACTGTCAGCGATCCCCTCTTTCCCTTTTCTCATTCCCCTCTATGAACAATAACCTGTCTAACCGTGATTCCCGCATTTCTACTTCAGACATCGTTACTTGACAACTGCGGAATCGTATTTACTATTTACCAGGCAGCTCTGTCCTCATGGATCATCGCAACTGCACTATCGCATGGGTTCTGCCCTCAGCCGAGTTCCATACAATCGCTGAGGCATTCTTCGACAAGGTCTACAACCATGTTTCTACACCCCTGCGGATGACCTACAGCATTGGAAGAATCGGTCAACACAATGTTGTGGCTGCAAGCAAGACGACTGAAGCCACCTCTTTACACACTGGAGATATTGTCGACAACTTGCTGGTGGACTTCCCATCCATTCGGGCTGGTTTCCTAGCGAGCCTCGACGCTATCGCGTCCACAAAGGGCCCTATTCGCGTGGGTGATGTCGTTGTTGGCACAAAGCCAAACCTGCAGAGTGCCGTTGTGTACTTCGATGCCAAGCAAACCAAATCTCAGCAGCGGCTTGTTCTGACACGTGAGCCACGGCGTATCCCTGAATGTGCGGCAATGGCCATCGAATCCATCCGCACTCAAAGAGGGCGCGATGCCTGGCTGGAGGCGCTTGGTGAGGTCAGCCAGCAGAATCAGCGAAAGGCCTACCGCGGTGCGATAGGGTCCTCCTCAGAAGGGTTCAACGATGCTGCTGTCATTGATCGCGTTGTCCACGAGCGCAGCATTCTCTGTCTTGAGACAACTGCTGCAAGTATGAACTCTCAATCACTTGTGGTTGTCGCTGGCATTTCTCGCCATGCAGGCCGTAGTGAACGCCGCACGGCGGCGGCACAGGTCCATGGAGCCGTCTTTTCATATCTTCGTTGCGTAGCTCATTATATGAGCGCCGAACAGCTCGGCATCGAACCAACCTTGGCAAGCTACTTCACCTATACACCATTCGACTTAGACCGCGCATATTTTCGACTTCTGATCCTTCATAAGGGTTGCAAACACGACAAGATCAGTTGTAGCGTTTTTCAAGCGTGTCTTCCCGACCGCCAAAGTCAAGAGGAGAAGGAAATTAAGCAAGGCGGCGAAACTATCCTACCATACGAAGCCCTGTCGTACTGCTGGGGCGACACTAGACTGCGGAACATGATTACAGTCGACAGGAAAGCGCTCTTCATCACAGACAATCTTCATGACGCCCTTAGAAATCTGAGGCGAACCGAGGAAGATCGCATTCTCTGGGTCGATGCTATTTGCATCGACCAAAGCAACGTCGAAGAGCGTGGTCATCAAGTTGGATGGATGGGCGAATTGTACAGACATGCTGAAGAAGTTTTGTGCTGGTTGGGACACCCAGAACTCATTGTTGGCCATCTTCTTGCGCTACTCGAAAAGTTCATTACACTGGTTCCACGGGTGGCATGGAAAAGTTGGCCTATTACCGATGATCGATGGCGCCAGGTCTGGGAGGATGTGCACGCAAGTCAACCACAGCATGACTGCCCTTCACAGCTCAAATGCCTGATGGCCAAGGAGTGGTTCAGTCGGGTCTGGATTATACAGGAGGTAGCCAACGCTCGCAAGGCATCCATCGGTTGCAGTGAGGGCTGGATCAGTGCAAAAGCCTTCGCCATAGCACCGACGTTACTCAATGTCCGCCTCAGCAATCAGTGCCAGGCAGTGATTGATATCATGCCAGGTCTAACCCGAAGGCAACTCGGGCAGGCTCAGAAGACGAATATCTGTTCCCTGCTGTGGACATTTCGAGAAAGCCAGTCGAGTGACCCTCGCGATCGGCTCTATGCACTATCAGGTCTTGCTTCTGATCTCAGGGGCAAAGAAGGAAGCATTGTGGCAGACTACACAAAGTCGGAAGAGGCAGTTACGGAAGACATTTTGTCATATTTGTATGCGGATGATACGTCGACCAAAACTACTAGTCAACTGGGACTTGCTGAAGTTCAGGCAGCCATCCCAAAGCTTTCCGGTATGGCGCTAGAGAAAATTGTCTCAGCAAAGTTAGACGTCGACAGGGTCCAAGAATATATGCAGAGGGTAAACTCAATGACCTGGCTTACAGAAGGTATCGCTCGGATAGCTGCTCAGGACATTTGTTCAGGCGACAAGGTAGTGGAATTACTGCTCAGTGAACGTGCAAACGTCATGGTCACAGAGGGCCTTGTCGAAGCCATTGCAGGTAGTTTCGGCAGCACTTGTCTAAGGCTTTTACTAGAGCATCAGGGCCAACACATCCAGGTAACCAACAAGATTGTCAAAGCAGCTGCGGGGAATAAGTCTTCTGGCGAGCAGGTGATGGACCTGCTGCTTGTTCGACGAGGCGAGGTTAAGGTAACAGAGGAGGTAGTCAAGGCAGCTGCAGGGAATGAATCTTCTGGCGAGCAGGTGATGAGGCTGCTGCTTGATCAACGAGGTGAGGAGGTTGAGGTGACAGAGGAGGTAGTCAACGCAGCTGTGGGGAATGTATCTTCTGGCGAGCAGGTGATAAGGCTGCTACTTGCTAGACGAGGCGAGGAAGTCAAGGTGACAGAGCAAGTTGTTAGGGCAGCTGTAGAGAATAAGTTATCTGGCGAGCAAGTGATGAGGCTGCTGCTAATTTATCAACAGGTTAAGTTTACTAGTAGGGCTATTGAGGAGGTTATTAGGGCAGCTGCGAGGAACTGGTTATATGGTGAGATGATAACAAGGCGGCTGTTACTTAATCGAGAAGTTAAATTTTAGATTAGGGCTATAAAGGAAACTTTATAGAATAGGTTATTAGGCGAGCAGGTGATAAAGCTGTTATTTAATAGATTCTCATATTGCGTTAAAGCTAAATAGCTAATGCAAAACTTACTAGGTGTAAGATAAAACCCTTGCTGCTGTTTAAGACTGTTGCACTGCTATACTTATAATCGTTAAGCTAGAATGTAAATATTAGGCGCTATCTTATCTTATAACTTAGCTAGTAATCTCTAGTGATATAATATTCTTTTAGTCTCTAATAAGATATTTAATATCTTAAACTAGGACTAAGAGAAAGAAAAATTATAAGAAGGGCAATTTAAGGGATAGAGCTTAGTTAATAGTTAAAGGTAGGGTTTTTACAGAACACAGATGCAAAGCGGACACCAGTTTTGCGAACCTCTGTACGCCCAAGGTGTTTCCGCTGACCCTCATTGACATCGTACGACCGAGACACACAAGAGAGACCTCGCAGGCATACCTCCGCAGCGCAGCCCATCCCAAGGAGCGACAGGCACTCTCCAAAGGCATCAATTGCCGCTCTCACGAAGCCTCCCCGCGACGCGCCCTCCGTTCTGCTTGGCGCGTCTCCGATGTCACTCGTTTCCAACACCCATCCGCAGATCAAAAGACGTGCACCCTTTGGGCTTCTGATCTGACGGTTGATGGCTGACGTTGCCGATCCGTGGCGGACACGTTGCATCTACTCCTTTCCAGGCCACCATTCCGTCTGGCCAAGGGCGGAGGACAACGCCGTCTGGTAGATGCTTAGGACGGCCCCCCCGGTGCCGTCTCTTGCCGACGTCTCTGCACCACATACCCGATTTCGGTCAGCCGACACCAGCAGCTTTCGGCATCGCATTGGACAGACTCAACGCCATGCTCGCAGCGCTCGGCCACCGTTGCCGCGTCTCTGAATGCCCACTGTGCCTGCTGCTTGCGTTATACGCAGCCTACTCTGCGCTGACTCCTGTTGGTCCAGAAGCCCTTTGGGACCTCTGCCGCCCACTATCGTTCTCCACGTGCTGTCTTGTTTTCTCGTCGTGCCCCAGAAGCTGCTTGTCCTTGTCCTTGCACCCTGTAGTGCTTCCTGATGATATCCTCCATCTTGTTGAGCTTCCGCTTGACAGTTGTGTTCTATTGTATTGTTTCGCTGATGATGCTGGCTAGAGAGCTTCAGCCTCGTTCATAATACTTCTTTTCCCCGTTCATGCCACTGTTATCTTGCTGAATGGGTCGTTCACGCTTCTTGTCATTGAGACTTTCCACGGTTTTTCTCAGCCAGCTCTAACTTGAGGGTCGCACTCAGCCGTGGAAGGGCGAGATGGACCATTAATGAATGGACTAAACAGATGTGCGGTCGCAACACCGGCTGAAAGACTTCGAGTTGTTCTGTTAAGTAATATATTACCACAGATCGAGTTCCTTCCACATCTTCGCTCTCATCCCAGAAGCAGAAGGCTGAGATGCGTTCAGCATGCTCTAAAATCCTGTCCTCCTTCGCATCTGCCTCTGGCTGAGCCTTTTTGCTTACTTTGTGGCACCTACTTGGCTGAGACTGTACTTTCTTTGTCTTTCCCTCGAATGTGGCCTCGATTTCGACGTCCAGCCCCCACGCTCACGCCGAGTGACACGAGTACAGGAAACACTGTCAGGGCTGCTGAGTATTCCAATTCTATCCCCTCATAATTCTGCTAGGTTTCCTATTGTTTTCAATCCACCTCTGGCGATGTCTTCCGGTTGGGTGCGCTGATTTTCAGTCCAACCTCTTCTAAAAGTTAATCTTTTTCACACTTGTCACTATTGTCGTCATGAATGTGATGTCCTTTTGGGTTCTTGGATCTGCTCCTGTGTGTTGTCGCATGCTGCCGTGCACACCTGCGGCTTCGGGGGCAGACGTAAGACGGACATCAGAAGCGTCGCCTGGGTTAATACCGCAGTTGCAGCAGTGGTCTTGATGGCCTACGGACGCGGACATGATGCGGACAGGCACCGACTTTGTATCTTATGAGCCTATATGCTTCCCACTCCCTGGGCAGTCTTTCTAGCTACCTTTTGCGTTTTTATTTGGCCTTCCCCCCTCGGACAGGTTCCTTCGTACACCATCCTTATTGCTGAAGAGTGGCCGACGCTGGAAGCGCTTTTTGCTGCCTCCTGGCTCTTGCACAACATGACATGCCCACATGAGTACACTCCTTTGACTGGTTTCCTGTGTCTGTTTCCTGCGGCCAGCAGCCTCCTTTAAGGCCTGGGACGTCCTGTGCTTTCCGCGCTCGTCTATGTCCGAAATTGAACATGCTTCCCTGTCTTTGGTGCTGGCCGCGTATCCCTCTCCCTCTGTCATCGCTCGACTGCAACCAAGATAAGGAGTCAACGGCCCCCAGACACTCCTCCGCCACAATATGCCGACATACCCATTGCTTCTGTCTCTAACCTCATGGCCTGAGCGGCTAGTTCCTCTCAGCAGCCGGTCTGTGTCCAGGCCTTCTAATGCCTAAAGCTGACTACCCCCAATTTGACCACCATGGGCGTGAGTTCGCGCCGAAACGCTCAAGCTATCCTCAACTGCTGCTTCTTCCTACTTCCTGGCGCGAGCTGATGGTCCTTGCACCTCAATCCATCGCTGCGATGGCCCCTCGCGTCATGCCAAGTCTGATTCAGCGGTTCTGCCGTCGAATCTCTGCATGATCCGCTAGTCTGGACTGTGTACATCGTCGCTCTGTGTTCTGGAAATCTCGAGCCTTCTCTAGCCTGATGGAAATGCTGCTGGCATCTGTCCGCTCCACCTGCCGTGCTGAGATTTCTTGACTTCCGCATACAGTCTCGACTCCACATCGGCTTGGCCCTGAACACCGGTCAAGTTCCAAATCTTGTTCTAGTCAACCACAAAATGCTCACTGCCTCCGCCTGCCCCCTATGCGGGAGTAGCTGGGGGAATCCTATCGCATGAGTCCGTCCTGGAAGCAGATTCACCGCGACATTCCAGGACGAGATCATCAGACTCTAGGCGGAATCAGCCCAATGCTTGTATCTCAACTACACCATCAGAAATCGAAGAATCTACTACACAACGGTCCCAATGCCAAGAGTCAACACAAGGGACTCGGGGAAATGCGTGGGTTTCCGTGCTCGCCGTGATCGCAGCAAGGCCGTCCAAAAAGGTGAATGAGGGTCCAGATATCGGCAAAAGCTGATCGATCATTGACACGGCTCAGGGTCACTCATGTCTCGACCTTTAGCCACGCACAGCTACTCCAGAATCCAAGTTGCCTGCCGATTCTGCTCGACATAGATGCAGAAGCTCACTCGTCAGCACGCAGGAGGATTTCAGGCCTCTCGTAAACATTTCCGTTGAATTAGATTGAGATATCTCTTCGGCAATAAACATTAATCTGCGGGCCGCTGCAAGCCATTCAGCAAAGACGCGCTTTGCGTACAGATGTAGCACCGTTGTGAATCCAGCAAAGCTCCCCATCCGGACCTCCTAGCACTAACTCTTCCACGATCACATTCCGTCGCTATTTACACTCCTCGAACGCCTTTACTGCGGCTCGAAACTCCTTGTATCGACAACGGCAAAGGCTTGCGGCCAGATGAATTAGGTACAGCAGACCCGGATAGCAGATCGAAGCCGACTCCTTGTCCAATCTCTTCAAGACTCGAATCATGGATGAAATGTTGTTGTGGTGTAGCCCCACGGCGCCGGCAGCAATCTCGACGGTTATCCCACTCGCTGAATGTTGCTCTACGTCCAGTTAGAAACAAACCTGATCTGGGAGGCTGAGGTATCCGAACTCACCAGGTATAGCAGCCTTCAGCAGGTCTATAGCCCTCAGAGCCATCCTGTTGGCCTCCGTCAAGGCCTCTTCAACCTGACCGACTGTGTCCAAGTATTGTCGATGTCGAAGCCATTGTTCCAACGCGGCTTGATGTGTGGCATGTAGCTGTATTAGGCCATCGATGGCGCCTAACAGCCCAACCCTGGCTCTCAACACGCTGACGAGCCTCTCGTGATGCTGTTCGGTTTTGTCTCGTTCGTTCGCCTTGATTTCTGACATCATGTCCCGGAGCTTCTTGCCGACTGCCCGCCTGTAGGTCGCTCGGGTTGCCGCATCTGCACCTGCGGGCGGCACAGTACTCGGAAAAGACGAACACATGTCGACTGGCACGCTGGCATCGAAAGAGGTGAGGGCTTGGTGGAGATGGCGCCACCATGCCGGGGCATTGACTCGGCTTGGGTCAGAACCGGTGTTTGCCAGAGACGTGCCGAACGCGATTACAAAAACCCCATAGTCGTTTCCATTCCCTTGTCTGGCCGCGCTTGCCTGACGTGCGAGACTTAGTGAGCTGACCTCAGAATGAATCGGGGAGCTAGGAACTTACTTTTTTTACTTGGACATCAGGACGCCAAGCTTCGCCGTAGAGCCACGACAGGGTCGGGATAACCTGCTCCTCCGCGATGTTGTTCCGCAGTTCCAACGAGTCCAGCTCCGAAATCGTGTGCGTGGGCCTGTTGTAAACAAACAATCTCCAGTGAGAGTTGTCGCACGATGGCATCATAACGTTTTCCGCAAGGAGAAGCGGCGCGAGACGCTCTCGACACCTTTCTGATCTTTGATGACCGGCCGTGGCCAGCGTAAGGCTATCTATGAGTCCCATTTTGAAACCCACGCCACGGTGCAACATCACATTGACGACGGTGTCATTGAGCCATTGGTGCTCCCGTAGTGTCGCGAGACCTTCGACCAGACTCTCTGCAGTCACTCGTATCCGGCAAGCATGCCTGATGGCGGCTACGTCGGCGACTTCCTCATCATGTGGTTGTTGCCGCTTGTCTGGTTGCGCGGCGGCGGCGTCATCTTGGACATCTGAGTTAGCCATGACCTCCACGTCTCTGGTGCTGTTGGTCTCGAGCCTTTCGTCCGCAGTCGCAATTGACGGCACCTCGTGCGGCTCTGGCGTATCGATTTCGAGTGAGTGGCTGTCTTCAAAGAGTGATGGGGCCAACGCAGTTGCAGCAAACAACGAAGCCGATCTTGCGTCCGTATCTGCTGCTGTGACCGGAGAGCTGTGCTCCAGGGCAGAGTAATCTGAAGAGTGATGGATCGAGCCCTGGTCGGGGAAGTACGAACTGTCGGCCCCTGCAGGGCTCTCAGGGCTGCCAGCCAACCCAAAGTCCGGCGAGTACCGTTCTGGAGTGGCAGCGCACGCTTTGGGAAGCGGACTAAGGTTGTCGAGGAGAATCTCGCCTTTGTCTTTGGGCCCGCACTCAGCTTCCGTCGGCTCGATCTCGCGGGGGTCGGTCTTGGTGTTGGTGCGAAGGCTGCTATCTTGTTCTTTGGGGATCTCGCCTGTGCCTTGGGCGGCGCCTGCGTCCTTGGATGGTTTCTGCTTGTTTCGGAGACGGGCTTTCGAGTTCGTCGAAGTGTCGGGTGGAACGACTGTTGATCATCAGCAAAGGCGCCCGAGGAAAGTCTGCGGCAGGGATGGGGGATGGGGGGTTGGGGTGGTGGAGGAGGAGGAGGAAGGGCAACCCACGAGCTTTTACGGCATCTCTGATCAAAGTCTTGATGATGACTCTGGGTTTCTGCTGCGCGCAACGCAAGATTGCGCGTATCAGGTCGTCTAGGTGAAGCAAGGGGTGCTGACGCTGCGCAGTCTGGACATGCTCAAGGGACGATCGACTGCTGCAGGCATCTAGACCGAGAGCTTCAAGCATTACATGAGGAGTCGTGTAGAAGAATTTGGCGGTGCTGTTCAGTCGCGACTGGACTTTGTCGGGAGAGGAGGCCAAGCTTGCGTAGGCATCGGAATGCTCAATGCAACAGTAGGCTTCGACAATGGAACCGGGAACGTTGTCGTGGGCGAACAAGAAAAAAGCCATATGGTGTCCATTTGGGCTCTCTTCGAACCACGCTCGTCTGAAGTCCGTCCACATGGTGCGTATGCGCTCGTCCTCGTGTTGGGCCAGGCTCTGCAGTGCTTCGATGCACGATCGTAGGTCCATCGGTATGTTGTGCGTAGGGCAGCGACCAAAAGAAAAGCAATTTTAGGGGTGCAGAAAGAAGCTAGGAGACGCGTACCAAAACAACGAGGGCGATGGCGATGTAGGGAGGCGTGAGAGGTGTTTGTGGACGGATTTCTCATGCGCGGTCGCCCCGACTCAGGTGCGGCTCTTCGACCCTGAGCCGACAGACGGGCTGGGATGGCCCTGCATTGCGTGGTGGAGGAAGGAAGGCACATATGCGGTTTAGCGATCTGCTTTTTGCAGAGGAAATAGAAGGCAGAACGATGGAATGTGAGCACCACATCCGAAGGTGCCTCCCGGAGGCGGGGGCGCGGGTGGGGGCGGGGCAGAGACGGCCGAAATCCTCGGGCGCAACTGTGAAAACGTGGAAGGATGCAATGCTTGTGTCGCCGAAGTGATGGAGGGCTTGCTGTGTTCTGATCTTGATGTCTGTGACAGCGATCGGCAAGTTGGGCGTTGCTGCCTCTGCGGCTTCTGCACCCTCGACGTCGATTTGCCTGTCGCTGGTTTCCGACGAGGCAAGGTAGCTTTCGGGAGAGGTGGATGCAGCAGATAGACGCGACAGAATAAGGTACAAGCCTGCAGGTGGAGCACAGAAGGGGTGTGGGGTGGGTAAGGTGAGTTCAGCGTGGTATCGTAAGGGCAGGCCAATCAGAGGGTAGTGCACTACCAGTCAGTGGGGGAGGTAATAAGGCACCTTACTGAAGCACCGACAGGTCCAGAGTGCCTTTGTTTGTAGGTCTGGTGCCGATGCCGCTGTAGAGGCAGTACCTCCTCCCCAGCTCATAGGTACTTGGGAAGGAACTCACCAAAGGTACATTCCTCCTCCAATATACCGACCGCCAGTCAAGCAGGTGCAGCCAATCAACAGATTCTGCAAGATACACTTCTCCCGCGTTATTCTCACAGAGTGCACATTCCAGTGCACACCTTCTGCATAACCTCGATGCACCAAGTGTGCTGGAGCCTGTGCGCCGAGCTGGGCACGTTGAGATCTAGATTTTAGGGTCCGTCTAAGAAGGTCTGAACCTCACCAGCCGTAAGCTTATTGTAACGACCATCGCTGAAGCGGGCCCTTCCAGCCAACAGGTAGCACACCCTCCTCATAGGCAATGTCATCCTCTCCTGCAAGTGCGCAAATGACGCCCTTCCTCGACAGCCTGCACCGGCAACACCATTCGATCCGGCCGCAATCGCTTTCTTGTCATGGTGGGAGCTCTCGGGATCCATCTTTCAAGCCGGCGGAGAAGATTTGATTCCGTCCATGACCGTCCGCACCCGCACTCAATGCATGCGACACCACCAATGACGCGAACACAAACAGAATTTCAGGTTGATTCGCTATTTGCCTTGGGCCCTTGCCCAAGAGCCTTGAGCCTCGGCTGACTTGATTAACAGCACGAGCAGGCCATCTTTTTGCGCGAACCGCTGGCAAGCAACGAGCCATCGTCCCAAGCATCATACACCCCCATACAAGACGCAGTGCTGCGACTTGACGACCTGTATCCCAAGGCCTTTCGAGAGAGATGTTGTGGCAGATATTTGCGAGCCTTGCTCCAGGAGCCTGCCTCTGCCGTCGAGCTGCTGCCGAGGAGAATGAAAGAACCGCAACATGAAACCGCCCGGGGGGCGACACTCGAACCAACGAAAGTCCAATTGGGACCAATCCCAAGGACAAAGGCTGGCGCATGGGGAGCTAAACACAAGAGCTGCAAACGAGAGAGTCACCCGGGCCCAGAATTTTCACAGCGCAAGCCCTGATGAAGTTCTTGACTGCACACTCCGACAAGATCGCTCTTGATTTGTGGGCTGCGTTGTCCACACTGCGCTGATTCCAGGTGGGATTTGCCGTCTCATCGTCATCCACCACATGCATTCTCGGCCGCTGGGCATCTATGCGCCGGCTACTCGCCTTTGAGACACGCTGAACGGCTGTCTGGCGACCTCTACTTTACAGAGTTGGGCTGGGTCTTGGAGCAAGGCGCCCGGTACGAAGCAATTCGGACGCAAAAAGGCGCTATCGCCGACGAGGAGGCAGGCTCAAATCTACGTCCTGTCTTCACGGCATATGTCTTCCAGCTTCCCTTCGTGGACGAGCAGATGCAGATTTGTGGCATCAACGGCTTACGATGGAATCGCGAAACCTACTGAACACGCGTCGTCGGTGCTGCGGAGGGCATGGAAATGGTTAAAAGTCTGGAATCCAGCGCGGATGGACATGTTGGCGCGATGGCCCCAGAGCCATCGATATGCAGATATCTAGCAAACAGGATCAGATTTCATGTGCAAGAAGTTCGTTATTTACCCGTCTGCTACGCGTTGCATGTCGGATGTGATGGACTATCTGTCGAGAATGATCTGCTGCAGTGGTTCTCGCTGCTCGCGGTCCCAGGTGCATCCCCGTCCGCCTTGGCGATCGACTCTTTTGCTCCTCTGACCATCATCGCATCGGCTGGCAGCCCGCTATCGATCCAATTGATCGGCCAGTCATTTAGGAACTGTCATTCGTCCGGGCTGTCGGCAATCACGTAGCCATCGACGTCGCAACGGCAAAGGAGAGAATGCTGATGCTGTACCAGAGTCAGCGCTTACATGTTCGTGATGAACAGCTTGTCTTGTAAGGCACTATGGTGACCTCGGCCGGGATGAGCTGGTTAGTCCTTCTGGTGGCAATGTCCTCTTTCGGAACGACGATGACCATGCTCCGGCCCGGTTGACATCATCATTGGTCAACTTGGCCGCAAAACAGGACTGCTTGTAAGCTGCTCTGTCTCGTTTGCGGTATGTCGACGCCACTTGGGTCGTCCAGGACGCCCGAGGCTTGTTGCTGCTGGTGAACGTGACCTGTTGCTGTTTTGATTAAGACGAGTGAGCTTTCCAAAGGATGGGGCAGACGCGGCGTACCGTTCTCGATGTCTGAATGGACCATGCATTGGGAGGCGTCGTGTTCTCAGCGCTGCTTGTCATTTGCTACTTGTCGACTATGATGTGTAAATCGGCAACAAACCCGTAAGAAAGCTTCTACACCAGCCGCTTGGGGTTGAGGCTTACGACGCCAGCTTGAGATTGTCCATGTCGGCATTCCTTATACTAACAATGAACCCCCGTCTTCCGCAAGGACTGTCTCTCGCCGTTAGTTCTCAAGCCGATGTTCGTACAGCCAGGGGAGACTGTCGGCCCAGGATTTTCATCGAGGGGTACTTGAATTACTGCGCCTAACTCGACAACGTCGTCGAGACGTTCGGACATGCGAGTGCAATGCTACCGTCCTACCGAACTGACCACGGCGAACAGAGGCCTCCATCCTTGTATCCTGCTCCTGCGGCCTCGGCTTCGCGGCCAGGTCCGTGTCTTATCCCACCGCCGTTGCGGCCAGGCCTTGCATCGCTGTGATGGATTACGGACCTTCGGAGTTTCTTGGAGCGAAACCCAACCCTGAGCTCGTTCGACCGTCTTTCTTCGAGGCACACCTAGCGGAGCTACGACGGCATGGTCGACTCCGTGAAACAGCACCGCTATTCTCATTCACGTTTATTCGGGGCACGTTCAGGAGCATTGCTCGAGATATGGCAGACTGTATTCCAGCCGCCATGGTCAATTCTTCCACGTCGCAACCAGGTGCCGTTTTGGCCTTGTTTGCGGACTGCTTCTCCGCCGCAACGATGCTCGACTCGGGACACCGGTCGGAAATCTGGCTCTGGTCTGACATGTGTCTTGGTCAGGTGGGGCATGGCTTCGAGCTCTGTCCGAGTGCTTGCAGCTACCCCTCACTGCCGACTTGTCGCTCAGATTCTCCTGAAGAAGTCACTTGGGGAGTGCACATGGCAAAGTGTAGGGCGAGAAGGCTCCATGGAGTGGTGGGGGCCGGTTCCTTGCAAGAGTGGTGCGGCGCCCCTTCGAACTCGTCAGCGCCGCATGGCGCCGAACATTCACGGTTGTCAATTGCTTGTAACATGCCGCTCCTTCCTGATTCCAAAAGCCGGTCAAGCTTCCCAAGGTGGCCGACAAAAAGCGACCTGAGTTTTGGGTTGAGGTAACGCATAGCAAGAGCTGGACGGGGATTGAAAGTGGAAGGATGGGGCTGCCTTTGACGGGAAGGAGGCTGTCGAAATGTGCAACAGCCATGCCGACTCAGACCCAAGGACAAGTCCACGCGTACCTATCGTTTCCCACCTCTTTTCGCCCACAGCGAGTCACGCACATTAAGCCTTGAAAAGTTCAGTCGCTTCGCCCCTGAACCCAGCGAGGCAGCCGCTGTCCCGTCCGTCGCGTTCGCCTCTATCTCCACTGCGCTGGCACAGCAAACAGCAACACCTACAGCAACAACATGGCCGGCATGTTAGACATTAAGCCGTCGCTTCCAAAATTCAGCCGTCGTGCAGTGTCTGCCCAGGGTCTGCCACGGCAAAAGTATGCGCGGCCGGACCGTTTCACAGGTACGTTTGCCCCAATGCCCGCCCTTCTCTGGCCATCCCACAACCACCCTAATCGTCATCTTTCATTTGTCTGTCCCTCGAAACGGCCCTGTGCTGAAATCAGTCGCTCTCAGGACGAGACTACGAGGAACGCAAGCAACGAAGACCAGACCGCGAAATCGAGCAACACGAGCCACAACGGCGCAGACACGCCCGGAGTCGCAATTGATTTTCCACGTCGCAAACCCCGAGGGCGACGGCAGAGTCTTCCCTGGTACCCGACTGCACTCTTCGCGGGGCTTTTGAAGACTCAGGCTCCTCGTCGACCTCTTCGCAGAAGCAGGTGTCCCTGAGCATCTTCACCCCCATTGTAGGAACAACATCACGCAAGCCCTCTGCTGCCCCAGCCTGGTAGGGCTTGCAACTGAGCAACCCTCTTGGCGGTTGTTACAACAATACCATCAACGACGAGAACGACAAATAATCAAGGCACAACCAGGTGGAGGCTCGCGACGATGACAAAGATACCCGCTGCCGCAATGTCCCACGACGCCCGAGCTGCTATGTCTCTGTTGACCGGTGCAGCCGCATCCGCAGCAGCCCAAGCCGCAACGGAAGAGATACAGCACCGGCGCCGACAGAGGACAATCCCAGCAACGCTTTCAGCCTCCTGGATGTGCAAGGGATAGCACATGGATGCCTGCATCACCTTGCCAGCACGCGATTAACACCCGGTTGCCAAAAATGCCAGGGCCAAAGCCAATGCGCGGGCGCGACACGCTCCATGGCTAGTCCCGATGCCGAACTCGATCTTGGGCTCGCGAGCAAGTCGGGTGTCTCCTTCTAGATGGCCTCGAGAGACGCTTTGCCGCAGCGGTCGGCCCTCTTATCACCATGCGTAGGAAGCAGCATGCATGGGCAAAGGCATTCGGCGGAGGGTGTTTCTTCATCTCCTTCGATACGTCTCCTGTTTCTTCTTCCATCGTGAAGAGATACAACAGGACCCGCGACGGGAAACGCGGGCGACCGTGCCGGGCAACGATGCGAGAAAATCCGCATCCCCTTGCCCTCCCTCACGAACGCCGCCGGTACTGGCCCCGAATCATCTGCATGTCTTGTAGGACCCGGCCTACTGCTGTCATGGATTGTCATCGACGCAGTCAGCCATGCCGCGCATCATGTTGCCACGGTCATGATACCGGCCTGGGCAGTGCGCTTGACTTGAACTTCTGCACTCGACTTCTAACTGTGCGCTTGACTTGCACTTGGACGCATTCACGTGCCTGTACAAGGAACTAACACGACGAACACTATGAACTGGGACAGGGTCAAGCAGAAAATGTCCCCTGGCCGGCGTGTGCACAAAAAATTTGGGATGGCAAACGTCGCTTGAGGAGCAACAGCATTGCGTTTGGGATGCCCTCGGAGAGTCGCAGCACAATCGTAATGTTCAACGAGGGACTGCGCGATGGCACGTTTGGCGCATGGCCAGCTTTGAAGCCGCGGCGGCCAATCAGAGAGCTGTACCATCCGGGGAAGATGGTACGGGCCTTGACGAGCCAGTCACGGTCAACCAGTGACTTCTGGCGCTGGCGACAGTGCGGGAGGGGAAATGGAGTTGGCGCAATTGAGGAAGGGCACTGCTTGCCTGGGCAGCTGGGTGCGTGCCGCTGACGGGCCCGTGACCTGGCTGGGTTTGACAGGATTTTCCGACAAAGATGTTCCGGCGCGCGAAATTGGCGCCGGAAAAACTATGAACCAATGAGCGTCACGTACCATCAAGCTTGGTCCTGCCCGCCCCCCCGACGCGCGCCCGCCAAGGTTCGCGCCTGCAGCTCAATTGTGCTGCCCAGTGACAAAATGGGCAGCACCAAGCAGCGTCCCCAGTCCTGACGTTCCTGGCACCCAACCCACTTCGACCGCGTCTCGACATCATCGCTTCGCATTCGACCCGACGACACCAAGCCGCAGCAAAGTCACGTCACCTGCCTGCAAACCTCCAGCGATAGCTTTGCGCGTTCAGAATTTCTTGCCCTGTCCATGGCTACCTCGTCCAACCCCAGGTCCTGAGCAATGCATCCTCTGCGGCGCTCAGACCACGGAGTCTGAATGTCCCCATTCGCACCCCGTGCTCCCGACCACAGCCTTCGCAGCAATGATCACCACAACTGCGATTCCAATGAATGACTTGGCCACATGAGACGTCATATCTCGTCGTGCATTGTTTGTCTCCCCATCCGTCCTTTGCATCCTCGCTGGCTGGCTTTGGTCATCCTAACAGCTGTGGTTCTCTCAGGTCCCGCTTCCAAGCTTCCGCGTGCCCGAACTCCACGAGCCGACGACCGCTGCGTCCTGCTGCCGAGCAAGCATGCATCCGATCCCCTTGCGAACCATCATCTGCCCTCGCGTTCCTCCATTCTCGAATATGTGCCAGTCCAGCGACAGCAAAATACAAGACCGCTGCTCCTTGCTCGTCATTCCTCTCGTCTCTTTGTCTTGGTCTTGCGCCTTGTCAAATGCGGCCTCGATGCTACACTGCGCGCTGGTATTCGGTGGCCCCGAGACCATGCTACCTGTTGTGAGTTTCTTGCGGGCAATGCAGGCAGCAACACAGACGAGGCATGATGTCAGAATGGCGCCGCCACTCCACGTCCTTCCTCGTGGATCTTGTCGACGTCGTCAGTGGTGAACCACGTGGATTCTCGTGGCCTTTCCACGTAGTCGGCATGTACAAGCTTTGTATGCCTACTTTCCCCCCCAACTTGATGCTGTTCATGCTGACCGGCCCCAGCAAGACCTTCCAACGGGAACCGAGCTTTCGAACCACGCTTTGCGCCCCTTCGCAATCGTCCACTTCCGACACAGCTTCGAGACCAGTTTGGCCGCTTCGATGGAGAATGCGCGGGAGACTTGCTCCATACGAATACCCGTTCTCGCAATACATCGCTTTGGTGTGCGTGCACTCCCGTCATCGAACAGAGACGCTCCGTGTACGGACTCGAGGCTGCTGGATGGACCACCGTCTCGTCCCTTTTCTCAGTCCACAGCATTGACTTGTCGCATCCTCGAGGCCGTCTCTTCGAGCCTCCTTTTCCAGAGGTGCACAGCAAGCAGCTTGCACCTTTCCAGACGCGGCTTGCGGACAACCAACGATGTGATATGGGTATGGATCCAGAGAGGCGCTTGCTCATTTGAGCGAAGGAGGAGTCTTGAGATAGCCAATGTCGGCAGCTTTTTGGCCTGACAGAAACATCCCGACAATTTGGGCTTTCGCTCCAGTCCCCAACCTCCAAGGCACGTCGGTTTTTCCCATCGCTCCCGTTGGGCAAATCACGGACAACCCCTGCATCAGATATCTCCCAATACATTCCATTTGGAAACGACGTCGCACCTCGTCTGTCGCCCACTACCTCGGTGTCTTGTGCTCCTTACGTCGACTGCTCGTCTACAATAGCGATTGAACCACCGACATCCTGCGGCGGTCCATCGTCCTGTTCCAAGCACACCTCGTCTTCAAGTGTCCCGCTTATGCATTGCCTGCGCATTGCCTGCGTATTGCCTGCAAATTACTTGCCTTGCCCGCTTTCTAGAGTTCATTCGTGCGGCCCAAGCTGTAGCCTCCATTTCGGTGAATCGAGCTCGCAGACGCATCAACATGTCGGCGCCGCAGAACAAGTCTCACCGACAACGTTTGGTCGTCTAAGGCTCCCAGACAATTCGCGGGGAATCGAGTCGAAGGAACAGTTCTGCTTCTTCACTCATCCCATCTGGGCAGCGACAGTCCACAAAATCCGCCGCCCCAGAATAGCTGTGCTTGCAGGGCACCCTGTCCCTTCCAAGCTACGCTACCTCCTGGCCAAAGGCCGGAGCCTCCACCGGCCCCGAGGCCTGCACATCAACGAAGGCTCCACTCAGCATGCGTGTCGGATCTAGTTGAGCATGAGGTGATCAAGTTGATCAAGGGACAGAGGTAGCTCGACGACCCCGGGTGTTTGGCACACTGCCCGGAATGTTTCGGGCCAGGGCACTTCTGATGACTCGAATCTAGAATCGGCTGGCAGATCTCGACGACTGGCAGATGTGGGCAAGGAAGGTTGTCGGCCTTGGTGCAGCACCATTTTCATGTTTTTGTGAGCCACCATGATGACGTCTTCTCCCATTCCGTCGCCCGATCCTCACGGGATGACTGACCGCAACCACAGCTGGGCCCATCATCAAGTACCCTTCCTGGGCTCAGAGAGACGAGCGACCCATCCATGCATCGTTAGAAAACCAAACATCGAATGGCATTGGCGGCACGAATGGCTCCAACTTCAACAACTGACTGGGCTGGCCCGCCCCGACATTTTATCATCCTTTTCAACTTCGTCTGCTCGTGCTTCTCCCTCGCTTCCTCTGAGTCTCATGGTACTGGTTCACTTGCCCACAGCCTGCGAAACGCTCCCGTCTTTGGTTTAGAAAGGTAGGTCTTTGGCATTGACATCCATCCGCTTTCTGTTTCCCTTCTCCATTGCAGATTTGCTATTTCATTGACTTCTTCTACCCTCCTCCCCCACTTTGTCCCACTTTCGTTCGTCCCGGTTCTGACCTTCCTACTTTTCCTTCCCTATCGTAGGTTTGATAACTTGCTGCCACCTTTTTTCTTTCCCTTCTCTCGTCTTGTGTCTGTCACATGAACGTGATAACTATCTCGGCTCGTAGACCATCCGCCGGCAACGAACATGAACCAGATAGCTCGGTTCCTCGCAAAGCAAGCTCGGCTTCGGCTTCGGCTTCGGCAAAGCCGCCAACTAATTCCCCCAGGCCAGCGAGATCTGTCCATGGCTGGTGCCTGGGATACCGGCGCAGGCGCTGCGTAGTCCACGAACTCTGCAACTTCAACGGTGTGGTGCAAAATTGGCTGATCTTGTGCGAGTACGGGCCATTCTGGGAAGAGGTCTCAAGAGCAGCAGAAGGGCCCAGCACTATTGGTCGAGGGCGGTTTACACCAAACATGACAGTATGAAGATGACGGCCTCGTGCTGGATGGTGCCGGACAATCTGACTTTCAGGACAGCTCTTACGCACGCCACCTACCCGTTCATGACGAACAGCTAGATGTCGATGAGACTGCGCATGTAGATTAATTATCAAAGCTACCAATTCCATCAACCAACACCATAGCATCGCTGTCAAGCTAATACCTCTTGAGTTGCAGTTGGGAGCTTAAGTTTGTGACAAGATGTCAGCTTAGCTTGTTGTTCCCCCGGGGTGAGCGGTGCGGAATGCATCCTCCGTTGTCGTCCTAAAGGCAAGCTTAAGAAAGACAAGAACAGCGAGCCCACCATGACCGGCTGCGATTTTTATACTTGACGTTACGGAAATGGAGATCGCTTTGGGCGCTTAAGATCCCACGCAAACGGTAAGCCTGGCACGATGTCCATCATCTCATCGTCGCTCAACGAATACTTCTGCGTACGCCGGTTCACCCGAGTTTCCTCGTCTACTTACCCTGACTTTCAGCTTCGTCCCTTGTTCCGGTTAAATATTGATTCTCACCGACCTGTGACTTCCGCTCAATTTAGACACCACTCGTACTTTGTTGATCGAGTTCAAACTCATCCATATTTCACCAGGTATCCCAAACATCCTGCACTACCAACAGGCGGCATCTGGGGCGCATCGGCGAGGACACGCATCGGCGGAATGCCACTATGCGGTTCAGGTGCAGCCAGATCACCCGCCGCCCTGAGGTCGCGCAACCTAGTTGAACGGGCCTCTATGTTGCGACCCATACGGCACAGCGACTTACGGGCGCTAAGTGTATGGGCAGTTAAAACTACACCATCCTGGAGAATGACGCGAGAGCAATAGGCACCTCTCGGGGACGGAAGAACTATACATCAAGTTACAGGACGAATCATCGAAGGTTAGACGGCCCAGTAAATTTTGAGGGACCAAACACAGCCTCATGGGCATAATTATTGTTCCAATGTTAAACGTCTTAGCTGCATAACTCTTTAAGCACGGCGTGAGAGTCTACGAGATACAGCAAAGCCCCTCCCACCCAAAACGGCGATGCCCACGTCTTACAAGCTTGCGCCCAAGTTCTGGGTCAATCGAGATTTACAATTCCCCAGACGCCATGGCTTCTTTGTGGTGAGCTCCTAGGTCCCTCAGGCTGGTTGTGAGAGCTAGCTCATGGTCAAGAAAGTACACCACAGTTAGCAACAAGCCGGCAAAAAGGTTCCATCGATCCCAGACAGCTCGTTGATGGTTCATGACTGACAGGCAAGCTGCTTCTTGTATATACAGCAGCCTCAGCAGATGTTGGACAATGATCATGATAACCACAGGAAGTCTGGGTAGTCTCAAGTGAAATTATGGATGATGAGCACTCACTGTTGCTGGGAAGGATGCGGAGGAAAGTCCTGACCCTAAGGACGGTATGGATGAGTATTAGACGTGTCTTGGGGACTGACGATCCCACAGTAAGCTCTGGAATAGCTGCTAATTGGTCGGTCTTCCGCTTGCGATTGATATACTGCAACTGGTCTGCTTGAGCCACAGATACCTATAAGGGGCCTAAAACTTTGGCCTGGTCCCAACAGTTGCAAGTGAGTTACGTACATTAGCAGGCTAATGGCATACTCTTCCCACAGGGGGTTATTGGCGCTTGTGGCAGTGCTAATATGAGCTGATTGTCAGGAGGCGCATGACTCGCAGTTACTTTTGGTGGACCATGAGTTTCTCTTTCTAGTTATTTCATCCGGTGCTAAAAAGCAATCCTTGCTAGAAGCCCTTGTCGCTCCACTTGAGCGATATCTTTCGTCAAGTCTAAAAAGCCTTCAGAGTGATTTTATCCTGAAGCAGCGATTCTGAGATAATGGATTTAGGAACTCTATTGGCTGAGTGAATGCCCTGACCCTGGTTAATACAAAATTGGCCAGTTGCAGAGGTGTGCAAGGTGGTGGGTCAAGTAGGCAGGCTATTTGTTACATGAAGGTCAAGGCAACCAACTGCAGCAGAAAGCAAAAGCATTGATAATGACTCACCTGTCATCAATTCCTTGTTCTGTAGGGTATAATTACCCTGGCTAGCACCCTAACTTGTTGCGTTGTGATATTGTTGTCTTCGTTCGATTCAGATGTTTTCTCTTACCTTTTTCTTGCTCGTGGAGACACGCGCTTTTCTTTTCTTACAACTGCACGTTTCGCCTCTCAAGCAATCACAAACATCGTCAAAGACAGAGTATAAATCGGCATTGAAAGATGAATGTGCCCACATTTGAGAATATCCCCGAGGAGGTCTATGCCATGGTTATCAAGTTGGTAAGAAACAACATATAGGTCTAGAGCGGGTTTAGTTAACCGAGTGTAAGTTAATCAATCGGCAAGACCTCAATAATTTGTGCAAGGTTTCCAAGACTTTGTATGAAAAGACAGTACCCCATCTGTACCAATCGATCTCCCTGTATGCACTTGAGCACGACATCGAAGATGTCGGTGCGTTCTCCTTTGAAGACGCTGGAAACAGTGGCCTCCTTCGCTATACGCGGGATCTCAAAGTCTGGTGTCCCTTCCGCACGAAACTGTTTCTTCGATGCATGCACTTCGATCGAGACAAGTATGCCATTTACGGGGAGTATGACGATTACGGGGCCAAGATTGAAGATGATGTCGAACATCTAGCCGAGGAACTCAAGATTCTGCTCAGAGGGTGTGAGCTTGGGGCGATCCGTTCGCTTGAGTAAGTTCATTATGCTGTTTCTTAGCCATCAAGCTCTTAACTTTCTCAACAGCTGGGCTATGGGCACCTGCGTGCCCCAGTCACTTTTGGGACCTACCGGGTACTTCAATTTAAAACAACAGAACATCGAGTCAATCCGCCTGGTTACGGATGGCAGCTGCCATTGGAACACAGAACGCGAGTATCGAATGGCCTTGGAAGCGTTCCCGCACCTTAAACGCCTCTCTTGGACAGGACTATCGACGCAGGCTGACTTCGAGTCTCTTGGCGATGTGCTCGGCCAGAAGTCGCATCAACTCGAGGAACTCGAAATCGACCTTACATACTGCCATCAGTTGTCCTTGGAATGTGACTCTGATATTGATGACAGTAATGTATTCGCCGCTAAGATCCTAAGACTTTCTAGTCGAACGATTAAATTCCCGCTTTTGAGAAGACTGGCCCTCACTGCTGTTTCGTTCACTCCAAGTAGATCGAAGGATATGGCCCAGCGAAATCTCAGGCGAATTTACAATGTCTTTGATTTTAGTTCTCTTCAGTCGCTCAAGTTACAGAATTGTCAAGGTTGGCAGGACTTGACTGGTCTGCTCAACACATCCGCGGAACCTCTCAAGTTGAGATCTCTCGAGCTTCAGTGGTCATTTAGTCGCGATTTGCCTGACCCACACGAGGAGCTTTTGACTTTTCTTCAAAAGTTCCAGGGGCTTGAGGAGTTGTTCCTCTCCACGACCGCCCCTGCGGATTCACTGGAAATCTGGCGAGGAGCGTTACATCACCGTGCTTCCCTTCGAAGATTTGTGCACCACCAGCGAACTATACAACTCGACGAGGACGAGGGAGATGACGAGTGCGAGGTTGATTTACCAGATCTAAGTTTCTTGGATCCGAGGGATGGTGAACATGGTTCGGCCGACTCTCTAGGAAGATTAGATCTGACCAGTCTTGGGCTTTGTTGCATTCCTCGTTTTATGGTAAAAGGCCCCTTGCATATAAAATGATGCGGAGCTAACGTTACAAATAGCGGAGTTTCGTTTCCGGATTCGCCTCAAAAACATCCTTGCGAGTCTTACATATGAGGCAGTCAGGCCCAGACCTAAAACACTTTGCAAGCTGGGCCAAGTCGGCCTCGGAGGACGATCTGCCCCTTGACCTTGACGAGATTCCCGTACCAAATCTTCCAATATTGGGAAAGTCATTCGTTGAATTCGCTCAATGGGTATTCGGCTCTACCGGCATTCAATCATTACGACTGCTAGCCTTTGGCGACTTTTCCTACGATGGACGCTTTGCGCACGCCACCATACTGTTGTGTCGACAAGATGCGCCTCGTGATATTGGGAATTCTGATGCTGAGGATGCGAGTCAACGCCTTAGTTTTCGACAAGTTGTAAAAGGACAGGACGCGGAGTTATGGGAACTATACGAACGCGAAAAACATGTACTCGTTGCCTGCCCCACTGATAGCCTTTTTCACGCTTGATTTATAAGGGCTGGAACAGGAGAGGGGAAACTTTGAAGGGGTTCCAGGGGTATTTAGGATGTCGGACGTATTAGTTCGTCAAATCATTCCTAGGTGATCGTTTTATACTCTAGTACACGAAGCAAATTGAATAAAGATTGTTCCGTTTCGGTAAGAACTGGAAGGGGGCTAGGTGTCCACCAGGGGAAAGGGGAGGGAGGGGGGGGGGGGGGGGGGGGGGGGGAGCCCCGTGAGTTTCCGGGTTGCTCGCAGCAGGTTGCTTCAGCGTAATGTCCGGTGGGCTGTCGATCGATGAAACATTCACATGGACTTCTGTGGTCGAGCGTGAGTCGAGGTGAGATACGCCAAAAGCAGCGGCTGAGATTCTCTGGTTTTACATGCCCAGTCACGGAGGTCTGACGGTTTAGGCAGCATATTGATCATTAGCATTGTTACCTGCGAGCTAAGAGCAAGCCAGAAAGGTGACCAAAAAGGAATGGGCCAAATCTGCAATTACGGGCACTCCTATGTTCATGAAGTCTGTGGAAACGATGCTCCACACGATCAACCTCGCCAAGATTCTGGCATCGACTGAGCAAGTGAAGCCAGTTTAGGTGCGGGCGTTGGACGCATACACGCCGAAGGGTGCACGTGGTCATCAACGAGAATACGAGCACATGTGCCTCGCCCCAGGTGCATTGTCTTCAAGAGAGGCGCTTAGGAGTTGGATGACTTTACGTGGCAGAAGACGATCTTTAGTTGGAACCAGAGCAGGTCTGGCTACGCCGCTCTCTTCGAGAGAGGCTCGCAACCAAAGGGTCTTATCCATGTCCACTCAGGATTCTTTCAGGATGCGAACCTGACCAGCGGTGATTATCGTTGATAATTATGGGTTAGTCGTGCTCGATGAACGCTTTGAAATCTAAGGACTTGATACGATAACCAGCAGACATGGCGTAGAAGGCGCCTTCAGGAACAAGCGAGGCAAGGTTGAATAACCCAGTTTGTTCGCCGCTGCCAACATCCATTTTCATGTCTCTTGACATGGAGCCCTTTGCCGTCCAGAAAAACTCTGACAATGGTTCGGGTGCGCCGCCGACGTTTTGAAGACGGGCAAGACATGGGATTTGGCGACAATATCGGAGACCGAGGTCTGTTTCGGCCGCACTGTCAGACCCAAGATGTCGGGAATACTCGAACAGAAGCTAGGGCTGCTTGGTCGCGGAATCAGACCAGGAGAAGAGATGGAGGGCTTGCAGAAAGAAAAATTTCCCTCTGTCCTAGCCGTCACAACACAGCCTCAAGATTAGCCGGGGTAAGTGACATATCTGAGGATGAAGGTGTGATGTTCTCTGCCTAGGCAGACTTTGTCCAGGTCTTGACGGTGACGTACCCCCGAGCAATAGACTGAATAGCAAACGACGAAAACTTTGTGGATTGGCTGGTTCATCGGGCAGTCGCTTTCCAAAGCCATCCTTCTTTGGATGAACGATGACGTATCAGCCTGTGACATCCATGAGCTTCGCCGGAATCTCCTGCCACACCGCCGCGCCCATAGCTCTGCCTTTGATCATTTGCTCTCTGTCAAGGATATAAATTGATGGTGCTGCGGTCCAATCAGCGACAGTGGTATAAGCCGGCCAATTGATGGGCCAATCCGTAAGAGTTCGAATCTTGCAGAGCCAAAAGCGGAGCCTTCAAGGGTTCATCACGTCCGGATGTCACCCACGCAATGGAATGGCTTGGATCAGACGGGCCAGCCTCCGGGATGCCGTCACATGGAATCAGCCAATGGCTCCAGGCGATAGCCTTTTCAGCTTGATACCACCACAGCCGTTCTTCTCTGTAGTCTGTCCTGCCTGTGGATTTGCTCTCTTGCTCGGTCTTCGTCTTTTTCTTCTCCTTCATTAGATCGCGGCTTTCCTGCATGCTTCTTCCTCGACCTTTCTCTCTGACCCTGTTAGGGGAAACCCGCCCAAAGTCGTCATTCCGGACGCCACTCGGCAGTGAATTACCCGACGACTACAGTGCCCAAGGTCACGCGCAATGTATGGGGCCCGGATAGAGATAAGACAGCATCGTCAAAAGGAACAGAACAGACGCCAACAGGCGTCGGCATCGGGAGCTTGGTTCAAGTATATGGCACCTTCTTTCGGCCATCAGAAGTAATCGTTCAGACAGAGTTTGAAAAAGAACGGCCGCCGCGATGCCTGCAACCATTCCGATGGGTCCATGTTCAGCGGAGGAAGATCATCAGGCGTTGTCGAAGTCTGAGTCGAATTAGATGCAACAGGATCATAATCTTCGTTCTCAGGCTTGGGGGAAATTCGGAGCCGCATCCATGAACGAAGACCTCCGTTGGCAAGGTCGCAGCAGTGACAAAAGTATGCTGGGTGATCTAGGTTCAATCTCGAATAGGATTTCATTCGTCCATGTTTGTGGTTCGAGAGAAATGAAGGTATCGAAGCATGAAGATGTCCCAAGGACCATGGCGACAGCTAACCCAACTAGTTAGGCCAGTAACCGGCATATTCGACGAGACGACAGACAAATGGAGGCCAAGGAGAAGAGACTGCGGGAAGAACAGGACAAAACCATCCGCGCATCACTATGTCTCCTCCCCCCCTCATTCGCCTCCTTGACGAACACCAGGAAAGTTTGCAAGGTCATGGTCTTGCTGAGAGTTTTAATTAGACATGCTCTGGAATCGAAGATGGACACTGGCTGGGTATTCCAATTCTACCGACATACAGGGATGAGCTCAGCGCCTTTGATCCTCTTCTTGGGCTGAACTGCTCCTCGGGCCCGTCCACGAGCTGGTCCCTCAGCAGCCATACGTACGGGTGAAGGTCTGTGAATGCAAAAAGCCGTCTTGACTAGGCAATGTCCCAGAAAAAAAGCTAGAAAAGCAAAGGACCTCGCCGAAAGTCGCATCAATGACTTGATCGGCTTTTCTCAGTAGGTTGTCTACCTGCGGACAGCATGTTTCCGGCGCCGAGGTAGTGGCATGTATGTCACTATGCTACTCAAGCGAAATCTTCTCACCCACTTGCTCGCCCAATTACTGCTGGTTCAATGAAGTTGCAACACAAGGGAGGCTGAGCTATAGGTGAGTAGCTGAATTAATCCAGCCACTTGACGTAGGTAATAAGCCCTCAGGCCTTAAATACATAAACACATAAGCAAATATCCATAATGGATGCCATGAAACTCTCCGAGTTATAGACCCATAATAAAGAATCGTATTATTTGTGAATATCATCTCTGCTATTGTTTTTGGTAATCCTAGGGAGGGGAAGGAGGAAGAAGAAAAAACAGCATACACATGCCTACTTTCCGGTTGATTGAATCAAATCAGTTCCTCGGGTACCCTTATCTAACTCCATTTCTTCCCATATGGAGCTTCCTCGATGATTCTTTAGCAAATCTGCAACCTTAGAACTCCCTTGATTGTCTGACAGTCTACGTTTTCCAGCTACTAGAGCTTTCACCACTACCCCAGTCCCCAGTTTCTATACTAAAGCCATCAACGGCTGCAGTAGCATTATGTCGTATTATGGAAGGATGTCGAGTTGGTCTATAACGAAATAGATCACACATTACTCAGATCCAGAGAACACAGCTCGTCTATACTGCACAAGTAATGCAACAGACGCTCTAAAACAATCCATAGCAGCTGTCAAACAACCCTTTAGGGTCACATTTCCTATCCAGGTGCTGCGGGCGTCAATCCTTTCTCGGCTGCTTTGAGCGGCACTTAGAATTTGTTGGAGCTGAAGCTCAAATTCTGGAGTGTTTGGGCTGCCTAGCGCATCTACCAATAGGTGTTAACTCTAGTAATCGGTAGCCAAGAGAGAGAAGGACCAGAGCGGCAGCGGGAATAGGGCGACGAACACCTCTGATGTCAACGTCATGCTTATTGTCTAGCTCACAGAAATGCCACGAAATAATAGTTTGCTTGTCTTTTAACAATCGTACTGCTTCAACGCTAGCCTGGGATGTCCATGCTAGAGCCGTGTCCCAGGGGGCTGTTGTTTGCCCATGAACAAGTGGGACTTTTGGTCTTTTGATCTATGCTGTTTCCTCTAACCAAATGTTGAATGCAACCTGGAAAATCAAGTCTCTTCAGCTCGAAAGGGGGGTATCCTCTTGAAGTTTGAGAACTCTTCATCTAGTGAGGAGACAAATTCTTATAGCTGGCGGCTACGAAGGCCAAGGCAGGAGCGCGTCTTATCAGGCCTGGCGCTTGTTCTTTCGTTTTACAGCATCTATTTTGCTCTCTACTCTGTCCAGCCGCAAGTGTGCCTCCATGTAACGCTTTTTGACAAGTTCTTCAACTGCGCTTCGTAGATCCGATATTTTTCTTTCCAAGTCAAGTTGGGGAGGTCGAACTACTACGTGCCAGATCCTCATAGAGAAACTCCGAGAGTAATAGACGGTCGGCTCTTGCATGAACTCATTAACAAGACGGTATGCAGTAGCAATGCACTACTTTAACACACTGCTGTTGCTATAGATGCTGATTAACTTCTGGATTCGCAAATACTCAGACGTCAGTGTCTGAATCGTGCTGTGAAGCCCAATTTCTGTGTCGACCTTGTTCGCGGCAACTTGCGAGCATGTTATCAAAGATACTTCTGGTCTATGGCCCATCCAAGTAAATGGTCATCATCTCTTTAAAGACACTCCTGGCTCATGAAAGCTTTCAGATCTTACTTAGCACGATGGATAACCCTGGAGCTTGAAGAGCACCCATCACGAAGCTCTGGTCGAGGCCCCCCCAGGGTTCGTGAGACCAACAAAGAGAAGGACATTTCTGACCTTGTGCCGCTTTCTGGAAGGAGCATCGATTCTCAGCCAGTAAGCCACGGAAAGAATAACGCTATTATCTCAGTATGCTCACTAAAGTGCTTATGCCTACCACCCATGCCAGGGTACATCTGAGAGAGATGTCGAGTTGAAAGAGAACGAAACCACATCAGCTGAGACCCACCCACACAACAGTCTCCAGACTTCAGGGTGTCTCTTTGTTCAGCGTCCACTTGAACCTATTAATAGCTCAGCAGAGTGCGCCTCAGAGCGTTCCAAATTGCTCAAGCTGGGGCTGGAATCCATCGAGACTGGAAGCGAAAGCTAAGAGTCGCCCCAACACCTGAAATATGCCAGAATCATGGAAGAGGATGGTATGTACTTCGAGACTGAAATAAGCGTCCGAGCACCAGAGCTGAAGGCCTTGTTGAGTGTAGCTCTCAAGGCATATCCAAATTTGCACCTTACACCGCCTGGTTCGCCTTCTTACAGGGACAAAACAAAGGATCCTGTCGTCATCGTCAGCCCTTTTGAGCTCCTAATACCCGAATGGGACAGACTTAACGACCTGGCAATCAAAAATTGGACCCGGACGGAGGAAATGAAGGTTCGCATCCAAAAGCTGGGGCCCGTACGGACGTCACGATGTCCGGGTCTGAGGAGCAAAAAGCACGAGTGCTGGAGTATTTGGGAAAAGCCAGCAATCCTGAGAACGCAAGTGCACAGCTGAAATTGATGCTAAAGCTCGTCAAGATGATACCAGATTTGGGCAAGTACTTTCAATCAGTCGAGGCGCAGAACAACACTAGGTTTATTAAGTTTGAGCATTTATGGACCATCTTTCCACCTGGGAAGATCGCTTTTCCAACTATGTTCATGAACAAACCCCAGTCTTCTATCGTCAAGGAGTCCAACGACAAGCGCGACATAGACGAGAGACCTGGGAAAGACACGTCAGATGTGTCATAGTCAATGGTTGTTTGGGCGTACGACTGGGACAGGGATTGTTTTAAGAGAATGCCAGTGCAGCTCTGATTCGAACAGTATACAGGGAGCAAGGTTATCAGCAAACTTCATTGGCATGCATTGAAGTTCCACAAAATGGAAGACGCATCAAGATCTCATGAAGCTTCACGAGAAGCAATGAAAGCGGCATTGCTAGAACGGGGTAAGAGGTTTGAGGAACTATGCGTGAAGCAGCAGGGATCGCAGATGGTCGATTACGACGGATTTGTAGTCCCTCACGGTACTGGCTTTCAAAATCAGGCCGGCAATGGTGGCGACATCTCGTGGCGCATGAGATTTGGTACAAGCAGCCACAGGGGCAAAGAGCGAAGACCACCCAAAAAAAGACGTATCCAAGGCGTGTTATGGTGGACTTCGAAGCTTACCTTCAGTACTCGCCATGGTCAGGCACTTACGGACCTATGGCATCGGCAGATTTTCCTCGCAGAGATAATGAGTGTCGATGCCCAACTTGCGTTACGAACGCAGCTCTCAGAGACGGCGAGAAGATGGCCTACGACGGCGTGAAGACGCAGACCCATTTCGAAGATCTCCAGTTCAAGATTTGTCCTCCAAGGGTACTTGGCTATCATCTGGATTCAGAAACTTGTTCGGAGTGAAATATAGGGAAACAAAAGACAAGCCCCAGCAAAGCCACCGAAGAATGGGAAAGCTACCTCAAGACCATCAAGGAATTGGGTAGTTCGGAGGCGTTTGAGAAGCTACAGCTTCTTCCAACACAAAAGTCGCTAATCAAGGACCTAGTGAGGTGTCACTCCAGTGGGGCTAATTCGAAGCCATTAATGACTGACATCATCAAAGGTAAAGGAAAGGGGCTAGTGATTTTACTTCACGGGCCACCAGGCGTTAGGAAAACTCTTGCGGCAGATTAGTCAGCCATCGATGTTGTCGGTATAATCAGGCATAGGACTCTCCTTCGGCTAAGCACTCTGCTTCTTTTTCTCTTTGGAAAGCGTCGCCCAGCTCGCCGGCAAGCCGCTCTTTTCTGTCGGCGTTTCCGATATTGGCCTCAAACCAGCGGAAGTGGAGCAGAATCTCGAAGCTCTCTTCGAACTGGCGGCAAATTGGCGGGCTGTATTGCTGTTTGATGAAGCCAACATGTTCCTCGAGTCGCGGAGCAGTCATACATCAGATCTCAACCGCAGCGTTTTAGTGTCGGTCTTGCTCAGGGTACTCGAATACTATGAGGGCATCCTGATACTTACGACGAATCGAATCACCCAGTTTGATACTGCCGTACAGAGCCGCGTAAATTTGGGCATCAAATCTGATGATCTACAACGCGACCAGAAACAGGAGATCTTTGACAACTTCATTAGCCAGCTCAAGCCTGACCAGGTGAAGGACAAGGACATGATTCGACGCTGGTTCAAGACAAAGAAGAGGCTAGAGATTGGACTGAAGGGCTTAATGGGCGGGAAATCAGGAACATTTTGTTTTTGGCCGCGAGCCTGGCTCAGCAGGACAGTGGAGAACTGGACTTGAAACACATATCTAGAATGGCGAAGAGCACTCGGAGATTCCATGACAGCATCAAGACCGTTGACGAGGCACGCCGGAGAGCTGAGGCCGGGAGGAAATAGAATTTGGGAATAGCTGCCCATCGCTATCGTCCTTCACTTCTCTGTTTAACTCCACAGCGACAAAATATGTTCATACGTCTTTCATCAACAAATGTTGCTGTCTGCCAGCGTTGATTATATTCTTGTTTAGCAGGTATCATCAGTATAAAGGCGACTAATAAAGAAGTCTCAAGCCACCTCAAGGCGGCGGGTGATCTGGCTGTACCTGAGAAACATAGTGGCAGTTTTGGCCAAGCCTGAAGGTGCATCTAAGTTTAGTTAGTTTGTATAGTTGCGGCAAAGGCGAAGGACCGAACGGGATCGGTGAGTCGGCGCTAGCCAAGGTTCGGTTCGTCGAGTCAGTTACGGCAAGTTTGTGATGCGTGTGTCGGTCCTCATGTGTCGTCGGAAATTTGCTGAAGCTGCTGTGAAATGCTTTTTTCGCTTGCCATTCTGCTTGGCAGCCAACGCGGGGAAGGGGATATGCCCACTGAATGGATGATAGGTGATTTGATCCATGACCGGAGATTAAAGCAAGACTTATTTTTTCGGCATTAATGGCCCGTCTGTTCAAGAGACAGATCAGGTAGAAACTGACAGTATCTTCTTCGGCAGAGTCTTGCGGCAGAGCTCCACAACATTATGCCAGAGATTACCATCCTTATCCACACAATATTCAATCGCGCAACCTGATCTTGTAAGGAGCGTGTCAGTGATGACCTTCATGACGCGCTGCGAACATTCGATCCTCAACACACAGGAAAAGAGGCATCTGTGCGTGCCGTTTATGCGTTTCCGCGTCACCCGCCCTTAGGTCCCCCAACCGCCCCCCAGAGAGGCCGGACCGGATGACAACCATTGTTGTCGACATCTCAACAGATTCGCATCTCACAAATAGCCATTAACATCAAGAGAGTGAAGGCTCCCAGTTGGAGACCCTATCAGCGGCAATTCATGCGCATGCCGCCGCATTTCGATTGGTAGTTCGACTCCTTCACATGAAGTAGCGCCAGAGAGAACTCGGCGCCATGAACTCCCCCGCGGGATAAGACTCCATCTCATGGGAGTGTATTCGTCTGGGTTCTCACCTCCGGGATTGCATTGGAAGCCATTTATTTGACGATAATGTTAGGTTTTCTTTCTCGAGTTGACTTGCATTCCTACAGACGGAATTCCCCTTCCTGATACGCCTCCTGAACCAAGAATATCTCGCCACTATTCTCACGTAGATAAGCTTACGGGAGTCAGCCGCAAGCCTTGTTTTCACATAAAGCTTGAAGATGCGGTCTGAAAATGGTAATAGTTGGGCCTCGTCAGAAGCTTGAGAACTCGGTAGAGCGCCAGCGAAGTTGCGGCGAATAGCCCCCGTCATCAAGCCCTGCATCATGTCTACCTCGATAGATGAGCCAGCCTTTGACATGAAGATGTGATGACACTCGCTTTGCAACGCCTCACGAGGTGGTTCCAGGACCGCTTAGTTTCATCCCGGGACTTTTCATGGATATGCATGTCTCTACGCCAACAGCGACTCCGAGAACATGCGGCTCGACCTGAAGTCCATATATGCCATCATTTTGTGACACGGGCAGCGTCTGCCCGTGATTGTTGTATAACGTCATCATCCTCCACTTGCTCGTCGATTTCTTCTGCACCGAGGTGGTATTTACGATGGTCCAGTCCGCTTGAAGTTCACCAACTTCCACCAGTGCTCCTTAACTCTGATTCGATAAGTTCATTCTCCACAGATGATGAGCACGATCTTGTAGAATCAGCTGCACCAGTTGGGTAGCATCAGGACGCCGAATGGTTCCTGTGGGTTCATTCCACCCGCTGGTGCCTTTGGGCAAAAGCAGCTGTGTTCATGATTGAAATATTGGTGACAGATGTCACGCTGTCGGTGAATCTCCGTTCGCGTCAACTAGGCATGATGACTCGAGCTGCCATAAGAGCGGCATGCCGTAGACGAAGACCTTGCAGCCGTGGCTTTCATCATTAGTGGGAATCTCGCGCACGCCTCTGCTGTTTATCCCGCGTCAACCACGCTGGCTCGTTCATAATATGCGCTTTCGACCCTCGTAAACGAGGACTTTGCAGCAGAGGTTCAGGAGAAGTTGAGGCTGAGAGCACCACTGAGAATATATGCCGTGAATCGACGAGCAGAGAAGACCGAGTCTGTTTCTTTTGATCCTTTGGAAAGACCAGCTCTGCGTGGAGCATGGTGATTCGCTTTTGACTTCTGTCAGCAGACCCAACAGCGCGCAGTGCAAGCCCCCATCGCTCCCTAGACGCCTGAAATCAGAGGCAGTACACTGCGGCGACGTCAAGGAAGCGCAGGCTCAAGTGGGCATCGCGTACCTAAGGGGAGAGCCTGGACTAGCCAGGGCTTGTCATGTGCGGATATCCCACGCATACCAAGGTTGACTGAAGTCCCGACCTCAATCGGAACCGGGTCAGTCCTGTCAGCTATAGTAGCAGAAACCTGTTTGTCCTTTGATTCTTTAATAATTCTAGACAAGTGCTTAGTGGCTAACAGGTCCGGAACTTCAGGTGGGTGAGGACGTTGCTGGGTTAGTTTCTGGTTGGAAGAAATGCTCAGATCCAACATCGCAACGCCAGATGTATGGCGGCGAAAAGCGAGAATATGGCACTCTCCATTCATCCAATGCTGTTCCTGTTGTATTTGAGGCTGTTGGTGCTCGAGCCTCTCGAAGATGAGCAGCCAATTGGCAACGAGGCATCATCTTCGACTCAACATCTGCAACGGAAGGTGAATGTCAACAAATGACTCGCCATGACCACATGCGCTCGAAGCAACATAGATTTCCCTTCTCTGTCTCACATGGCATTGTTCCCTTTGAGATATCTGTTGACCGGTAATCGATGCCTTGCATTGTTGATGGCTGTGACGAGAAGGGGTTGACGGGATATCAGGTCGTGGGATCGCCGCCGGGGCCGATATATCACGACGTGCTTTGAGCGATGATAATGCCGGGTTGATTGGGCCATGGGAAAGGGCCGATTGCGTTGCCATCGTCGCCGTCTTGTGTTGGTGGTGGTTTGGGCACCCCACCGAGTTGCCGGAGGCAGATTCCATCCCCTTAATACTGATTAGGGAGGCCGTCCAGCAGTTGTTGCGAAGATTCTCCAGCGAAAGACCGCCGGACTTCTCTCTCCCTTCTTCAACTGGAAAACTTGTGTTGTCTTCTTGCGTCAGCCGCCGCAGCAGGAGCTTGGGCGTGACGCTTCCTCTTGAGACCGCGCTGGAAAGCAATTACAAGTAGAGATTTGGCGGGGCGTAGACTGCTCTCTGAATTCGACACCTTAGCTGCATCCTCTGTGTGAGTGGAAACGTCCTTGCTTGCGTTGCAACGCCTGAAGACTGAAATTCCTCCAGTGCTACCTCCACAGAAATCCCAGGATGCTTTCTCACTATGCTCCTTCGCATATGTAAACAGCTCCACCTAGGAAGCACTTCGATGCGACCAGTTCTTGAGGCTTGGTGATGTCAAATTTGCGTCGACATTTACATTGGTCTTGGGCCTCTGCTTGGGAAGTAGAAACTCGACGATACAGCCCCTTCTTCCATAGCCTCGCTTCAGCGGCATGAATAACCGGAAGATCAGCTTTTGTGGGCGACTGGATTCTGCATCCATTGCTACATCTGGACAAAGCATCTATATGCGTCGTGCAGAACCTCAGAGTGGCAGAAGAGCCAGAAGCTTCACACTGATCCTGCTGGTTCCCACCAAGAGCATCAATATCCAGTCAGGAGGTCCACAGAAGCATGCAAAGGGGAGACCCAGACCCATTTCGTCCTGAGCAAGCCTGCTGCGTAAGCCGCTGG
The DNA here is from genome assembly GCF_013390195.1 of Colletotrichum siamense. NCBI lineage: Eukaryota > Fungi > Ascomycota > Sordariomycetes > Glomerellales > Glomerellaceae > Colletotrichum > Colletotrichum siamense. The sequence goes on along the minus strand of NW_023501032.1, from coordinate 52,717 downwards.
TGAAGTTTTTCGCTTGGGGAATGGCATCTTGGAAATAGTGGATTAACTGCAGCCACGCGGCATCGTCAATTGTTTGCTCTGTGACTCGTACCTACTCGGGCGGAGGAAGATTGGGTAAATGATTTCACATGTTTGTGGGAATACCACCAAAGGAGAGGGCATCATTACTCATTACAGAATACAAGAGCCAGGTGGCGACATCGGGGACACCACCAACTCTTTCAATCTCAAGCATCCTCCACCCAATGCTAATCATCATCTCTTGGGGGTTTGTCGTCCCCAAGACGGCCATCAATCACACTGCTATGGACATTCCTCCCATTTACTACTTAATTAACTCCCTTCACCTTCACTTTCTTCCTCGTTCTCAAAGAGTTGCCAAAAATACCATCAGTTCTGCCGTCTTCACTCAGGCCCAGGACCCGCACGTTATTCGCCAAGGAACACCCGTATGCTCCTCCAAATTGTCGCTTGCAAGGAGTGAAGCTGGCGCGGCCTTTGGCATCCAGCTCTGGACCACGGCTACCGATGATTGATGGGATCTTGCCGGACAACTGAGCCCCGTGTAAACGAAGCTATGCACTCGCAAGTTGATGAGTCGGGCGAGGACCCAGATCGCCAGCAGAGCACGAGACGAACCCAAATTTGCGCAGGGGACAGCCCCTCAAGCACGTCCATGCTGTCAAGATTTCTCGGCGCGGAGTCAGATCTGGCCGACTATCGTCAACATTCAGTAACGGTTCCCAACCTGTCAGCACCCAGTTGGGCTACCTCATTTGAAACCCTGCTCGGCGCTGCGTTATTCAATGATCGAAGTGATTTCCGGTTGCTGGAAAGCGCCACTCACCCGCTGCCCCCATCCAAGTCCACCTCAGAAGGGAACAAGACCGAAACCTCCCGGAGACACCATGGCGCCCTGAAGCCGCAATGCCATCTTTCCGAATTATTGAGCCATGGTATTTGAGCGCACTCAATTCGCTCAGGCATCTTTAAGGCCTGGTTGGTCTGTTCGAGGCCAAACAATCCGTGGGAAAGACGAACTCAAGACACTGTCGCACCGCCTTCACATCCGCAGGACCAAGTCCACATGACGCTAAGTTTCCTCCAACATGGACAAAACCATCAAGCTCAATTCCTGCTACCGCCAAGGTAGGGGCGAACCCGGATGATCATCCATTCTGAAACCAATCTTGGCAGATTCGATAACCAAGTCCACGAAAGTTGGCGTTTGTTTTGGGTCGATAAGAAATCGGCGCAATCGTTCGGCCGCTAAGCTTCCATGCTGTGGCAAGTCTTCAGACCCCCCTCGGTTGACTCGCCAGACGTCCATGTGTTGAATGCGGTGTCATCTTTCTAGGTGGCGAGGGCATTGAAGCCGGAGGTTTTAGAACCCACGAAGGCGTCTGCTCGTGCGTCACGAATCCTGAGCATCACAGCAATGAGCCAAAGGAGTGGTCTTTTCTGGGGAAACATTCAAGCAGACATGTGTGATGCGTCAGTACCATCAAGGGCAGCCTGATCTCGGGGAGCTGCTACGTTTGGACCCCCAAGCCGATAATTCTTCACAGGGTTGGCGACGGGGAGAAAAGTAGCATGGACGACTTGCGATTGAGTCTACGGGGCCGGAACCGAACAGAATGGCAAGGCTGGCGCGCCATTTTCGCTGTCTGCCTCTCAGGTGCCATTAAGCTGGCAGACGGCAGACGTGCAGTTCCTAGAACCCAATCCCATCGTGAAACAACCCCACGGGCACCTACATCTTACCATCAAGGTCGTGAACCGCGATGGCCAGTCCTCCCGTTCGCTCAAAGTCAACCTTGGCGAAGAATGCTCGCCTGATGGGTTTTTTCCGCGGGTCCCAATCCGTCTCGAGCGACCGGCATTGATAGCTCTCAAGGCTGGAGGGAGGTATCGACGATGAGATCGCTGGTCTGAAGACAATGGCATCATGAGTGGATCGCACCATAGAGTCTTCGAGGATGACGAAGCTGGGCCTTAAGCTCTCACTCATTAGGGCAAACGCGACACTGGTGCTGGCTGCTTGGACAACACCGGCTGCAGCTTTGGGTGCGGCAAGTGAAGGGGATGTGGGTGAGAGGGCATTCACTCGGTCGACGGCGACGATAATGATCTGAAGACGTTTTCGGAGAAACCACGCACCTTTATCGATCGTCCGACACGGGGAACATGATAAGGGGGCAATCTCCTATGCCATCATCAGATGGGATAGATTCAGAGTCTCAGAGACGAGGGAGCAGCAGTCTCAGTGGCCCGCCTTGTTGAACTTAATGAACTTCTCAGGGTCACAATACGAGGCGACGGCGCACATGTAACACTTCTCGAGGAAAACGCGAGTGGCGCCAGGATGAAGATGTCTTGGGGCTGTCTGGGGCCTGCGCAGGCGTGGGAAGAGGCCGGCAAGGTTGGGTCAGATCCTGTATAGGCAGTGCTTTGGTCATTCGAGATGGTCACACGTGGCCCTCGCGGTCCGCACTGGCTGCTGCTTCAATGCGCCATTCCGCAGTTCGGCCGTCAACCCGACAAGGTTAACCGTGGAGGCATGCCGTCATGTCATTCTGTCCATGCCGGCTTCATGAAGCGGTGCCCACATACACAAAATCACGATCATCGTCATGGCTGTTGTGGCATTCGCGATGTTTCCATGCGCGGTCCTACCCTGGCTAAACCGAGCAGCAAAGTTTGCGAGGCCACGGTTGCCAAGGATAGCCAGAAAGTCAGACGAAGAAGTGAATGGGAAAGAATGTTCATCACCGGTGCGCAAAGCCAGGGAGGGCATGCAACGGTAAGTGTTACCCAGTCAAGCAGTTGGCGAGATAACCAGTCACCCATCACTTGGCCGTTGCTGTAGTTTGCCTTCTCAACATCCACGAGATGACAGCCAGCTCAATGGCGACGAATGCGGATGGAATGTGCCATATGGGGACGCAATCTGCTGGCTCGGTCCGTTGGCTAGCCGTACGGAACAGAGCATGTGATTCAGCCTGGATAAGTACGGTTCACTTGGTGCGCACGATTGGAAGCTTGGCCAGAACCTTGTGGCGAAGCGGGCAGCATGGGTCGAGGCTGAGGGTTGGGTCCAGCTGATGTGTTCGTGAGGCCCCGCGCTGAGGATGTACCGTGGTCAGCCAAGATAGACGAACATATCGGACAATAGGGATTCGGGTTGACAAAGCCTGAAACCGCGCTGTCGAGTTGACTTCCCGATGGTGGGGAGGGATCCATGTAAGAGCAGAGGTGTAGGTTGAAGATGCCATCGAAAGCGACACGGCTGACTTTGGTCTTTACCGCAGGCCGACCGACTACTGGCGTGAAACTATGCGCATGATGACAGGAATCAACCATGACGGCCACGAGAGATGTGAAATCGGCCGAGGCTTTCCGGAGGCACAAGGTCAAGAACGTCGGGTAGTGGCAACTGCTTGAAGCGCAGAGTTCCGGAGAATGGACTAAGTCCCGACTCAAAGGGATGATACGGTCTGCAGGTGCATGGAAAGCCAAGAACAGAAGCTGTAAGCAATTTGCCGGCACGAGATCGTTCTCGCGATGTGCGCCCCGCCGCTAATCAACATGACCTGGCGTAAAAGCGACAGCAAGGTGTTGGCACCATCTCAGAGAGCGCCGGTACCGCGTTGCTGATGTGACCCAGACGAACCCAGCAGAGGTGTGGAGTAGTGGAAGGGCGGTTGTGGGTAATGGACATGTGGAAATGGTAGCGTGAACTGTGGTGATTTGGGGTTTCGACAACTGTACGCCATGTGTGCATGCCCTTTCTCTGTACGAGCACGTATCCAGACGCCTCTGTGGCGGATGGGGCACGACAGCGGGTGCGAGGAGTACGGCGCTCCGGAGGACGAGGCCTCTCAGAGGTCGCAATTGCCGTCCCGAACAGCTACACCTCGCGGATATATCGGAGCGATTGGTCGTACGAAGGCGTGACGATGCGGCTAAAAGCTGCCAAAATGCCGTCGAAATGCCAGATGACGAGACATACCGTTGCTGTGGAGGAACAGGGAGTGAATGTAGGGGTTCCGCCTGCAATTCTGATGTCTCCTGGAGGTTCTGGCGTTTTGAGAACGTCTGCAAGGCCCCGTCACGGCAAGACGTTCGTATCAATGTATTCCTGGGCCGAGACGGCACCGGCATGGCAGCCCGGGGGACAGCTCCAACGTATTGATCGTCCGGGGCCGGGTAGGGAATCGCTGGTCGGCCGGGTGGCAACCCCAAAAGGCAACGATAATGTGATCGACCATTTGCGTAGGGATGGAGCGTGGGGGATGTTATCGACAGATTCCGAGACGAGCGGAGGTCGGTGTTGTCGGATCTGCAAATCCTTTGTGTGAACAAAGGTCTGTTATTTTGTGGGAGATGGGCCAGCGTGATCGGACGACAGCCCGTCGAGCAGGTGTGCGATTGAATGGCCAGCCAGTAAATGGCCTTGGGCAGCGGGGAGACAGGAACGGTCGTGTGCCGCAGGGTGTCGACGCGTTCGGCTGGAAGGGGTGCGGCGTGGTTAGCGGTGTAGAACGCAGTGATACCGCCGACTAGGTCGTGGGTGTAGACGATAAATGGCAGCAGAGCGTCGACACAGAAGCAACGGCGGCCCCTGGAAAGATGGAGGGATGGTTGTCTCTAGTTATCTATGCTGTCGACGAACAGGAACGGACCGAGCATGCGAGGCGGCCAGGCCATGGCCACAGCCAGGTCAGCATCGACCGTCTCGTCCTATCAGCCACCAGTCTTGTAGACTGGATGGGCCTGGCGAATAGCCCGACAGCGCTTCCAGCTTGAGGCGGATTGGGCCCAGAGAGGCATGGATCGTCAACAATCACCAGCCATTGGCGGGTAAGAAGCGCGTGCGACATGCACAGAAATGTTCTCCTGCATGTCGATGTCTAATGTATTCCGGTCCGTAGCCAACGATTTGGGTGCGCTACACCCCGATGTTAGGTGCTCGTGTCGGAGGATGTGTTGATGGCTTGGCCCAGGTGGGTGGGTGTCGCGGGGAAAAGAACCAAAGGGATTCTCGATGGGAATGGCAGCAGCATATCTGGCTTCGGTCAGCTTGCTCCTGCAGTCAACCCGACGGGGCCCACCCGACGGGGCCCACCACAGCTTTGGGGAAGCGGCGTGCACACGTACTGCTATTGCCGAGGCGTTTCGTTTCTGCGTGACACTGGAAGTCGGGCTTGACGTACTTGCACGAATGCAGGCAAGGTCATGTGAGAGGACTTCGCAATTTCTTGCCATGTCCTGTCACATGATTGTCGTGTTGCTGCGCACAGAATGATGTCATATCGAAGCGCGGCCGATATCTTAGCAGAACTGGAGGCAGATGTGCAGAGGTCGACCGCGAGCCGCAAACGTGCGTCCAACCGAAGCCTCCGATCTCTTGCATGGGCATAGAGCAGTGTCCCGTCCACGCCTGCTAACCGTCATGAGCATGGCTCAAAACATCCAAGGCAAACCAGGTAGCATTATTGATCCGAACGATCGCTGCGTTGTGCTCGCCGCAAATTTGGCATTGACCTGTCGCTCGTTGATGTCAGGATCTTCGGAGGCGGAGGTGACAAGTGAGCCAGGGCGCAAGTTCGGACTGCGTATTTGAGGGCATCGGTGAGGTTGGGCAGACATCGAGACGTGGAGTCGGGCACGCACGGAATCGTCGGCAGAAGTTGACGATGCTTGCATTGCGACGCAGATTACGCGACGCGTCTTCGGAGAAGCTCAGAGGAAAATTGACTTCTTGGTGCGCAATTCGTTGATGAGAGTCCTGCAGGAGAGCATCTTGTCATTGCGGCAATTGAGGGTCGTTGCGGTAGGAGGATGCGCGGTCAGTTCTTGGAGAGCGCCATGCAGGAGGTTGTCCAGTGTAGCGGCGGTCAGAAAGTCGATTTCGTGTTTGGAGGATGTGCATTGCAGTGCAGCACATGGAAAAAAATTAAATGGCAATGGGACGATGACTTCGGGTGGACGCTGGGGGTAGACCAGGGATCAAGGTGCCAAAGGCAGACGTCAAGGTGCACTGCCCAAAAGCTGAGGTGCTGGCGGGGCAGGACGGCTGGATTTTCCGACCAAGATGTTCCGGCGTGGAAAATTGGCGCCGGAAAAACATTCGACAAATGAGCGTCGCGCACCTTGGTGGGTGGTACGGTACGTACCCAGTGACACCAATGGGACTTCCACATGATGCAATGCAGTGCACCTAGGTAGTCGGCAGAGACATGGTGCACATTTTAGCGCCACCACATTTGTGCAAGAAAGCTGGAAGCCCAAGGTGTGGCACGATTGGCAAAATCGTGAGAATTGATTTCGAAGTCGAATTCTGACCAAGCTGCCTAGATCATGGTCGGAGTCTGGGTCACGGTCGGTCGCAGCGGTTCGGGTCATCTTCGGGTCGTCTCCACCGCGTCCGCAAGTCAGCACAACCAACTCCCCAACGCTCAAGGCGCAGGCTCCTGAGCATGCCCTCAAAGACACCCTGTGGATCTAACACCCGCGACGGCAGCGTCCCGACGCTGGTTCAGGATATCAGCCTGCACCATGAACCGCATCAAAAAGAATCGGAAAATGGATTATTGCCACCCTCAAAACACGCAGCCACTCACAAAAAGGCGGAACGACAAACATTCTAATCTCAATCCCAGATCTGCCAAGTCGTGCACGTTGGTTGCGGCCGACGGCATTCACATCCAGCCGTTCTATGATTCGAATTGACGATAAGTCCGGGGGACCATATTCCTCGAGCTTGTAGTTTTCTAATTGATTAGGATTTCTTCTGAATTTAATCTATGCCTTCATTCAAAGACGGGAGATAACATGTTGTTGGAGGTTGGACGTTGTGCATTGCCTGAGTCTACTTCATCCGTGCAAACTTTAGCTTGCCAACTAACATCCAAATTCCCCATATTTCCACCAGCCACCAATCAGCAAAGACCTGACTGCCCTTTTTGGCAATCGCCGTTGTGCAAGAACTTGTCATGACCTCTGTCCTCAACTTATGTAGGAGTGAGCACTTAATCCTGAGGGTTCCTTGATACGAAGCATATACCATTTATGGTCCTCTGAAAGATTGGTCATGAGCATTGAATTGAACCCCGGCGTTTGGAAACCACTTCCTGCTGGCTGCATCGGAGTCAACTGGATTTTCAAATGTGAAGGAGGAAGCTTCCGTTCCCTTCCTTTCCTGTCCTGGGTGGAGTGCTAGCAGAGTAGGGACACTGTATGTCAGCAGGTACGATGGCGCAACGTCACTGTGCGGGGTTGCGACGACACAGCTTTGGACGGGAAGGAAGAGACTCTGGGGGAAGGCATGTCCTTTCCTTTGGAATCTTGTGGCCGGCGCACTTCATGTCATTTCGAAAGCGGGGAAGGATTTTCTTCTCTTCGTCCTTGGAGTGCGACCGAAGAGACCTGCTTGCTGTGGCAGTTGAAGATCCTCTCGTTTCTTGCTTCGAGTCTCTCTGTCCGTGTCAGTTCAGAGCTCCTCCCACGACATCATCCGCCCGCTTTCCCAGCCTACTTTCGCTGAAAGCCGCTCCCGCTCGACTATGGCCGACGACGGACCTCCTCCCCCTCCTGTAAGTGTCGTTTCCTTGATATCCATATTCATATCAAAGGATCTAGCTTCATGAATGACAGCTACATCCTGTGATTTAGACTGAGACCTAATTCACTGTGAAATCCATGGCTTGTAATGAAGAACTAGACACTAATATGCTGTAGAACTTCATAGATACCTTTCCGTATCGAAGGACACCTACGACAGCTAGTGTTCGGCACTATGTGCAGAGCACCGTCGTCCCAGCCCATGATGCGCAGCCAGCCGACGCATCCCGAGCTTCGGCTCTTCTGCTCACCAATCTCCAAGCAGAGCATCGGCTTCTGGGATCGGAATTGAGGGATGCAGGCGTCATGAGGCCCGCCGATGCGCTTGCCGCTCGCAATCTTCGGGGCCTTATCGAGCTATGGCCGAATGGCATTTGGGTTCCATACAATCTGATACCGCCCGGCAACCTTCCCGGCTCCCTTCTGAAGGAAATGCTGGCGTTTTCGCGGACCGTGGCAGCAAGATACGGCCAAGCTTGGCTCCCGCATCTGTGGGATACCGCTCCGCGTGCGCACCCAGCCGGAGTGCTTCGGCAGCAAATGGCTGGGAATGCCTTCATCACCCGCCAGGTCATCAGAGCCGCCAGAGCCAGCTTCTTTGATGCACCTCCGCCGCCGCCTTTGCCGCCAGCTCCCCCATTCGCCGCCCCTTTGCCTTTCGCCCAAGAATTGGCCGGCCGACTCAACCAACGTCGCCAAGTTCTGGATGCGGCTGCTGCCGGACCGCCTCGCCCTCCTCCATTGCCGCCAGCTCCCGCTTCCGCTGCCCCTGTGCCCTTTGCCCGAGAACTGGCCGGCCGACTGAACCAGCGCCGTCAAGCCCTGGATAGAGCTCCGCCTGGCCCTCCTCCACCACCGCCAGCCCCTATTCCCGCAGGCCCGCTCCCGTTCGCCGCCCAGCTCGCCGCCCGCCTGGAGGAGATCCGCCGCCGCCGCCAACAAGATGAGGAGTTCAGAGCCATCATGGAAGCCGCCCTGAACGATGAGATCGAGCGCTTGGGACGCCTGGAACTGAACGACGACTTCGCGGAGGAGGAGGATGTCCTTGCCAACATCAACGAGCGTCTGGCTGGAGAGCGTGTGGAGGGGGATGTCCCCCCTTTCAATTTCGATGAAGACGAAGTCCTCCGAGGCATGTTTCGAGAGTGGGCTGAGGGCTGGCCGGAGCAGCGCCAGCGGGATAGATCGATGATCCCAGAGGCGGACTCTTCGGATGTAGACGAGCCCGAGCAGGAACTCCGCGGCGGCAATCCTCTCTCCGACATGGACGAGCCCGGCGTTCTCGACTGGGGCAATGACCCACCCCTGGCACAGTCGCCCTCGCCCGACTACGACCCTCCCCCAGTCCCTCCCGCGGCCGACGATGACGACTTCCGCTTCAGTTCCCCGTCCCCTCCCCCCCGCAACCCCCCAAACAACGACGACCGGGACCATCCAGACGAGCTTGGCCTTTCCGGCTCCGACCTCGAAGACGTGGCTGCCCCCCTGCCCCGACGCCGAGCCCGCCCCCAGCCGTACGTGTCCGTAGAGGCCGCAGTCGACCAAGTCTCCCGCGGTGCCGCCTCCTCCACTTCCAGACGTCTGGGCCGCGCCGCCAACTTCTTCACTCCCGCCCAGAGGGCCGCCGTCACCCGGGAAGCTGAAAGGGCCACCAGGGCCATGTTGGAGCGCTTTGCCGCTGAAAATGCTGCTGCCGCCGCCGCCGCCGTCATCGACATCAGCGACGATTCTTCGTCAGAGAGTGAGCGCGAGATCGAGAGCGAGAGTGAGGATGAATTGGCCGGATAGCCCGTCGGCGGACGTAGGCTTTGTTGTGGAAGAAGAGGAAGAGGACGGCGACGAGTATGCCCCTCGTATGTTTTTGCTGGTGCTTTTGCTGCTCTGTGTCTTTTTGTGCTTTTAAGCAGGTGTTTCTTTGAGTGTGTCCGGCTATGATGGCGTAATTTGTGTTATTTCATTCGCTTTCTAAATAATATCATTTATCGAGCGGGCTGGCTCCGGCTGGTCTCGTCTCCTTGCTTCCGGGCCGAAGAGCCGCGCACACCTCACTAATGCTCCAAGCTGGCCATAGTGTTTACGTGTTATTGAGCGTGCGATATGAATTGAATCTGGCTAACATCTTGTCTCAGTAGCTAATTTGAGACTATTGGACGTCGAGCCTCGATAAAAAGCCGCTTCAATTCAAGAATTAAGGGGTAAGGAGGTGACTTGAACTTCACATCGGAGGTTCAAAGGTGGATAGCAACAATTCATCGACAAATCCAAGCGCCCACCCTCAAACGATTTCAAAACCATTGGGATTCGAAGGACTTGCTCAAAAATGTGATTGTTTTCGGGTCTAACTCTTTTGCATAACTACTCGATGAAGCACTGGCCGAAGTGCTTTTCCTGCTTCTCTCCTACTGCGAAACCTCTTCCCCGATGGACCATGAACCCGTTTCAACAAACTCGGTCACTCGTCGCGCAACCCAAGCCAGGTCCGCAACACAATCGAAGTACCTCCTCCAATGGCATTTGCGAACAGCTGCTGAAGAGTACTTCATTCGAATCGTGACACTGAAATGTTTCCTCCGATGGCGTTGCGAAGCAGCTGCCGAATCATATAGCCTTCGAATTGAACGAAGCCGAAAGAGAACCCTTCGCATTCCTCCTACTGTTTGATGTCTTGCTGAAAAGACCATAAAACGAAGTACTACCCTCCACTTCTCGCCCTCGAGCTGCAATCCGGAGCCGACCAATAACTTTTCCTCGGAGAACATTCGACCTCCAAAGCATGTTTTCCTCTTCTTCTTTCTTTCTTTCTCCTCCGAGGTATGCACTAGCCTGTGACGACCAAGTGTTCATAGCGACGTCGCTTTTCGATGCTTTCCACGGACAGCAGTTGACAGCAGTTGACCGCCTGCAGCCGCACTTGGTCGATTGGCGTGCGACAATAAGGAGTCCTCGCCATGTTCCCTCTGATTTCGACCGATATTGAAGCAATCGAAGAGGTCAAACGGCCGTGCTTCGAGACGCCGCCTGCAGCGCCTTTGCCACGCAGATATTTCCCCCCCTCTCTGCAAACTCGGCAGGCTCCGGCTGAAGAAAATGCAGATCCTGTTCGTACTCCCAAAAACGCAGCCTGTAGGCCCATCCCAAGTCTGCCGCCAGAATGTCGACAACGAGGCGATTCCTTTCCTGACGAAGTCTTTTGGCTGCTTCCCCCTCGTTTCGCGTGTCGACAATTGCGCCGATGCCTATGAGGCTGGCTACGAGACGCGTCGCTTCCTTTTGTCTGTCGAAAAGGTCCATGACGTCCCCGTCGCCTCGGTCGGGATTGGAAACCGAAGATCCACCGTCCGTAACCATGTCCGGCATCAGGGCGAAGCTCGCGTAGTGCAGAGCGTACAGGCCGTACTCGTCAGGCCAATCGTGGAGGCCGCTGTTGGTGGAACATGTATTTGATGAGCGTGCGAGCCAATTCAACAAATCGACCATGCCGTTCGCGGCCATGATGTGCAGCCCGGTGACGCCGGCGGAGAAGTCAAACGAGCGATCCCAGACGGCTCCCCTTTGTATCAGAAGCTTGACCGTCGACTTGCGGTTGTGGGAAAGAGCGAGGTGAAGAGGCGTCACGGAGACGGTAGGCAAGCCAGCGACGACGCCGGCGTGTCTGTGCGAAGAAGGGCAGACGCAGCGTAGCTGGGCCTCGGGATCGACGGGGAGTGTCGGGCAGCGCTCCAGAATCCATTGGATAATATGATCGTGGCCGGCAAGGGCGGCAGCATGTAGTGGTGTCGCGAAAGCGGGAGCAGCCACGTCGGTAGAGGTCGTAACATGTTCGCCGGAGACGCAGCACCATGGCACGAGCAAGCGGATGCCCAGAAAGAATTTCTCCAGGTGTGATGGTACGTGAGTAAATAGCCGCTGAAGGGCATCGAGGCGGCCTGATATGACCATCTCCATAATGATACTTTCGCGATTGCACGCGGGGTAGCTAATGAACACGAGGCGCAAGGATCAGCATGGTGCACGCAGGGTGGGAGCAGGGTGATGAGGTGCCTACCCAGTCGGATCAGGACTCAGCCAAGGGTCGCGATATCGTTTCACGGTGTGCAGAACGTGATCCTGGGTTGATACCAGCGAGGTAAGTGTATTTGCAGCGACGTCGATAACGAGGGATTGAGTGTAGAGCAGAGGCGTGGCGACGTCCCGCAAACGTTGACAGGTAGCAGCCAGCCGGGCCATGTCGGCCAGGCCGGTAAACGAGGTAGACTCTTGCATCGTGGAAGGCGGATGGGGATCGAGCAAGGCGAGCGCTATTGCATGCAGGATTTCGAAGGGATGCTGTGAAAGCCCCATGTTGGCGTTTTCCGGACGTGGCCTGTTCCGTTGGCCACACCGCACGGCGTCAGTTCGTGGTATCAGAGACGATCAAGCGCGGCGCAGAATAATTTCGAAAAGAACAATGGCACAGGGCCCTCGCATTAATACGACCAAGGTAGCTGATGCTGAAAGCATGGGTGGGACGTGGAATGTTTGGTGTTCCGCTTTGCGAAGATGTATTGGTCGGCAGTCAACAAGATGTGGCCGCAGGTGGTGACGTGTTATGCGAAAGCGTAGATGCGAACGCGGAGGAAGGGGGAAAATGAAGTCGAGTTTGAGCGTTGATGCTGCAAGGCAAGAGCGACGTGGGGAAGCCTGCCCATGCTGTGGGGCGGAGTCGTGGTGGTTGAAGTTGGAAGGAGAGGTCCCGGAGGTTCGTACCATCCCTTCCTGATGGTACGTGCAATCCCATTGGCTCCTGCGATTCGGCGGCACAAGTCCGTGCAGCGGGCGCCATGTGGCAGCCCCAGGGGAGCAGCACTGAAGGGTGCACCTTGCTGGACCTTCAGTCGTAGCGGTGCTGGAACATTACATAACCACATCTTCACTCTGAATCTGCATCCCCGCAACTTTCTCTTGTCGCTGCAAATCACATCAACTCCCTTGCAATGCTTTTGCGTCTGGTCGGGGTGGCCTGCACCAAAACCTGATTCCAAGCAAGAGGTTCTGTGGGTGAAGGTCGAGGTTCAGGTGCCATACTGCAGTCCAACCTTCAAATTCTTCCTTGATTGATCGAAGCGCCCACTGAATTTCACATCACGGGCAGTCAGAAGAAGTCATCAACTGGCCAGTCATCGCACCTCTGATTTTTGCGAATACCTTGGCTCAAAATTGCAATTTCGTCTAGAGGATTCAACAACACGCCGCGATCAGAGTCGCGTCAGCCTGCGAGCCTCAGCCAGCACAGGGACTCTGCTGCTCTCAGTTGGCCCGCCACGCCCCTGCAGCACCAAGTCCGCTGTAAATTTAGCGCACCTTCGGCCCTGACCGCATTGCTGAACACAACAGTCAGATCCTGCAGCCTGCAGTGCGAGATTCAACCTGCCCTTGAACCTGGCGCAGAACTTTCTGGGTGCAGTGGTGTTTGCATTCCGGGTCAAAAAAGTCCGCACAGAAGGTGTGTGGATCTTGAGACATCAGGCAGAATCATATCCAAATGATTTGAGCCATGCAAATCAGAAGTCCTTGTTCGTTGTTATTTGAACCGAGCAAGACCTTATGCTGTTTATTCCCATTGGTGCATGCGGATGGGAGTACTGCTGCCACCCGCCAGCAATGATGGTATCCAATGCGATTGTTTCGCGTTGCGTGGTCAAACAAATGGTACGAGACACCCTTTCGGCTTGTTGAAATATCCGAATCATTGCCTGAGACTTCCTGCGTGAGTCTTTGTTCGGCGACTCAGGAAGCGTTGTTTTTCCTGCAATTCAGGAACCTTCTCGGTCGGGGGAGCAGCGTGAAAAGATCTATATTTACGGATACCCGTGAGGAAAAATGGAAAACTGGCAGATGTCCTTTTCAAGCCCACAACCGCTTCAGACGCAACGCTCTCATCATCCGTCGTTGCATACCTCTTTGTTCCTTACACCGGTCAACCGCAATGGCGACAATGAAGCGTCAAATGAGCCTTCCGACTTGGACCGAGAAATCCAAAATTCCATTCGCCAACCCCGAAGCCCAGCGGCTCCCAGCCATGCCAAGTCTTCGTACAGCAAGTCCCTCCAAGAAAGATTCAATGGTATGCAGCGTCTCTTTTCATATCTGTGTATATCTCGGGCTCTGATCTCTGACTTGCTTGCGCAAATGCAGGATGCGCAGCCTGGCAACATGAAGGCATTTCTCGGAAGAACTGCGGCCAAGATTACCAAGAAGTGTCTCTGCGTTCTCGGATGGACTTCAGTTGCGGTGGCTCTGGTGCTGATCGGCTTGGTATTGGCCGTCCTGCTTGAGGTCGCGGGATCTGTCTTTTGTCTTCCCCTTCGTGTCTCTTCCGCGGAGGATTCTGCATCCCAGTCTGTTTGCGATGCGTACGTCCACTCTGTTCGTGTAATCTCTCGCCTCAAGAGCGTGGTCACCGATATTCTCATGTTCATCCCGGCAATCGCAGCCTAGACACACACGCTCAAGCAGGAAATGTCAGCGTAGAGAGGCTCCGGGCTGCTGACTTGAGTACCTTTTACTTATTGAGCAAACCTTCAGGGGGAAATGTGAAAATCTGTCCTGTAAATCAGAATTCGAATTGTCTAATAATGTGCATGAAATTCAAATCGTGTCCAATTGGCTCATGTCCATTTATTACGAAGGTCCATGTCATAACCAGTTTATCACATGAACCGCTGCATGGCATGAATTGCCGCATGAAATAATAACCGAATGGTACGAATGACCGTATGAAACCCAGCGTATGACGGAAGCATGGAGCCAGGCTCAAGTCCATATGTTCATGTGAGGCTCAAGAGTTAGGCTCGATCAAGACGTCGTGACACGTGCGAGTGTCCGTCTCGAATCCTGACCATGCTACATGTATGTCCTTTTGCATCGGTTTACTTTGACCCAGCTTCCTTTCTTATGTGACGTGACAAATAATCGAATATTATCCGAATATCAGGGCAACCTAAACGTAGTGAAATCGAATGGAATGCGGTTGTCTTGGGGAGAGGCACCCGGGTCAGTTTGTATCATACGTAATCCGTGACTCAGAGCCGAACGATTTTTCGTTCGGTCGGAAAACGACCAAGGTGCAAACTGAAGCCGTGAAATTGACTGATCAAGCGAATGACCAGAGAAGCATCTGGACTCGCACAGTGACTTCGGGTGCAGAGCGGACGCATTAAGCACGGCAAGAAAAACGGAATCATATATGCGGATTTCTAGGAAAGAGAGCCAGGAAGCCCGACAATAATCACAACAGAGCCAATATGACAGGATGAGAATGTATTAAAGTAACCCATGGATCTCAAGAACTATACATATCACAGGTACATCGTATTTGCGCTCAGCGACTTCCGAAAACGTCAGCAATTCCCGCAGCCGCCGATGAGATTCCTTGCACCCGGTTGAGAACCTTCAGTTTCATGTTCTCCCGCTGGACTAGAGCCAGGTTGGTCTCAAGAAGGGCGATCTTGCGCTGGAGCGACTCAATCTCTGACATCTTGTTACTGAATTCCGAAGCGTCCTGATGGCTAACGGCATCGATAGTTTTGACCAACGATGTTCCGCCAATAACCATCAGATTTCTGTTGACATTCATGGCGGTTGCCAGTTCTTCCAAGACGCAAATCTCGAGTTCCTCCCCGGTGAGAGGCCTGCTCCGCTCTGAAGCATGCTGGAATGTCTTGTGAACACTCCGCAGAAGGTTATCTTCAAGTGGTTGGAAGAAAGGAGTCATGATGAATTGACCACGAAGGCCTGCATCCCTGAGCTCGGCATGAGCATTGACACATTTGAGGATATTCGAATTCGGGCTTACAAGTAGTGCCAACTTGTTCGATCTCTCAGGATCCCAGCTTTGATCTTGCTGAAGGCTTCATGGATGTCACGAGCCTTGTCGTTGTAGTGAGGGGTCGAGGGGGTGTTGGGATGATGTTGGTCTGCTTTCCGGTGTTTGAGAATTGAAGCGCCGTAGTCTCCAGGTCGGCTACTGTCAGAAATAGTCTTCGCATGAGAATCCATTGTATTGAGTCGGAAGATCTGGGGATGCTTGATGAGGAGGTTGAGAAGATCGAAAGGCATGAAAAGACCTCGTAAAACTTGGTCGATGGATTGGAGGTTCTGCTGTGTCGAGGAACGGGAAGGAACATCGTTCTTTGTATACGGGGACTCAGGGAACAGGCCGTGTCAAATTTACGAAGACGGGTTTCTCATGCCCAACAACAAGTTCGTTTGTTTACCAGGTTCAAGTCTTGAAGCTTGGACTCTGGGTTCTGCCAAATAGGCCGTGATCAGCATAGCTGCCGTCGGCTGCCAGACGCACGGCCACGCGTGATGGCGAATTTGTGAGCAAATCTTTTCAATGTCTCATTGCTTTTGTCCCATGAATCATCCGAGTGATGAGCTGACAGGTAGAGATACACGGATTATCCGTCTGCCGCCTCAGCGGTCAGTCCTGTCATGTCTCAAGGTGCATCGTCTGGGTAAATAGCGTGGCGGGACCGATACTTTGCTGAAAGCTCAGGCACATGAATGTCTCGGCACCGCCAACCAGTCGAACGCTGACCAACAGAGAAATAACGGATGCATGACAATGATACGCCGTCGCAGCTGGAAACCATCCATGCGGTCAATTATCCCAGGCGAAATGTTGATCCGGCATCAGCCGATCGTTGCGACCATCTCGACCATTCGCAAGCACAACAAGAAAACCCAGGTGAGAAATGGCGGTATCCGATGGTGTCCGAGAACCGGGCGCTCAACTCGTCGCCCAAGACATAACGTGCCTATCCAAAGCTTTCTTATCCATGGAGGAATCGGGAAAGATGTGCTGCACCGTACCCTGGCACACTCCGTCTGCGGGGACAAACGGCCAAGCCAGTCTTGGAAGATGCAAACAGAGTGACTCTGTCGATACCACGTGAAAGCGGACAGCCAGCAGACCCTGACGCTCGGCAAAAAGATTATCGCCGGCGCCGCCCATGTTTGAAGTCTCTTCCTCCACGAGTTCACACATGAAAATCCAGTCTTCGAGTTGTACCGATAGGTAAAACGGCCGTTGCCATTTTCACGTCCCCAAGCGACACAGATTTTGCACCGCACTACATTATTGGACTCCTGGTTCGGAATGCGCACCGAATTCTCCTGCTTCCTCACGGACACGAATTACATCTCTCGTCTCTCCCATCATGGAGAAGAACGTCTTCTTGCTATACATGAGTTCGAATTTCATCTCGTCGTGGGACTTAGGGACGATGACATTGCGTCCAGAATGATATTTTGTTGTTTCTAGGTTTACTGTTTTTGCTCTCAGATGCACGGCCTCTTGGCATTAGCCAGATCTGAAATCGAGGTATCCAAGGCGTGTCGTTCACTCTCTGAATGCCGCGGAGATTCCTGTTAAACAATTATGGTAGTATGAAGGATTGGGAAGCAACCGAGGCCACATAAGGCGCTAAAGCATTATCCTTTTTCACACGCAAAACCACTGACAAGATAGGAGTCAACATATCCTGGAGGCGTCTCTGGGTCTGAACAGCATCTTCATGAAGTCCTGAAGCAACAAGAACGTGTGACCTTCGGTTTACTCCAACGAATGCGACTGTAATTTTGCGTCGTGCTCTAGGATTAATAAAGCCGTCTTATGTTTTGCTGCAACCGAGAGTTTGAGGTCAAGGGATGTTGAAGCTTTCGAAGGTGAGCAGAAAGGCTGCAAGGCGTGTTAAGGTGACTAAATGTGTCTCATACGATGCAAGTGAGCTTATTTGGTGGGCTGCTTGTCATTGTTGACCGATCCTGGTGTAATGAAAGGGATGAAGAGAGTGAGATCTCGGCAAGATGCTGCCGACGATCACGTAGATGACTCTTGTACATTTTGACTCTCTCTGTCTGTAGGAGTCGCCAAAATTGCCAAGCGCATTGAAACCGATGCAAGGCAGTTCAAGCTCAGCTTATCGATGGCAAATTGTCAATGTTGCCAACTATCTGCTTCGTCTACATTGCGGAGCAGCAAGCCATTGCTTAGTTCTTGAGGCCTGCGTTTAGAAGGCTGAGTACCCTAGAATACTTCGGCATGGCACCCGGATGAACGCCTACACGGAGAAAACCAATGCTCGTCGTAATCTATCTCTTTCTACCTTGAAAATATGCTCGTAGCTGATATGTAGAGTGTTTCGTGTGTCCGAATGTAGATGAGAATCGTCACGTTTCCCTGGTCTACGCTTCTTGTGCAACACCTCAGTCACAAACAAAGCCAAACGAACAACTTGATCATCTTACGAGGGACGTAATCTAGAATTCGATCGCAGCAAACCAACGCTCCATGGGCGACCACGTTAGACACCAGCATTAATCACAAGGGGCAACAGATTGCAAGTGCGAATCATGCCCTGTGAAAAGAGACAGAGAATGTTGTAAAGCGTTGAAGTTGCCGAATATGTAGGCTGTAGGCCGCGTTCAGACGGTGCGGGGTATGCTTTGCGCGAAATAGTCCACAACTTGAGTATGAATCATTCAAAAATTGACATCTTGTGTTTGAGCATCTTCAACCTTTCTCAAGGACTGGCTTCACGAATGACCAATGCACCGCATGGAGACGTTGGTGGTACGGTCGGTTTAATAGATGATGTCGAGGACGCTTGCAACAGCTTGATTTTGATGGAGCCATGTGCTGTTATGTTTGCCTTTGCCCCGCGCCATAGACACCATCGAGAGCCGTCTGAATGTCGTTACCTACCCTCCAGCAGCTTGTTGTGCTGTCTGTGAAAAGGCACAAGCACATCACGACGCTTCGTAAAAGGCCTAACGCGGTGTCGGACGCTTGGCTGCAAGAGCCACGCAATCGATGCTGATGCATCCCCGACCGCGAAGTAAGTAAGGAGGCAACGTGGGAATAGGGGCAGGGACGATGCCAAAAGCAGAACGTCTACGTATCGGCTGAGTAGTCATGGGATCTAGACAAAGCGATAGAACAGGAGTATCAACAATGTCAGGGCAATCAAACAAGTCCTGGCTGAGTGCCAGATGGGAATGCATGCACAACGCCAGACTCCCTTGCGACTATGTCAGAATGACAAGACAGCGAGGATTGATCTAACATGCCCGCGCACAAAAGTCTTAGAACTCACGTTATGCAGCCAAATTCAAGAGTGGTCTGCCCTGCCATAGGTCAAATGAAATTGAATCCCCGTTTCGGAATCCCAAAGCTGCGAGATTACGGAGTCATATCCGACTGCTTTTGCTTGCATGATAAGCATAGAAAATCACCCAATCGTCGCCTTCTAAGGTTAATTGCTTTCATCTGATATGTGGGGCAGCTCGAATTGCCAACGGCAACGCTAGAGGCCGGCTATCGCTTTCTTCTGAAGAGACCCTTACTTACGCAACAGGAGTTCTGTTCTCTCTCTTATGGAAAAGCTCTACAAGCAGTCGCGATCGCAGTTCAGTGCCCGAGACAAACCTCAGTCCTTGATCTGTGCGAGCTGCTCAGTCATAAGCAGGCGATTCGGATGTGTTCGCCCTACCTGCACCATCGAAGCCGTAGCAATTTCCCAATGATAATGACGACGTCGGTTGAGTGTATATGCAATGGCTTAAGGATGAATGAAGTTATGTTTCTCACCGGAAAATATTTCGAGAAGCTCGCTAGCAATAGTTATTCTCGTGACACTGATCAGGACCAACCTCGACGATATCCTCGAGACCGGGAAGAAGGACACCTATTTGCTGCTTGCACTTGGATGAACATGAGAACGAACCGCCTATAACTTCACGAGCTTGTATTTTCGGGGTTTCGTGACGGAGAGATGTGTATGATTAAGCCTTGTTTGTTACTCTGAACATGCCTTTCTCTGCAGACGCTGTTGCCGGTAATGTCAATCACGTCTCCCGTGTTGAAGTCCTCATATCATATGCCCGCCCATACGGTGTATGGGCGCGCCCTTGAGTTCAGCTTCAGCTGCTCGTCACAGCAAGGCGATTTTCCGGCAGACTTTGATCCACACTCTTCTAAGTGATATTTGATGATTCGGGTTTGAAGAACATAGCAGTAAGTAGCATCCATGCAAAATATGGAGGAAGCCTGGAGGGGAGCCGGCACACTGCACTGATATTCAGGCTGTATCGTAAGGATTGTTGGCAAGGAGACGCTGGTATATGAGTGTGACCGTCACCCTGAGAACTGTCCAGCGAGGGCGGGCTGATATGCATCAAGGTTGACCACGGCATGGGAATATATTGCGTACTTTGCTTTGCATAAACAAGATGCGAATCAACGCTCCATAATACAGGTTGGCGTAACACCTCCCTTTTCTACTGGCCTAATTCATTGTTCATATGAGCAAGATGTGTGCTTCGCTATAATGACGGAATATCCCCAATTTATCGGTACATATAGAGAGAGGACATTGACCAAGTCAGCTTTTAATTTGAGACGTGATGCACCAGTTCGCGAAAACTGCAAACAGTCTTGCAGCAAACAGACAAAAGCTTCACATGACGCGATGCCATGAAGCTGGGCCACCCCAACAAAACAGTCCAAGGAATGATCAAGAGCATCCTCTAGAAATAGCTTTACGGCGATCAGCTTTGGCCCATACTTCGCCAAGAGATATTCTGCTTGCAGTTGAAGAAATCCTTCCGTCATTTGATTTCGAAGCCATGGCAATACCGCCTTGAAAACATCCACCGAGTTCGTGGGCACTATTCACCAAATAAATATCGGCACTTTGACGTACGCCTTACACCTCGTTCAGTTACCTGCAGCCTTAATCAGCCGACTGTCAGTCCTGGCAGTCTCCTTTACAACTACTGGAATGGCAAAACGGTCCTATGCTCCGTGCATCATCCTTACTCTCCAGTCGTTCTGATGATTCCTTGAATCGATGAGTCCCGCGAAGGCTAGCGTTCTTTCTTCAAGATGATTTTGTTTCTAATCTGACTGCAAATTGAGCTGCTTTAGGTCTGTGTCGAGGACAAACTGTGTCATGGATCTCCAGTCATCTGGCATTCTTTTCCTATTCTGAGGCACCAATTTCAAAGACTTTTGGTTGATCGTGACATAGTCTCTGTTTCTTCCTCTCACTCAATGCTCTTGCTCAGAGACTCATCCGTTGCAGTGGGTGCCTTGGCATCCATCAATTCATTTGAGTTCTCGTGGTTCTCCAGGAAGATTCAAGCGATGCTTTATACCGTCGCATCAATCCTCGTCATCGAGCCGCTTGTTCGGATTCCATCTTTGAACCTTGACATCTCAACCCCCGTCTGTTCCCACGCATGCAATTTTGTGCGTGCGGGAACCCGCCATGTTTAGGCATTGAATGGTCCCCGCCTACGACACCAGAGTATCAACTGCCTCTACACATGGGTGGCCAAAAGTCTCAGCATCCTCTCTTACGCCGTTGTACCGAGTATGAATCAAGGTCTTAGCTGATGAAGGCAGGTATTTCACGTAGAGATGTTTGGAATCCATAACAGAGGATCCGCGACATACATCATTATTTCAAAACATGGCAACGTCTCCCTTTCCAAATTTAATGTTTCCCGTCACGTCGTCATCGTCCCCTCCAATCGTCATGGTACTCGAGGTTTATTCGTACGATTCCCATCTATTGCTACTTGTTTGCTTGTCGTTTCGATGTGAGAATGTTTCGTTTCGTGCTTGGCCATCTTTTCGTCTGCTTTCTAGACTCACTGCGAACATGTTCGATTATTTAGCTTGGAGCTTGATAGCCCTTGTAGCTGCATGGTGGTGCGTTGTGGACTTTCATTTCGCAAATTGAGAACGTGCAACCTATATTGCTTGTGAGATGATGTAGGAGGACAATTGCGAATGCTTCTGGGAGGGCTTCTGTTAGCTAATTAGGAAAACGTTTAGGAGTAGGCGTTTCCTTGTGGAAACAATCTGTAAATGGCCCTTCCCTAGTGTTATAACAGACGCAAAGACAGTGGCAAACATTTCCAAAGAGCACATTGCTGTTCATTCTTCGGCTCTACGAATTCCCGGAAGCTTCATGAAAGATTCGTCCAAGCCCAGCACTGCTGCGCCGCACGAGATACAGCACAGAAGTCGATGTCAGTCGCGTGCCAAGGTCTATAATATCTGATATTATTGCTTCTTTCCAATCTGTAGGGGTTCAGGTTGACTGCGGCCAAGGTCGCTCTTCAGCAGAGATCAAGGCTGCAGTCGGAGGTCCCGATCGAAGGACAAATCATATTCTCTGCCAGCAAGCCTCATCCGCTATACGTACGCACCTCCAAGGTACAACTCAACGAATGAGCATCACAAAAGTTCGAGATACCGGGTGAGGAGGTTTGGTAACAACGAACAAGGAAAACCGTTCGGATTATGTCATTCGTCATATCTACATTAACACTCAGGGTTCTATAGGATGATAAGAATGAGCAAACTAATGACTGGATATGACCAACTATGGTAATGCTGTATAATCACGGGCACTACTTTAGAGTACTTTCTGATGTTGTGGGGTTCATTGCTATGTATGTGAAAAGCGAAAGGCCTAAAGGGGTCACTAATTTGTTCGTATCAGGCGAGAATTTCGCCTTCGAGTCTCTATCACCAGGCACGCAAACAGGTAACACGTTATTTCATGTGATGCGAGACACGGTCTTAATTCTATATTCGCCTCAGGATATTATAGAGCTATAAGAGTTGGTAGATAGGTGATCGAACTTGAGTCCTGAACACTGCCTTGTCTAACAGGCGTCGCCTGCCGCTGTTTTTCGAGAATATTGCTTGTTGCCGAAATCAAATCTGGCCTTCTGACGCCTGTAATGTCCCAAACCTTCAGGTGTATAACGCCTGGGTTTCCTTGGGGATCCCGGTGAGTTGAGAGACGCTGGTAGCAGCAAGTTGTCACAGTTTATGTCTGTTCCATGTCTCGCAACGGGCATAACCTCCGTGAAAAGTCTTAAATAAGTCCCTAAAGTTGCCAGTCAGAACAAAGGTTAATACAAAATTAATGGTTCTGAGACACTTGGTCAAACCAGTGTGTTCTGTTTGTTGCTTGAGAAAAGTTCTCTGAATTGTCCTTAACTGCCACTTGCATCTTCGTCACTGCAGAACATCGGCAGCGAAATCCGAGAGGTCACGCTACTTTGTATCTGGTTACGTACATCTGACATGAAAAGCAGTTCACTGCATATGTAAACTCATGTGGTACCTGAGTGCGTACCATCTGCACATAATGGTATCAGATGTGTACCATCTACTGAGGATAGTACGTGAGTATATACCATCTACCGAGGATGGTACGTGAGCGTATACCATCTGTCCAGGATGGTACGTGAGCGCATACCATCTGTCCAGGATGGTACGTATCCACATACCATCAACCAGAGATAGTACGTGTGCGCATACCATCTGCTAAGGACGGTACGCAAGAATTAGGGCTCTCCCACTGGCCGCATCGCATCAATACTTTGGAACAGAAGACCGCTGCATTTGTATTGCAACATGCCATCGATACCGTTAGCCTAATTGCCAGCTGTGAATATCAGAAAATGTATAAGACCGGCTGAGAGGACTAGAACCTCTTGCATCATATAGAGGGAAATATCATAATCCAGTGACATATGTACTATCGAATGAAGCTCTCTTTGAAGGCGAATATGCGGGTTCTCGTCAGCACCATGTAAGCCATGCGGCAACATCAGTTGTTGCGAGCGTGGCATGGCATGATATGGGAACCTTGCCCACAACTTTAAATGGAAGCATTTCCCACGGGGAGACAAGCTTTGAACAAGAACCCACGTATTTCCAGAATTCGCAGCTGCCTCTTCCAAGTCTCGAAGATCACGAAACCTGATTTCAAAAGCCAGCCGCTACGTCAGGGCAACTACAGGTTCCCACCAAATAACATCCGCAGAAGTTTCCGTAGACCGTCACCTCAGAGTCGGTCAGAATCCAAAAAATACCAGTTATGTAACTTCGAACAACATCTACTATTATCCTCACGGTTGGACGTCTCGACGTTCTGGTCAAACACCGGAGGGTTGTCCTTAACAGCCCTGACTGCGAAGCAGCCACAGCGAAACGTCACTCTCTTTAGTTCTATGGTTGTTTGTTGCACTGTTTTATGATAGAAGGTAGACTTTATTTAATGCTCATGGATTTAATCTCAGTTCTGTCCGTTGAGGGTGTCAGCCTGTTCGTCAGTGAGATGTCGTGTTTCTCTCCATACATATATACTAGCAGCAAGTTCAGCCTATTAACACTTGACCCAGCAAATTCCGGCAGTGGCACAGCCTCCGTCGGCGCAGTCGGAATCCTTGGTGCAACTCTTGGGTGTAGACGGAAGGCATTTGTCGTGAGGGGTCGATCCGGGAAAGGTGCCAGTTCCCGGCGTAGGGGGTGTAACAAGTGCAGGCCCCAGGTTTTGAGGCAGGGCTTGCGATGCCTGAAAGTGGGCTGCAAGGACAGCGAACGTGGTTGCGAAATGATAAGGTAACATTTTGGAAGGGAGACTTGTATATATGAGCAGATATTAGAGGTAAGAGTGATGAAGACAAGAAAGAGAGGCAGTGTGTACTGAGGGAGAATCAATATTTATCTTTCATGATCAGCATGTGAGTGTTCTGATGTGCTCGGTATCCCACTTGTGTCCAGGGTGGCAAATTAGTTTAGTTTAGTTTAGTATAGGGGTCAGTTAGTTAGTATTAGTTTAGTATAGGGTCAGCTTAGTTAGTATTAGTTTAGTATAGAATTTTTTTAGTAATTATTAGTTTAGTTTAGTATAGTTTAGTATAGGCAAAATACTAAATTAAAAAATAAAAATAAATAAAAATAAGTAAAAATAATAAGAAATTTCTTTAAAACTTTAAGTAACTTATATATAGAAGTATAATATAATATTATTATATATATATATATATTTACTAAGGTTTAAAGAAATTTTATAATAATATCATTATATAGTATATTATATATAAATAGTTAGTAATACTTAGCTATTAACTTAGGTTATTAATGTTAACTACCCTATTAACTACGTTAATTAATAAAATCATTCGGGGGTACTTAAAAGTTAGCTTTTAACTTAGGTTATTAATATTAACTACCCTATTAACTGCGTTAATTAATAAAATCATTCGGGGGTACTTAAAAGTTAGCTTTTAACTTAGGTTATTAACGTTAACTACCCTATTAACTGCGTTAATTAATAAAATCATTTAGGGGTACTTAAAAGTTAGCTTTTAACTTAGGTTATTAATGTTAACTACCCTATTAACTACGTTAATTAATAAAATCATTCAGGGGTACTTAAAAGTTAGCTTTTAACTTAGCTTATTAACGTTAACTACCCTATTAACTGCGTTAATTAATAAAATCATTTGGGGGTACTTAAAAGTTAGCTTTTACCTTAGGTTAAATTATAATAATAAAAATAATAGTAATAATAGAAAAATAATAGAAAAATATTAAAATAAATACTAAAAATAATAGTAAAAATTATACTAAAAATATACTAAAGAATCCTATAAAAATAACTACTCTTCTTCTTCTTCTTCTGCTTCTTCTTTACTAAGATATATACTTTCTAACTCAGTTAGAGAGTTAATACCTCAGTATTTTAATAATATTATCTATTTAACTGTAGTAGGCTAAAGCCTATTCCAGCTTTTACTAATAATATTACTTATAACTGAGAAAACCCTCTCTACTAGAGTAGAAGTACTAAGAATAGCTAGATACCTTCTAGCTAATATAGATAAAATAGGAAAATTAGTTTTATAACACTTCTAATAAGATAAAGTATTATCTTATATATAATATATTAGTATAATATAATATAATATAATATTTTTTAAAAACAAAACTTATGAATTTAATAACTGGTTTTTCGTTTAAATAGGTAATCCACTCTTCTTGAGAAGTAGCTTTATTAATATATAACTTATCTTCTGAGTTAACTTTAGCAGGTAAATTATTATTTTTTTGATTTTCTAAAGGAAAATAGGTATTATATTCCTTTTTAACTCTATATATATATTAGTATAAAGTAATTATATTATTTATTAAATAAAAACTTACTTATTATACTTGTTTTTAAGTATTTCTTTAATATCTTCTATTATAGTATTATAGTAGTGTAGAATTTCGTTGCGATTAAAGTGGTGTAATTTAAATCTAGGATCTAATATATAGCCTAATATATGGTTTTTAAACTTAGGAAGTTTAAGATAGTTAAGGCTTTTAAGCTAATAAACGTAGAACTTTTTAAGGCCTTTTTCTATACTTTTAGTAAGTATTTTATAATAAGCAGCCTTTTTTGTATTAGTATTAATATATAATATAATATTTAATTATAAATTTAATACTTATTAATTGTGGAATAACTACTCTAAAGTTACTAAACTTAGAGTATAGAGTAGAAAGCTTTTTATATATTCTATATATATATATTAAGCTTATTAAATATTAGTATTAATATATATAATATTATTAAATATAATATAACTTACCTTTATTAAGACTAATATAAAGCTGAGATTATAGTCTAGTAGAGGGTTTAATAAAGACTTCTAATATAGATATTAAGTCGTTTATAGCGATAAATTCTTAATCTGTTAAGTAGAGTCTTATAAACTCTTTATTCTTAGTGTTATTCTTAACTTAAGATAATATAGGCTTAAACTCTATAAGAGTAATAAGCATTTTATAAGTAGAGCTCTACTTAGTAGTATTATCTATATAATATATTAGTTATAATACTATTATAGTTAGATAGATATACTTACTTAAGGGAATAACTCTTTTATTAAAGTTAGAGGGTATATAGTTATTTCTTTTATAGTAATTAATACTATCTAAAATTAACCTCTTTATTTCTCTAGTATATTTAACTATAACGCAGATTTTTTGAATCTGCGTTAAAAGCCCTATATAATATAAGTATTAATATATATTTAATAAAATAAAATAAAATAAAATAATAATTAAAATATACTTACTACTTAAAAGATTAGTAGGCTCTTCTATAGGCTTTTCTTTAACCTCTTTATCTATAGCTAAGTTACTAATAATATTTTTAGTACTATTAGTATAATTAAATAGCTTTTCCTCCTCTTTAGCTATTAAAGTAAACTGAGATAGTATATTATTTACTATAATATTAATTATATGTGCTATATAATGAATATCTCTACTAAACTCTTCTCTAGCAGCTAATAAATAGCTACTAGAAAATTATTTAATAAAGGTATTATTATTACTAGTATTATCTCTAGTAATACTATAATAAATTATTAGTATATATTAATAATAATATTATATATATATATACTTACCTTTAAATTATTAATAATTATAGGTTTAGAAACTCTATAATAGAATCTCTAAACTCTTTATATATATAGACCTTAGTATGAGGGTTTAGTAGTTCTTTAAAGCTTATTAAAATATTAATAAATTAATTAAATAATAATAATAATAATAATATACTTACTAATAAGCTTAAAAATTAACTTAAAATTAGTATTTATATAGCTTAATATGCAGCCTAAGTAGGCATCTTAAGGCTTAGAAGTCTATATATTAAAGGTAAGAGAAAATCTTCTTAAGGTATTAATATTAGCTTTAATTTCTAAATTTATAGTAGATATAAATCTACTATAAGTATTAGAAAGAAGGTTTTAGATTTTTTGTCGATTTACTATAATATTTGATCTATATAATAATTAGTATATTATATATATATATATATATATAATAACTTACTTATTATAATAAGATAGTAGTTCTTAAAAAGAAGGAGAATTAATAACTCTAAAAGAGAGATTATTCTCTATTAGGAAATTTAGCACTTTTAAATATGCTTCTTCTTCTATAAAATCAGTTATAGTATTAGAACGTTATCGTTTTTTAGCTTCTAAAGCTATAAAAGCTTATTATATAGTATTTATTATTAAAGATTCTATATTATATTAGTATATAATATAAAAAATAATATAATAAAATACTTTACTTTTTTAAAGGGTTTTTTTTGATTTTTTATTATAAATAATAATAGAGTGGTGTTTTTAATAGTGTTTAATGAAATTAGAGCTTTAAAAATTCTTAATTTTAGGTTTCTATTCTTTTCTACACCTATATAGTATTAATAACTAATAAATAGATATATATATATATATATTTAACTTATGTAGTATAAATAACTAGCATTTTTCTCTTATAAGAATAATTAATAGGTAAAAGAGTGTGAGTAAAAAGATTATTTTAAAATATATAAGTCCTACTATTATTACTAGGGCTTAAAGTATAGGATTCTTTATTATATTTAGAATCCTTATATTTAGTATTAATATTAATAGTAGGAAGAGTAGGGGTATTAAGTATAGTAGAGTAGGAAGCTTAAGTATCTTCAGTAGGAGAGTTATCTCTAGAAGAAATAGTAGTAAAAGAGGTAAAAAGGTCTATTTTAAGTAATTATTTATATATATAATATAAATAAATAAATAAAGTATAAGTAAGTTGTTATAATAGTAGTAATAATTATAATAGTTATTATAGTAATAGTTCTAAAGAAAGAAAGAAGAAATTATTAAGAAAGAGAGAAAAGAAGTCTTATATAATAATGCTTTAATAAGTAAGTTTATTTAAAATAACTTTAATTTAAAGTTTATTTTAAAGCTGTTTTATATTAGTTTTAGCTTATACTTAACTCTAACTTTATTTTTAAAATAAATAATAATATTATTTAAAAATAATATATTTAATTTAATATATTAACTAAACTAATACTAATTATAACCCCTTATTAGATAAAGACTTTATAACTTAAGCTATAGTTCTTTTTATAGGTATTAT
Organism: Colletotrichum siamense; assembly: GCF_013390195.1. Taxonomy (NCBI): domain Eukaryota; kingdom Fungi; phylum Ascomycota; class Sordariomycetes; order Glomerellales; family Glomerellaceae; genus Colletotrichum; species Colletotrichum siamense. Next base: position 24,252 of record NW_023501032.1, on the reverse strand, counting down.
TATAGGTTTAGGAACTCTTTTTAAATACCTAAGTGGTTTAAACTAGTTATTTAAATTAGGTATTTGAAATATATAATCCTCTATATCTTTATACGTATTTCTTAAGTATATCTCTATATTTTTAGCTTTAAACTTTTACTTAATAAAAGATAAATCTACTTTAGGCTATTCTAATATAGCGTGTCGTATAAGCCTTTATTAATATAACTATATATTTATTACTGATATTATTTTGATTTTAGCGTAGGTTATTAAGTATAATTCCCTTTCAAAAGTATTTTTACAGTAATATATAGTTACTTATAAAATATTACTTATTTTAGGGGCCCCTATAGGGGTTTTTTTAGCTATATTATAGCCTATAATAACTAAAAAGTAGGTAAGTAAATTAATAGAAAAGGCCCTACTATAATATAAAGTAAAAAGAGGAGTAATATAGTGCTAGAAGTTAACTTTATTAGTTTTCTGCATTTTGAATATAATATTCTTATAGAGGGGTAAAAATAGATATCAATTAATATATATATATATATAAAAGGTTAAGAATAAGAGAGATATTTAAGAGGGAAAGCTCTTCTTTTATAAATAAATCTCTCAGGGTCTTAGGGGGTAATTCAAGCCCAAAATGCAACTAAAACGCTCAGATTATACAACTAATAGCGTTTAGACTATAAAAACCTCAAAGCTTTTTACGCTAGTGTAGCTAGTTATAGAGATATATAGTAAAGAAGTTTAAATCTTTTAGTTTATTTTAAGATCTATACGCTTAGACCTATAAAGGTCTATACGTCTTAAGTATATACTTTCTATATTTAAAAAATTAAGTAGATTTAAGTATATTTTCTATTTTTTTTTATCTCTTATAGATAGCGAGATATAGTCTTTTATAGTATTTATTAATTCTTTTTAAATATCTTTAACTATATTTATATACTTAAGATATTATAAATACCCTTAAATTAACCTATTAAGTACCCCTAAATAGGTTATTAAGTTATATAATAGCTATATAAATTAATATAGATTTATATATATAGTTTTAGTATTTTTAGTATTTTAATTAGTATTAGTATTAGTTTAGTATACTAAGCAAAAAAAAAATCATACTAAAGTATACTAATACTAAATTAGTATGCAAAAAACCGTACTTTAGTATACTAAACTAATACTAACTAAAAAAATACTAAATACTACGTACTAATTTTGCCACCCTGCTCATGTCAGAGTGGTAGCCCCTGAACCTAATGTATTTTGGAGCTTTAAAGTTCTGGGAACTTAAATCTGTGGGTATTAAGCTCTTGCGTTAAGTCATAATATGGTTTCAGACGAACTGCCATCCAATCATGCACTAAAAGTATCATCAAAAGATCCACAGCGTATAAGCAAAACATGTCAAATGCCTGATATACTTAGAACGGTGAGATAGTTTACATTAAGAGCTTACATCAGTGATTAAAGTTCCACCTGAGCGTTGGGACATATCGGGACGAACAGGTTAGCCGGATTGTGCTTAAGCTTAGACCTAGCTCTCAATGTCCTCTCTACCCAGCCTCAGCTGGCCACCAAACTTAATCTCCTGAAGAATTTCAATTCCATCCACTTGGAAAGAGTTGAGCTTTTGAGTGTCTTCCGGCTAAACTCTGCATCGCCAGCAGAATTCAACATCTCTGGCGGACTTGATGAGTATCCACGTTGTATACGCCCTAGAACGACCACGTTCTTTAATAGATGAAAATAACCTTACTTGTCGATCCAAAATGAACAAATTCAAGTCTGTAACGCAGCCAAATTTGCTAGCTTGAGATTGATGTTGTGCGTGGGGTTAGGCCTGCGAGTATCGTCCTATAGTGACTGGAACCGCTATCACTACTAACATACTGGCAACGACGGCTTCAAGTAGAAGCCGTTGAAATCCTCACCAAAAAATAAGTGGGTCCGTGCAGACAGGGGGTAGAAGCCGTTGTTTTCCAGTAGTGAAGAAGCCGTTGAGATTTCCCGCAGTAAAATACACAAAAGTAGGATGCAATGAAAGCTTGAATGAAGGCAATTATAACCATCTAGTTCTCAGTTCGATAATCAGCAAGGTGAGTCTAGAAATCGATGAATAGCGTAGTTGATGTTTTCGTGATGCGGTCCCAAACCCCACATTAACTAGCCAATCACATAACAGGGATATCAGCCAGGCCAGAAAGCCCGACCGACTGATGGAACGCAGTCAGGGAGGAAAGTAGATCAAGGAGAAAGTATACGGAATTAAGGGGCAGGAAGGTAAGGTTATAAAGAGAGGACAGGAGGAATCATTTAATAGTAGTAGACCAAAGCAAGCCATCCGTATAGGTAAACATGGAGCCATTCGTCCACAACGCGCAGTATTCCATTCTGATATGCACATCATGTCAGTATGCAGTAGTAGCGAACGAAGTCACAGCACATCTGCGGAACCACCATCGGTCAATCACCGCCAAGGCCAGGGGAAAAGTGGCTAAATCGGTCAGCAACATTCCCAGCATCATCCGCAGCCAGGCCGATTTGCAGTCGTTCCAATACCCAGACCCCACGGTTGAGCCAATTGCTGATATTGCACCACCCCGGGCGGACGGTTTACGTTGCCACGCGTGCCGTTATATTTGCCGCCGCGTGCGAAATATGCAGGAGCATTGTCGGGTAGAACACAGATGGGAGAATGATTGGCACAAGGGGGGTGATGTTCGCAAGAAAGCCACCGCAGTCAGGGATTTACCGTGGACAACAGGGGTGCCGTGCCAGCGGTTTTTCTTAACACGGGCCGCGAGCGGATGGTTCGAGGTGGCCCAGGGACAGATAGCCGACGAGTCTCTGCAAGGCGCTCCGAGTAGAAGCCCGGCTCAACAGGCGGTGGACCGCGTTCGAGATCTCCGGAAAGTCCAAGCAGAACGTGTGAAGACGAGTCACGATGAGCTGATCCGCGTCGCCAACGAAAGACTCGAGCCCAGCCCGTGGCTGGCCCGTGTAGGATGGGCGGTGCACTTAAAAGGGCTCAGTGCCAGCGCACTCTAACATCACGTCCACGATGGCTAACATCACGTCCACGATGGCTAACATACTGGCAACGACGGCTTCAAGTAGAAGCCGTTGAAATCCTCACCAAAAAATAAGTGGGTCCGTGCAGACAGGGGGTAGAAGCCGTTGTTTTCCAGTAGTGAAGAAGCCGTTGAGATTTCCCGCAGTAAAATACACAAAAGTAGGATGCAATGAAAGCTTGAATGAAGGCAATTATAACCATCTAGTTCTCAGTTCGATAATCAGCAAGGTGAGTCTAGAAATCGATGAATAGCGTAGTTGATGTTTTCGTGATGCGGTCCCAAACCCCACATTAACTAGCCAATCACATAACAGGGATATCAGCCAGGCCAGAAAGCCCGACCGACTGATGGAACGCAGTCAGGGAGGAAAGTAGATCAAGGAGAAAGTATACGGAATTAAGGGGCAGGAAGGTAAGGTTATAAAGAGAGGACAGGAGGAATCATTTAATAGTAGTAGACCAAAGCAAGCCATCCGTATAGGTAAACATGGAGCCATTCGTCCACAACGCGCAGTATTCCATTCTGATATGCACATCATGTCAGTATGCAGTAGTAGCGAACGAAGTCACAGCACATCTGCGGAACCACCATCGGTCAATCACCGCCAAGGCCAGGGGAAAAGTGGCTAAATCGGTCAGCAACATTCCCAGCATCATCCGCAGCCAGGCCGATTTGCAGTCGTTCCAATACCCAGACCCCACGGTTGAGCCAATTGCTGATATTGCACCACCCCGGGCGGACGGTTTACGTTGCCACGCGTGCCGTTATATTTGCCGCCGCGTGCGAAATATGCAGGAGCATTGTCGGGTAGAACACAGATGGGAGAATGATTGGCACAAGGGGGGTGATGTTCGCAAGAAAGCCACCGCAGTCAGGGATTTACCGTGGACAACAGGGGTGCCGTGCCAGCGGTTTTTCTTAACACGGGCCGCGAGCGGATGGTTCGAGGTGGCCCAGGGACAGATAGCCGACGAGTCTCTGCAAGGCGCTCCGAGTAGAAGCCCGGCTCAACAGGCGGTGGACCGCGTTCGAGATCTCCGGAAAGTCCAAGCAGAACGTGTGAAGACGAGTCACGATGAGCTAACATACTGGCAACGACGGCTTCAAGTAGAAGCCGTTGAAATCCTCACCAAAAAATAAGTGGGTCCGTGCAGACAGGGGGTAGAAGCCGTTGTTTTCCAGTAGTGAAGAAGCCGTTGAGATTTCCCGCAGTAAAATACACAAAAGTAGGATGCAATGAAAGCTTGAATGAAGGCAATTATAACCATCTAGTTCTCAGTTCGATAATCAGCAAGGTGAGTCTAGAAATCGATGAATAGCGTAGTTGATGTTTTCGTGATGCGGTCCCAAACCCCACATTAACTAGCCAATCACATAACAGGGATATCAGCCAGGCCAGAAAGCCCGACCGACTGATGGAACGCAGTCAGGGAGGAAAGTAGATCAAGGAGAAAGTATACGGAATTAAGGGGCAGGAAGGTAAGGTTATAAAGAGAGGACAGGAGGAATCATTTAATAGTAGTAGACCAAAGCAAGCCATCCGTATAGGTAAACATGGAGCCATTCGTCCACAACGCGCAGTATTCCATTCTGATATGCACATCATGTCAGTATGCAGTAGTAGCGAACGAAGTCACAGCACATCTGCGGAACCACCATCGGTCAATCACCGCCAAGGCCAGGGGAAAAGTGGCTAAATCGGTCAGCAACATTCCCAGCATCATCCGCAGCCAGGCCGATTTGCAGTCGTTCCAATACCCAGACCCCACGGTTGAGCCAATTGCTGATATTGCACCACCCCGGGCGGACGGTTTACGTTGCCACGCGTGCCGTTATATTTGCCGCCGCGTGCGAAATATGCAGGAGCATTGTCGGGTAGAACACAGATGGGAGAATGATTGGCACAAGGGGGGTGATGTTCGCAAGAAAGCCACCGCAGTCAGGGATTTACCGTGGACAACAGGGGTGCCGTGCCAGCGGTTTTTCTTAACACGGGCCGCGAGCGGATGGTTCGAGGTGGCCCAGGGACAGATAGCCGACGAGTCTCTGCAAGGCGCTCCGAGTAGAAGCCCGGCTCAACAGGCGGTGGACCGCGTTCGAGATCTCCGGAAAGTCCAAGCAGAACGTGTGAAGACGAGTCACGATGAGCTGATCCGCGTCGCCAACGAAAGACTCGAGCCCAGCCCGTGGCTGGCCCGTGTAGGATGGGCGGTGCACTTAAAAGGGCTCAGTGCCAGCGCACTCTTTAACACAACAGCTCCCATCAATGAAGATGAGGTCGTGCTTCAGGCGATGTGGGCGACGGTCGACCGCGTGCTGGACCAGGCTCGAGCAACGTCTGCTCCCAATACCGTCGGGCTGGCCGTGCTGTTCGAGGCGCAGCGTACAGAAGCGCACGTCAAACCAAGGAGGCCGTTCGACAACCGCATGGAGGACGACACGTGGGCGAGATATAAGGGCGTGTGGCTAAGTCTGTTGTGCGTCTGGTTCCGCACGCAGGAAATGGACGACGACAAGCGGCCGCCGTATAAACTGACGTCGTCACAGGGAGAGGCGTGGGACTTTTTCGAGCAGATGGCGGAAGCAGCCAGCACGGGGACGGGGCATCAAACGCAGGAGAAGCTGGAACGCGCAGCACTCGACATGCTCATCAGCATGCTGGACCACCAGCTGAAGGGCGGAGACTACAGCAGTGCTCTTCTCAGCGCTCTCGCGGTGATGGGTATTGCCGAGAATGGCGGCTGGGTTCAGATCACGGACTACACGACGAAGTACTCAGCCGTCATCAAGATAGCGCGCATGTTAGTGATCCATCAGGCTTACGTTGAGCGCCACGACGAGGTTGCCGAGCTGGGAAAGTCTCTGGGTAACGATGAAGTAGAGGACGCAGCGCAGAGTTTGTTCCAGCACACGCGGGCAAAAGTGCGGCGGTTCATGACGCGGACGACGGGCGACAAGGATGCGGAGCCGACACCGATGGACTGGATTCTCGAGACGCGGACGTACGGGATGCACATCCAATATAACACAGCAGCGGCTGGTGTCATCGACTGGGTCGGTGATCGCGTGTCATACAGGCGGGTACGGTTCACGATGGGGCAGCTGTCGGACGCACTACATGAGCTGGTCCGAGAGACGCGGGAGCTGCTCGCAGAGCTGACGGCGACGGAGGATTCGGGTTCGGCAGACGGTCCCGAAAGCGATGTTCAGTCACAACTGCCAGCCATCCCATGGTCGTCAATCGAAGACGACCACAGCGAGACAAAGCCCGGGTACTCGTTTCTCGCCGACGACCGCAACAGCTGGGTTTCTGCCGGGGACGGATGGCTGTTCATGCGGCTGGCGCGGTCACCCGCCGCTGCAGAACGCTGGGGACTGAGCAGCAGCATGGGCAACGGTCGCGGGGCGACAGACCGGCCATTCCAGCCGTCAGCCGTGCAGGAGTTTGGTAGGACGTTTGAACGACTCCGCGAGCGACTGTGGATGCTTCTGCACATGCTCGGCGGACAGCCGGCGCGGGCGAGCGAGCTTGCAGGTCTGCGGACGGTCAACACGGTCAACGGGGGCGTCCGCAACATCATGGTGCACGACAAAATGTTGTGCTTCATCACAGCGTACCACAAAGGTTACCGGACGACCGGGCAGGCGAAGGTGATCCACCGATATCTCCCGAGGGAGGTCGGCGAGCTTATCTTATGGTATCTTTGGCTCATCTTGCCGTTCTGGCAGGAGGTGCAGGGCATCATGCACGAGGCCAGCGGGTACAGCGCGTTCATATGGGCAGACGACATCATCCGGCAGAGGGACTCGGAAGCCAGCAGCGCGGCGGCAGGATTAGAAGAGCAAAGTGGCAATAACATGGATATCGGGGATGGCAACAATCACAGTACAAATGAAGATGAGGCTGGTGATGAGAGCACAAGTGTGGGCGACTGGACGTGGAAAGAGGAGCGAACGTGGACGACAGACAGAGCGCGGCGGATCATGCAGCGGACCAGCATGAGACTGCTGGGATGCCAGGTCAACGCCAGCATGTGGCGACACATCGCCATCGGCATCGCCAACCGCTACTTGAACGAGTCGTTCGGCCGGCCGGGCGGAGACGATGACGGCGTGGGATCGGAAGAGGGGACGGACGGGGTCGAGGACAGCCCGTGGGACTTGCAGGCGGGGCACAGCACGCGGATGGCGGGCATGATCTACGCGCGAGAGCTCATGCAGTTCGGCAGCGGTCTCGCGGCGAGGCAGCAACAGTTCCGCCGAGTCAGCCGTCAGTGGCACAGGTTTCTGGGCTTCGGCGCCGAGGATTCGGAGTCGAAATGGGGTTCCGCGGGCTGCAAGAGGAAAAAGACGGAGGCGTACGAAGGGCCACGGCTCGCAGCCAGGCTCCGACGATTTGAGAAGCTGAGGAGAATCGACTTGGAGGGCCAGCTGCGGCAGATGACGGGGGACGACTAACATACTGGCAACGACGGCTTCAAGTAGAAGCCGTTGAAATCCTCACCAAAAAATAAGTGGGTCCGTGCAGACAGGGGGTAGAAGCCGTTGTTTTCCAGTAGTGAAGAAGCCGTTGAGATTTCCCGCAGTAAAATACACAAAAGTAGGATGCAATGAAAGCTTGAATGAAGGCAATTATAACCATCTAGTTCTCAGTTCGATAATCAGCAAGGTGAGTCTAGAAATCGATGAATAGCGTAGTTGATGTTTTCGTGATGCGGTCCCAAACCCCACATTAACTAGCCAATCACATAACAGGGATATCAGCCAGGCCAGAAAGCCCGACCGACTGATGGAACGCAGTCAGGGAGGAAAGTAGATCAAGGAGAAAGTATACGGAATTAAGGGGCAGGAAGGTAAGGTTATAAAGAGAGGACAGGAGGAATCATTTAATAGTAGTAGACCAAAGCAAGCCATCCGTATAGGTAAACATGGAGCCATTCGTCCACAACGCGCAGTATTCCATTCTGATATGCACATCATGTCAGTATGCAGTAGTAGCGAACGAAGTCACAGCACATCTGCGGAACCACCATCGGTCAATCACCGCCAAGGCCAGGGGAAAAGTGGCTAAATCGGTCAGCAACATTCCCAGCATCATCCGCAGCCAGGCCGATTTGCAGTCGTTCCAATACCCAGACCCCACGGTTGAGCCAATTGCTGATATTGCACCACCCCGGGCGGACGGTTTACGTTGCCACGCGTGCCGTTATATTTGCCGCCGCGTGCGAAATATGCAGGAGCATTGTCGGGTAGAACACAGATGGGAGAATGATTGGCACAAGGGGGGTGATGTTCGCAAGAAAGCCACCGCAGTCAGGGATTTGCCGTGGACGACAGGGGTGCCGTGCCAGCGGTTTTTCTAACATCACGTCCACGATGGCTAACATCACGTCCACGATGGCTAACATACTGGCAACGACGGCTTCAAGTAGAAGCCGTTGAAATCCTCACCAAAAAATAAGTGGGTCCGTGCAGACAGGGGGTAGAAGCCGTTGTTTTCCAGTAGTGAAGAAGCCGTTGAGATTTCCCGCAGTAAAATACACAAAAGTAGGATGCAATGAAAGCTTGAATGAAGGCAATTATAACCATCTAGTTCTCAGTTCGATAATCAGCAAGGTGAGTCTAGAAATCGATGAATAGCGTAGTTGATGTTTTCGTGATGCGGTCCCAAACCCCACATTAACTAGCCAATCACATAACAGGGATATCAGCCAGGCCAGAAAGCCCGACCGACTGATGGAACGCAGTCAGGGAGGAAAGTAGATCAAGGAGAAAGTATACGGAATTAAGGGGCAGGAAGGTAAGGTTATAAAGAGAGGACAGGAGGAATCATTTAATAGTAGTAGACCAAAGCAAGCCATCCGTATAGGTAAACATGGAGCCATTCGTCCACAACGCGCAGTATTCCATTCTGATATGCACATCATGTCAGTATGCAGTAGTAGCGAACGAAGTCACAGCACATCTGCGGAACCACCATCGGTCAATCACCGCCAAGGCCAGGGGAAAAGTGGCTAAATCGGTCAGCAACATTCCCAGCATCATCCGCAGCCAGGCCGATTTGCAGTCGTTCCAATACCCAGACCCCACGGTTGAGCCAATTGCTGATATTGCACCACCCCGGGCGGACGGTTTACGTTGCCACGCGTGCCGTTATATTTGCCGCCGCGTGCGAAATATGCAGGAGCATTGTCGGGTAGAACACAGATGGGAGAATGATTGGCACAAGGGGGGTGATGTTCGCAAGAAAGCCACCGCAGTCAGGGATTTACCGTGGACAACAGGGGTGCCGTGCCAGCGGTTTTTCTTAACACGGGCCGCGAGCGGATGGTTCGAGGTGGCCCAGGGACAGATAGCCGACGAGTCTCTGCAAGGCGCTCCGAGTAGAAGCCCGGCTCAACAGGCGGTGGACCGCGTTCGAGATCTCCGGAAAGTCCAAGCAGAACGTGTGAAGACGAGTCACGATGAGCTGATCCGCGTCGCCAACGAAAGACTCGAGCCCAGCCCGTGGCTGGCCCGTGTAGGATGGGCGGTGCACTTAAAAGGGCTCAGTGCCAGCGCACTCTAACATCACGTCCACGATGGCTAACATCACGTCCACGATGGCTAACATACTGGCAACGACGGCTTCAAGTAGAAGCCGTTGAAATCCTCACCAAAAAATAAGTGGGTCCGTGCAGACAGGGGGTAGAAGCCGTTGTTTTCCAGTAGTGAAGAAGCCGTTGAGATTTCCCGCAGTAAAATACACAAAAGTAGGATGCAATGAAAGCTTGAATGAAGGCAATTATAACCATCTAGTTCTCAGTTCGATAATCAGCAAGGTGAGTCTAGAAATCGATGAATAGCGTAGTTGATGTTTTCGTGATGCGGTCCCAAACCCCACATTAACTAGCCAATCACATAACAGGGATATCAGCCAGGCCAGAAAGCCCGACCGACTGATGGAACGCAGTCAGGGAGGAAAGTAGATCAAGGAGAAAGTATACGGAATTAAGGGGCAGGAAGGTAAGGTTATAAAGAGAGGACAGGAGGAATCATTTAATAGTAGTAGACCAAAGCAAGCCATCCGTATAGGTAAACATGGAGCCATTCGTCCACAACGCGCAGTATTCCATTCTGATATGCACATCATGTCAGTATGCAGTAGTAGCGAACGAAGTCACAGCACATCTGCGGAACCACCATCGGTCAATCACCGCCAAGGCCAGGGGAAAAGTGGCTAAATCGGTCAGCAACATTCCCAGCATCATCCGCAGCCAGGCCGATTTGCAGTCGTTCCAATACCCAGACCCCACGGTTGAGCCAATTGCTGATATTGCACCACCCCGGGCGGACGGTTTACGTTGCCACGCGTGCCGTTATATTTGCCGCCGCGTGCGAAATATGCAGGAGCATTGTCGGGTAGAACACAGATGGGAGAATGATTGGCACAAGGGGGGTGATGTTCGCAAGAAAGCCACCGCAGTCAGGGATTTACCGTGGACAACAGGGGTGCCGTGCCAGCGGTTTTTCTTAACACGGGCCGCGAGCGGATGGTTCGAGGTGGCCCAGGGACAGATAGCCGACGAGTCTCTGCAAGGCGCTCCGAGTAGAAGCCCGGCTCAACAGGCGGTGGACCGCGTTCGAGATCTCCGGAAAGTCCAAGCAGAACGTGTGAAGACGAGTCACGATGAGCTGATCCGCGTCGCCAACGAAAGACTCGAGCCCAGCCCGTGGCTGGCCCGTGTAGGATGGGCGGTGCACTTAAAAGGGCTCAGTGCCAGCGCACTCTAACATCACGTCCACGATGGCTAACATACTGGCAACGACGGCTTCAAGTAGAAGCCGTTGAAATCCTCACCAAAAAATAAGTGGGTCCGTGCAGACAGGGGGTAGAAGCCGTTGTTTTCCAGTAGTGAAGAAGCCGTTGAGATTTCCCGCAGTAAAATACACAAAAGTAGGATGCAATGAAAGCTTGAATGAAGGCAATTATAACCATCTAGTTCTCAGTTCGATAATCAGCAAGGTGAGTCTAGAAATCGATGAATAGCGTAGTTGATGTTTTCGTGATGCGGTCCCAAACCCCACATTAACTAGCCAATCACATAACAGGGATATCAGCCAGGCCAGAAAGCCCGACCGACTGATGGAACGCAGTCAGGGAGGAAAGTAGATCAAGGAGAAAGTATACGGAATTAAGGGGCAGGAAGGTAAGGTTATAAAGAGAGGACAGGAGGAATCATTTAATAGTAGTAGACCAAAGCAAGCCATCCGTATAGGTAAACATGGAGCCATTCGTCCACAACGCGCAGTATTCCATTCTGATATGCACATCATGTCAGTATGCAGTAGTAGCGAACGAAGTCACAGCACATCTGCGGAACCACCATCGGTCAATCACCGCCAAGGCCAGGGGAAAAGTGGCTAAATCGGTCAGCAACATTCCCAGCATCATCCGCAGCCAGGCCGATTTGCAGTCGTTCCAATACCCAGACCCCACGGTTGAGCCAATTGCTGATATTGCACCACCCCGGGCGGACGGTTTACGTTGCCACGCGTGCCGTTATATTTGCCGCCGCGTGCGAAATATGCAGGAGCATTGTCGGGTAGAACACAGATGGGAGAATGATTGGCACAAGGGGGGTGATGTTCGCAAGAAAGCCACCGCAGTCAGGGATTTGCCGTGGACGACAGGGGTGCCGTGCCAGCGGTTTTTCTAACATCACGTCCACGATGGCTAACATACTGGCAACGACGGCTTCAAGTAGAAGCCGTTGAAATCCTCACCAAAAAATAAGTGGGTCCGTGCAGACAGGGGGTAGAAGCCGTTGTTTTCCAGTAGTGAAGAAGCCGTTGAGATTTCCCGCAGTAAAATACACAAAAGTAGGATGCAATGAAAGCTTGAATGAAGGCAATTATAACCATCTAGTTCTCAGTTCGATAATCAGCAAGGTGAGTCTAGAAATCGATGAATAGCGTAGTTGATGTTTTCGTGATGCGGTCCCAAACCCCACATTAACTAGCCAATCACATAACAGGGATATCAGCCAGGCCAGAAAGCCCGACCGACTGATGGAACGCAGTCAGGGAGGAAAGTAGATCAAGGAGAAAGTATACGGAATTAAGGGGCAGGAAGGTAAGGTTATAAAGAGAGGACAGGAGGAATCATTTAATAGTAGTAGACCAAAGCAAGCCATCCGTATAGGTAAACATGGAGCCATTCGTCCACAACGCGCAGTATTCCATTCTGATATGCACATCATGTCAGTATGCAGTAGTAGCGAACGAAGTCACAGCACATCTGCGGAACCACCATCGGTCAATCACCGCCAAGGCCAGGGGAAAAGTGGCTAAATCGGTCAGCAACATTCCCAGCATCATCCGCAGCCAGGCCGATTTGCAGTCGTTCCAATACCCAGACCCCACGGTTGAGCCAATTGCTGATATTGCACCACCCCGGGCGGACGGTTTACGTTGCCACGCGTGCCGTTATATTTGCCGCCGCGTGCGAAATATGCAGGAGCATTGTCGGGTAGAACACAGATGGGAGAATGATTGGCACAAGGGGGGTGATGTTCGCAAGAAAGCCACCGCAGTCAGGGATTTACCGTGGACAACAGGGGTGCCGTGCCAGCGGTTTTTCTTAACACGGGCCGCGAGCGGATGGTTCGAGGTGGCCCAGGGACAGATAGCCGACGAGTCTCTGCAAGGCGCTCCGAGTAGAAGCCCGGCTCAACAGGCGGTGGACCGCGTTCGAGATCTCCGGAAAGTCCAAGCAGAACGTGTGAAGACGAGTCACGATGAGCTGATCCGCGTCGCCAACGAAAGACTCGAGCCCAGCCCGTGGCTGGCCCGTGTAGGATGGGCGGTGCACTTAAAAGGGCTCAGTGCCAGCGCACTCTAACATCACGTCCACGATGGCTAACATCACGTCCACGATGGCTAACATACTGGCAACGACGGCTTCAAGTAGAAGCCGTTGAAATCCTCACCAAAAAATAAGTGGGTCCGTGCAGACAGGGGGTAGAAGCCGTTGTTTTCCAGTAGTGAAGAAGCCGTTGAGATTTCCCGCAGTAAAATACACAAAAGTAGGATGCAATGAAAGCTTGAATGAAGGCAATTATAACCATCTAGTTCTCAGTTCGATAATCAGCAAGGTGAGTCTAGAAATCGATGAATAGCGTAGTTGATGTTTTCGTGATGCGGTCCCAAACCCCACATTAACTAGCCAATCACATAACAGGGATATCAGCCAGGCCAGAAAGCCCGACCGACTGATGGAACGCAGTCAGGGAGGAAAGTAGATCAAGGAGAAAGTATACGGAATTAAGGGGCAGGAAGGTAAGGTTATAAAGAGAGGACAGGAGGAATCATTTAATAGTAGTAGACCAAAGCAAGCCATCCGTATAGGTAAACATGGAGCCATTCGTCCACAACGCGCAGTATTCCATTCTGATATGCACATCATGTCAGTATGCAGTAGTAGCGAACGAAGTCACAGCACATCTGCGGAACCACCATCGGTCAATCACCGCCAAGGCCAGGGGAAAAGTGGCTAAATCGGTCAGCAACATTCCCAGCATCATCCGCAGCCAGGCCGATTTGCAGTCGTTCCAATACCCAGACCCCACGGTTGAGCCAATTGCTGATATTGCACCACCCCGGGCGGACGGTTTACGTTGCCACGCGTGCCGTTATATTTGCCGCCGCGTGCGAAATATGCAGGAGCATTGTCGGGTAGAACACAGATGGGAGAATGATTGGCACAAGGGGGGTGATGTTCGCAAGAAAGCCACCGCAGTCAGGGATTTACCGTGGACAACAGGGGTGCCGTGCCAGCGGTTTTTCTTAACACGGGCCGCGAGCGGATGGTTCGAGGTGGCCCAGGGACAGATAGCCGACGAGTCTCTGCAAGGCGCTCCGAGTAGAAGCCCGGCTCAACAGGCGGTGGACCGCGTTCGAGATCTCCGGAAAGTCCAAGCAGAACGTGTGAAGACGAGTCACGATGAGCTGATCCGCGTCGCCAACGAAAGACTCGAGCCCAGCCCGTGGCTGGCCCGTGTAGGATGGGCGGTGCACTTAAAAGGGCTCAGTGCCAGCGCACTCTAACATCACGTCCACGATGGCTAACATCACGTCCACGATGGCTAACATACTGGCAACGACGGCTTCAAGTAGAAGCCGTTGAAATCCTCACCAAAAAATAAGTGGGTCCGTGCAGACAGGGGGTAGAAGCCGTTGTTTTCCAGTAGTGAAGAAGCCGTTGAGATTTCCCGCAGTAAAATACACAAAAGTAGGATGCAATGAAAGCTTGAATGAAGGCAATTATAACCATCTAGTTCTCAGTTCGATAATCAGCAAGGTGAGTCTAGAAATCGATGAATAGCGTAGTTGATGTTTTCGTGATGCGGTCCCAAACCCCACATTAACTAGCCAATCACATAACAGGGATATCAGCCAGGCCAGAAAGCCCGACCGACTGATGGAACGCAGTCAGGGAGGAAAGTAGATCAAGGAGAAAGTATACGGAATTAAGGGGCAGGAAGGTAAGGTTATAAAGAGAGGACAGGAGGAATCATTTAATAGTAGTAGACCAAAGCAAGCCATCCGTATAGGTAAACATGGAGCCATTCGTCCACAACGCGCAGTATTCCATTCTGATATGCACATCATGTCAGTATGCAGTAGTAGCGAACGAAGTCACAGCACATCTGCGGAACCACCATCGGTCAATCACCGCCAAGGCCAGGGGAAAAGTGGCTAAATCGGTCAGCAACATTCCCAGCATCATCCGCAGCCAGGCCGATTTGCAGTCGTTCCAATACCCAGACCCCACGGTTGAGCCAATTGCTGATATTGCACCACCCCGGGCGGACGGTTTACGTTGCCACGCGTGCCGTTATATTTGCCGCCGCGTGCGAAATATGCAGGAGCATTGTCGGGTAGAACACAGATGGGAGAATGATTGGCACAAGGGGGGTGATGTTCGCAAGAAAGCCACCGCAGTCAGGGATTTACCGTGGACAACAGGGGTGCCGTGCCAGCGGTTTTTCTTAACACGGGCCGCGAGCGGATGGTTCGAGGTGGCCCAGGGACAGATAGCCGACGAGTCTCTGCAAGGCGCTCCGAGTAGAAGCCCGGCTCAACAGGCGGTGGACCGCGTTCGAGATCTCCGGAAAGTCCAAGCAGAACGTGTGAAGACGAGTCACGATGAGCTGATCCGCGTCGCCAACGAAAGACTCGAGCCCAGCCCGTGGCTGGCCCGTGTAGGATGGGCGGTGCACTTAAAAGGGCTCAGTGCCAGCGCACTCTAACATCACGTCCACGATGGCTGACGTCGGAAGCCATTGAACGCCCCACCATGGAATTAGGTGGGTCCGTTGAGACAAGGGCGGAAACCGTTGTTCACAGCAAGGTGGAAGCCGTTGAGATTTTCCGTAGTAAAATAGGTAAAAGTAGCATGCAATTAAAGCCACAATCGGTATAATTATAGGAACCCAGTTCTCAGTGTTTTATTCCGTGATATGAGTCCAGAAATAGGTGAATAGGGTAGTAGATGTTTTTGTGATGTCGTCCGAATCCCCGCATTAACCAGCCAATTATATAACAGGACCATCAGCCAGGCCAGAAAGCCCGACCGAGCGATGGAACGTAGGCAGGGAGGAAAGTAGATCAAGGAGAAAGTATATGGAATTAAGGGGCAGGAAGGTGAGTTTATAAAGAGAGGACAGGAGGAACCAGTCATAAACAGTAGATAGAAGAAAGTAACCAATACATGCCAAAGATGGAGCCATTCGTCCACAACACGCAGTATTCCATTTTGATATGCACATTATGTCAGTACGCCGTATTAGCCAACGAAGCCACGGCGCATTTGCGGAATAACCATCGGTCAATCCCCACCGAGGCCAGGAGCAAGGTCGCCGGATTAGTCGGCGATATTCCCGGCATCATCCGCAGCCAGGCCGATTTGCAGTCGTTTCAATACCCAGACCCCACGGTCGAGCCAGTTGCCCATATCGCACCGCCCCGGGCGGACGGTTTGCGTTGCCACGCATGCCGTTATGTGTGCCGCCGCGTGCGAAACATGCAGGAGCATTGCCGGGCAGAACACCGGTGGGCGAATGATTGGCAGAAGGGGGGCAATGTGCGCAAGAAAGCCACGGCAGTCAGAGATTTGCCGTGGACAACAGGCGTGCCATGCCAGCGTTTTTTTTTAACACGGGCCGCAAGCGGATGGTTCGAGGTCGGGCGGGGGTTAGGGGTGGCCGTTCAAAGCGAGCCATCGGGGCCGGGGACGGACGACACGGCGTGGTTCGTCACGTTGCACGAGAACCAAGAGAAGCGGTTCGAGGCCGACGCGCGCGAGGAGGTCAGTACAGTGGACGAAAAGTTGGAGCCGAACGGGTGGTTGTACCGCGTCGGGTGGACGAGGGATTTGGAAGGGTTGAACAAGACGCAGTTACAGGAGGCCACGCGACCAATTGAGGATGGCGAGGAGACGTTAGAGGCCATATGGGCCGTGTTCAACAGCGTCGCCGACAAGGCATGCGCAACAGCAGCACCGCACAAGGTCGGGCACGACGTGTTGTTCGAGGCGGAGCGGAAGGAGATCGGCCAGAAGCCGGTGCGGCCATTCGACAACCGCATGGAGGACGACACGTGGCAGCGGTACAAGGAGGTTTGGCGTAAGATGGTGAGCATATGGTTCCGCATGGACGAGTGGCCGGAGCGCGAGCGGCCGCCGTATCGGTTCACCATGCGTCAGGGGTCGTTGTGGGATGCGTTCACCAGCCGTGTCGAGGCGGATGTCGGCAGCAGGCAGGCCGCGCAGGCGGAGGAGGTCGAGAGGATGTGTTTGGACGCCATCATCGCCATCATCGAGGACCCGTACAAGCAGAGCCAAAAGGAGAGCGCGATGATCGGCGCGTTGGCGGTGTTGGGCATCCGCGAGGACGGCGGGTGGCACCAGGCGACGGAGTACACGACGAATTATTCAGCCGTGATCAAGGTGGCCAAGATGTTCGTCGTGTACCAGGCGTGGTTGGAGCGGAAGGACGAGGTGGTGGCGTTGACGGCGACCAAAGGGGCCGAGGCGGCGTACGAAGAGGCCAGCAGCGTGTTCCATTTGGTGCGCGACAAGGTGCGGCGGTTCATGACGCGGATGCCCGGGCGGCCGGACGACGAGCCCAGGGCGATGAATTGGATTTACGACGCGCGCACGTACGGGATGCATATCCGGTTTAACACGGTGGCGCCGGGGATGGTGGATTGGAGCGGCGACCGGATATCGTTCCGGCGGGTGCGGGTGCGGGTGTGCGAGTTGGCCGAGATGTTCCACGGGGTAGCGCAGGAGGCGCGGACGTTGTTGGCGCAGTTGGCGGTGGTGGACGGGGATGGGGATAGGGATAATGATCCCGACAGGGACGGGCACGGCGATGGGTACGGAGGCCGATCAGCGTTAGCAGCAGCGTTGCCCGCCATCAGGTGGGACAGCATGCACGACGACCACAGCCAGGACCGGCCGGGGTATTCGTTTTTACACGACGACCGCAACGAGGCGTGGGTGGGCAAGGGGAAGGGGTGGATCGCACGGCGCATCGCAGAGTCGGAGGCACGGCGGCGGGCGTGGTTAGACCCAACGCGAGGGGCGGCGGCGGCGGCAGTGGCAGCAGCAGCAGCAGCAGCAGCAGGACAGGCGGAGGAGGTCACGTCCAACCGCAGCGATAGCCACCACCCATACCGCGAGAGGACGGTGCAGGCATACAGACAGGCGTTGGAATCGTTCCGGGAGCGGTTGTGGATGTTGATGCACATGGTGGCAGGGCAGCCGGCGCGGGCGCCCGAGTTAGCAGGCATCAGACACAGCAACACGGCCAACGGCGGGGTCAGGAACGTGTTCGCACACGACGGCATGATATGTTTCGTCACGTCGTACCACAAGAATTACCGCCAGACGGGGACGGCCAAGGTGATACACCGGTATTTGCCGCGCGAGGTCGGCGAGTTGTTGGTGTGGTATTTATGGTTAGTGTTGCCGTTTTGGCAGCAGGTAGGAGGCATCATCCATCAGACGGACCGGAAGAGCGCATTTTTATGGGCGGACGACGTGGTTGTAAGGGGCAGGGCGGCGGGCGAGGCGAGCCGTGATAACACCAGGGGCGACGAGCGCCGCAATAACACCAAGGACAACGACGCCCGTGACAACACCGAGGACGACGACGCCCGTGACAACACCATCACAGACGAGAGCGCCAACGCCACCCCCGGCCGGGCGCCGTGGACGGACGAACGGTTGTGGACGTCAGACAAGGCAAGGCGGATCATGCAGCAGCACAGCGAGCGGTTGGTCGGCAGCAAGATCAACATCAGCGGGTGGCGGCACATGGCCGTCGCCATCGCCAACCGGTATTTGAACGAGGCGTTCGGACGGGCAGACGACAAAAACAACGACAACGACGACAACGACGACGACATAGGCGTCGAGGACAGCGCATTGGATTTGCAGGCCGGGCACGGCACGCACGTGGCGGGGATGATATACGGGCGGTTGTACCAGGAGGCACCGTTCGGCACGGCGGCGTTGCGGGACAGGTTCCGGGCCGTCAGCCGGCAGTGGCACCGGTTGTTGGGGTTCGGGGCGGAGGACCGGGGCGGCGGGGCACCCACCAAGCGGCGGCGGACGGCGACGACGGCGGCGGACGAGGAGTTCGAAGGGCAGCGGCGGCGGCGGTTCACGCGGTTGCAGTTAGCCAACGCCGGCGGGCAGTTGCGGCAGATGATGGGGGACCCGCGGGCGGCGTTCCGCGGCCAGCAGGAGCGGGTCATCCGGTCGATCATGCGCGGGGACGACCCGATCGTGCAGGTGACGGGCACGGGCGGCGGCAAGAGTTTGTCGTTCATGTTGCCGGCGTATTGCGCACCGGACGGGGTGACGATCGTCGTGACGCCGTTGGTGGCGTTGCGCACCGACATGGACGCGCGGTGTTCGAGGTCGGGGTTGGCGTCGACAACGTGGCGCGGCGGCGGGCGGGCCAACACGGCCGCAGCAACGGTGGTGTTCGTGACGCCCGAGTCGGCCGTCACGCAGGGATTCCGGGATTTCGTCGGGCGGTTGCAGCGGCGGCAGCAGTTGGACCGGGTGGTGTTGGACGAGTGCCACGTCGTGTTGGATGGGTCGAGGGGGTTCCGGCCGGCGTTGCGGGCGTTGGGGCGGACGGTGCAGGAGTTCGGGGCGCAGTTGGTGTGTTTGACGGCGACGTTGCCGCCGGCGGAGGAGCGGGAGTTTTTCGCCGTGACGGGGATCCGGCAGGAGCGGGTGCGGGTGTTCCGCGAGGCGACGACGCGGAGGAATATCGAGTATGGGGTTGTTGTCGTTGCGTTAGGGTCAGGGGGTGGGGGTCGTGGTCGTGGTCGTGGTGCGGCAAGCCACAGGCGCCGGGCAGAGTCAGGGTTAGGGTTAGGGTCAGGTCGGGAGGGTGAGGACGGCGAGTTGAGCGCCGTCGAGGAGCGCGGTTGCCAGGAGGTCAGGGATTGGTTGCGGCAGCAGCCACGCGGCAAGGCGGTGGTGTACAGCAGCACGATCGAGGGCGTCGAGCGGATGGCCGAGGCGTTGGGGTGCGCAGCGTTCCACAGCAGCATCGGCAGCACGGAGGACAAGGCGTCGAGGTTGGAGGCGTGGAGGATGGGCGACGGCGCCGATGGGGGCGTCATCGTGGCGACGAACGCGTTGGGGTTAGGCATCGACGTGCCGGACGTGCGGTTGGTGGTCCACGCGGGCATGCCGCGGCGGTTGCGGGATTTCGTCCAGGAGAGCGGGCGTGCCGGGCGAGACGGCCAGCCAAGCCGGTCGGTTGTTATATGCAGTAGGGCAGCCGTGGAGGAGAAGGAGAAGGAGAAGCAGAAGGAGAAGGAGGCAGGGGAGGCAGAGAAAGATGGGAGGGCAGCCGGAGGGGGATGGGAGGTGTCAACAAGGACATACATCAGGGGAGAGGTATGCCGGCGGATTGTGTTAGACGAGGTCATGGACGGGCGGGTGGACCGTCCAGGGTGCGAGGAGGGCGAAGAGGCATGCGACATATGCCGGCAGAGGGCGTCGGAGGTGATGTGGGTAGACGACGGGGATGGAGATATGGATAGGGACAAGGACGGGGATAGAGAGGGACATGGAGCCAGAGAAGACGAAGAGATCAGGGCCGCGTTCGAGACCAGTCAGCAAGCCAGGCAGTTCCGCCAGTGGCAGGCCAGGGCAGAGCGTTCAGGGTTAGGGGAGGAGGGGGAGACGTTCAAGCAGCAGTTGGCGCGGTGGGCGGGACGGTGCACGTATTGCGGGATACGCCGGAGAGAGAGCGACGGGCACACGTTAGACGATTGCCCAGGCCGCGGGGAGCAGGCGTGGGGGTGGACGGCGCAGTACAGGAGGCAGATGGAAGAGGCCATGTTCGACGGACGGATGATGGAGAATTTCAGCAGTTGTTTCCATTGCGGATTGCCGCAGGGTTGGTGTCGGCGATGGGAGCCGTTGGGCGAGGACGGCGGGCGGTTCACGGAGGTCGAGGGCGGTTCATGCCAGTACCAAGGGTTGATGGTTACGATGTTCGCCGTCGCAACGATCGGTGTGGGGTCGAGGGTGTACGAGGAGACGGTGAGGGCGATGCGCAGAGCGGACGGGTTAGAGGAGTGGGCGTCGAGCGAGAAGGAGGTATATAAGTGGTTAGGGCAGATGATCCAATGGGGAGGGGTGCAGTCAAGCAAGTTGTGCCGGTTGACAAGCCAGTTGTGGCAGAAGGCAGTAGAGGGCGTAGCAGAGGGGTGATCAGGCAGGGCAAGGCGGGGCGAGTAGGGGCCGTACATAGGAGTACGACAGTTTAGGGTAGGGAGTAGGGAAGTATAGTAGTAAAGGATAATAGAAAACAGAGCATCAGATGTTTTTTCACACAGAAAGATTTAATAGCACAAGAGAGCAGGAGGTGGAAGATGACAAAGAGTAACAGAGGGGATGAATCATGAGCAAGGAGCAAGAAGGGGGGAATACAAGGAGCAGCAAAAGGTATAGGCAACAGTGGAAGGATGGAAAGAGCAGAGAAAGGGGCCGGAGAGAAGGGAAAAAAAAGAAGTAAAAAGGGGATGTAAGAGCGTGAATATAATACAGATGTAGTGTTAAAGATTTCAGGGCCAGTTTTAGGGTTAGATAGCATAGCAGAACAAAAGGGCAGAACAGTAAGAGGTTCGTTAACAAAGGCGAATTAGTAAGAGTATAGGAGTTATAATAAAGCAGATTCGGGGGCAAGCAGAGGGAAAGAGAATAGTATTAAGATAATAGGAAAGAGTAAAAGATTTGTTATAGAAAGAGAGCAGAGTACACCGAGAAAAATTACAGCCAAAAAGGGGTAGCAAGGTCAGCAAGAGAGGGGGAATTAAAGAATCACATACCAAAGATAGCAGATTTATACAGTAGACAGTAGTTAAAGATAAAGGGAGGTAGAAAGAAAGTAGACAGAGAGAAATAGAAATACAAACAGATAGAAGACCAAGGGGGGAAAAGTAAAAAAACGGATTTCAGTAAAAGAGAGGGAGGGAGATTCATTTAGCAGCCCATAGAGGTAGAGTATAGGGGAGCCAGGGTTAGTACACAGTAAAGGTCAGAGATAGGTTAAAGAGAAGGATTAAGGTCAGAGTAGGAATCAAAGTCAGGAATACAGCAAACAGAAGGGTCAAGAATAGGGCAGAAATAGAAGTCAGCAATAAAGCAAAGTTCAGGAGGGATAGAGTTAAGAAACAGATAATAGAGGGGACATACAATTAGCAAGCAACAAGAAAGGGGGGATCCAAGGAGCAGAGGAAAGTAGAGGCAAGAAGGGTAAAGTATAGAGAGGAGAGAAGGGATAGGGAAGACGGGAGGAATATAAAGAGCAGAGAAAGAGACAAAAGTAAAGAGGGCAAGGAGAGGAGCGAAAAGGGAACATAGGAATATAAGCATAATATAGACAGATACAGAGTTGAAGATAACAGGACCAGTTTTAGATTAGATAGCATAGTAGCATAGTATAACAAAAGGGCCGAGTAGTAAGGTGTTCGTCCGTAGAGGCGAGTTCGTAAGAGTATAGGAGTCGTTATAAAGAAGATTAGAGAGTAAATAGAGAGAGAGAGATAAGGGAGTAAGATAGTAAAAAAAGAGTTATAAGTTATTCACAAAACAAGGGTTATGTACCACGAGAAAGGTTATAAACCAAAAGGTTAGAAGAGTAAGTAAGAGAGGAGAAGTTAATAAGTAACAAACGAAAGATAGCAGATTCATAAGGTAGATAGTTAATATATATAATAGAGTAGGAAAGGGAAGAAAGGAGTTAGAGGGAGAAAGGAAACATACACAGACAGGATAACAAGGAGGAATAATAAGTAAACAGAGTTAGGTAAGAAAGAAGGAGGAAGGTTCATATAGCAACCCACAGATGGAGAGCATAAGCAAGTCAGAGATCGTACAAAGTTAAGGTTAGGGATATGTCAACAGGAAAGGGTTCGAGATAGAGCAGGATTAGAAGTTAGGATAGAGTAAAAGAAAAAGGGGGTGAGGGATAGAGCAGGAATAAGAGTTAGGGATAGAGCAGAAATAAAGGGCAGAATTAGAGCAGAGAAAAGGATAAAGGATAGGTTAAAGGAAAGGGGTTAGAAGTAAAGCAGAAATAAAAGTGAGGGTTAGAATGAAGGAAAAGGTAAGGGACAAGGCGAAAATAGAAAGTTAGAAATAGAGTAAAAATAAAAGTCAAGGATAGGGTAGAGAACAAGGTAGGGGATAAGTTAAAAGAGTAAGGTTAGGGTTAGAGCAGAAGTAAAGGTAAAGGTTAGAATAAGGAAGAGGGTTAGAGATAGGTTAAAAGAAAAGGGTTAAGGATAGGGTAGAAATAGAAAGTTAGAAACAGAGCAGAAATAAAAGTAAGAGTTAGAGTAGAGAAAAAGTTCAAAATAGAGTAGGGATAAAAGTTAAGGATAAAGTAAAGGAAAAACAAGAGGGGTGTTTATATTAATAAAGTAAGGTAGTTAGTATAAGCAGGCATAAATAAGAGAGAGAGAGAGATTCCAGTCCAAAGCCAGAGTCAAAAGTTCCCATTCAGATACAAGTGGATGGGCAGCATTATAGAGAATTCCAAGTTCATAATATATACAGATTATATAACACCAAGATATAGAGGAATAGTAAGCACCAGATAAATTAACACAGAACAAGCCGAATAAGGTTCCAAAGACAACCATTTTATCATAAGGTCAGGGGCATGGTAAGAAGGGGAAGCAGGACACATTTTACCAGTAGGCAGGAGTACAGGGGAATCAGTTTAGGATAGGGGAGGGGTTGATAATAAGTAGATAGAGGAGATATCAAAGTAAGGAGTTCATCGCAAGGAGAATATTTCAGTACATAAGGACAGAAGGGTTAGGGAAGAAAGGGAGTAAAAATAATCAACAAGTTCAAGTTTAAAAGAGGTAGATAAAAATATAGTAAGGTAAACCGTAAGTATAAGTTCAGGATAAGAGAAGGCGTGAAGATATAAAAGGGAAGAGATAGTAGAAAGGAAGAGGTAAGGTTTAGAAGGGGGTAGTTTACAATATAAAGGACGAACGAGAATTAAAGCAGAGGTCCAAGGGAAAGAATTAGGAGGAGAAAGATACAGATGGAAGGAATAAAGGATGAGCAAGAGAGAGAAAGAAGAAGGAAGAGAAAAAAAAAGGTAGGGTTAGTATATAGCAAAGAGGTTAGTGACAAAGCAAGAGTTAGAGGGATAGAGACAAAGCAGGAGCGAAGCAGAGACAAGGGAAAATACAAAACAGGAATTTAGATAGTAAAGGCGTTTTAAGAGGGTTTAGGGTTAGGAGTAAGAGAGGATAGAGAGAGAGCAACAGGAAAGGGTTAGGGACAGGGGAATTAGAAAAGGTTAGGGATAGAGAAAGGAAGAAGGTTAGGGATAGATAAAAGAACAAGGTTAGGGATAGATAAAAGGAAAGGGTTAGGGATAGATAAAAGGAAAGGGTTAGGGATAGAATAAAAGAACAAGGTTTGGGATAGATGAAAGGAAAGGGTTAGGGATAGATGAAAGGAAAGGGTTAGGGTTAGGGTTAGGGTTAGGGTTAGGGTTAGGGTTAGGGTTAGGGTTAGGGTTAGGTAGGGTTGGTTAGGGTTAGGGTTAGGGTTAGGGTTAGGGTTAGGGTTAGTTAGGTT